>NC_042988.1:20421741-20725420 GCF_901001165.1 Salmo trutta | reverse complement strand
GGGGGTCTGAATACTTTGAATGCACTGTAAATGCTGAAGGGAAAAATATTTCCATATAGCTAGAGCAATTTATTTCACAAAAGCATATGCCAACACTTTCAGTAGTGGAAGAGAGCTCAGTCTTCTCCATTTATTATGTTTCATATACATCAATCTCTTCAGCTGTAATACAAAAACTAAAATTCAAAATCTGACAAGTTTTACAAACAGGGCAGGATACCTTCAAATACATGTTGTGTTTTTATCCTTAGCAATGTCATTACTGCTGGGCAATTAATACCAAATACTTTATTCCTTTCAGCATAGCTTGACTGAAACTCAAACTGTTAGTGTCCAGAAAGCTAGTAGGTCCAAACTCAAGCAAGTCCTTCCCAATGAGATGTATCTTTCAACCCACCTCTAATAAAGTGATTGAAAGGGGATAGACACACATAAGTGCACTGTGCAATCTGATACACTGAGTGCAACTCAGCTCAACATTTTTCAACGTTCAAACAGGCGTCAAATGTTTTTTTTTTTATGGGCATGGCCATGGAAGCTTTTCTTAATTTCTTCAACTGGCTAGAGGGGTAACAAAGAATCAAATCAAGAAGAACGAACAAGTAAACGTGAGATCTCCAAAGAAAGTATTTTCTTCAAGGTAACCTTTTTCAGAAATGCCTTTATTCAAACCCTCCATTTTAACCCCTTGTCAAATGTCCATGTGGCAGAGGTGGGCAGGCAGCAGCTCTACCTGACAGTTCCACCTGGTCTTACAGGGAGAATCTTCCTTTAGGGGCTGCGTAGTGGGGCCAGAAGGAGGGAGAGTCTTCCTTTAGGGGCTGCGTAGTGGGGCCAGAAGGAGGGAGAGTCTTCCTTTAGGGGCTGCGTAGTGGGGCCAGGAGGGAGAGTCTTCCTTTAGGGGCTGCGTAGTGGGGCCAGAAGGAGGGAGAGTCTTCCTTTAGGGGCTGCGTAGTGGGGCCAGGAGGAGGGAGAGGAGTGGACAAAGCACAGGAGCCAGGTCCCAACATGGATTAATTGTTCAGAATTTAACCCAATTCTCGCAGTGCATTTTTTTGTTGTTCAAATATGTGGTATATACTAAGAGGTCGAAGTCTGTAGTTTGTTGTTATGAGACCTATAGAATGTGGAAAAGGGGAACAGTTGAGAACCTTTAAAAATGTTTATGAATAGTTTAAACATACTGACATGAACAAAAAACAAACAACAAAACAGTGATACAAAAAATGGATGCCATGGGGTCAGGAAGGAGACAGCGCAGCCATGCTGGCCTAATTCATTGGGAATGACTTAGTCACTGAAAATGGTGCTTCACGTCTACATCCTGAGGTACCTTCATGCAGTAAGGCATGGGGTCCAATATAGTTAAGCCGTGACATTTTATTTATTATTTTAAGTCTATATAAATTCCTCTGACCATAGGCTCTCTCTGTTTTAACCATAAAATAATCCTTCACAAGAGGATTAAAAACCATACAATATTCATCTTATTTTTTGAATCACTAAATTTAAAACATCCAAATAATAAATCAACCAGTAGTTAAGCTATAATTTACCTACAAACCTGTGCACTATATTAAAATCATGCCCATTCATTACGAATGCATGATATTTAAATTAGCTGAAAGAAGGCCATGAGGAAGAGAGGAACTTAATTTGATAAATATATAATAATAAAATATACAGCTTTACATATGTGGTCCCAAATGTTGTTTTTATATCTCCCTCTCCAAGAATAACTAACTAGAAATAAAAAATGCATATCTGGGTGAAGCTTATTTAAACATTTCTAAGTAAAAGCTTCCCTGACACTTATCTTGCTGATATTTGATACAATTTTAAATGGTAAAATTACCAAAATAGAGAAAATTCATATCCCTTGAAAACTTGATTTGTAAGTGTAAACATGGCTGCCATTTTGTGATTGTCACGGAAGGCATCTTTGGAATTTGGCTTCTATACTTGCAAATGTACATTTAAGCATGGTTTGATTCACTGATAGCAGAACACTTGTGTTTGTGTGTTTATTTCTTTAAATCTTAAATAATCACACAGAATTTCCACTGTTTATGAAACAGCAAGTTCCATGATTCACTACTAGAGACCCCAGCATCCAGCTCAGACTCCAGCTATAACGTCAGACTTATGACATCACAATCTGCAAGAAAGAGAGAATGAGTGGCATAAATCAAATGCATGCGGTACAGGTGAAAGAGACACAAATGCAAGGTGATGCATGACACAGAGATGGAGCAAACATTAATGAAGCTCTATTGAAAACTCTACCAAGCAGCCCACAAACCACAGCCAGGTCTGTGGGGAAGACCACAGGCAAAGTCAGGTTACTACAACACAAACAGACATGCCCAGAGTGCATGAGGCTAACTAGCATGACACGGATGCATGGTTTAATGAAAAAGAAAATATTAAAAAGGGTGTTCTTGGGAAATTCTCAAAAGCAGATTCAATCAAAGTCACACGGAGTGTCATGAACATTATATGACTGCCAAGCCATTACCCATGCCCTAACGTCAGATGAGACCATGGAAAGCAGAGGAGCATGACGGAGGGAGTCTTTTTTAACAGGAGACTTAATGACAGGGCCTCTGAAGAGCTTTGGGAGTCATGAGAGCTCTAAACTTACCTGCTAGCTTTGAAACCTTTGAGCTTCTGTACAAAGAATGACTCCAGAACTTCGGCACACTGAAAGAAGGGGGAGTCGTTGGGGTTGTAGTAGCGGCAGTTGTCAAAGACTTTAGTCATGTCCGCCACAAACTCAGTGAGCTTGTTGTAATACCGTTTCTGTAATCTGTCTTCCATTGTGGAGAGGTCTGGGGATGAAACATAGAGAAGGGTGACCAAAGGTAAATGTGTTGGTCAATTATTATATTTTCCAAACTATCAACATAAACACTAGCCAAGTACACATTGTGTCTACTTTCCAACACATTCAAGATAGAATGTTTTTTCTCCAAAACAGAAATAATAGCGACAGTCAATGACATTACAGTGATTTAGAGATCTGCCCTTGCCCTTACCCATTGGTTCCTTTATAACGCCATAATAATCAGGAGCATCGTTGGGATCTACTGGTTCAAGGAACGGCCACGCCATTTTGTGAGCCTGTTAACAGAAAAATAGATGTTTCACTAGATTTACAACAAAGGTATACTGAAGTATGTTGAGAATGTAGTGCCCCAGACCAGAACACTGGTCCTGCAATGCAATGTTGTTTCATTCAATCATTTAATTTATTCAAGACAGGGTACATGATGTGACTCCCAACTCTGGCCATATCCATATCAAATGCATCATCAGTAAAGACACTGAACAGAGGAGACCACAGGCTTTCATACCTGTAAGGAGCGCAGGATTCTTCTTAAACCCTCGTAGTCCTTGTCGGTTAACGGTGTGAGGACCGTCATGGCGTCCTCCGTGGATTGACACTGCGGGCACACGTACTCGTCTATGTGGGTGGCCTCACTCTGCAGAATGCCCACACAGCGCCCGTGGTACCAGTTCTGGCAACGGTCGCAGCCAATGTAAAACCTGGGAGAAAAGACATGGGAAGTACAGGTCAGGGATATTTGGACCTATAACATTCAGTTCACCCAAGCTATAACCTTATTAGTATTGTGTTATCATACTGTGTTTCATCATATGGCGTCCGGCAGATGCAGTACAGCTCCTCCGTGGTGCCCTCTGAGTCCTGTGAGTCCTGGCCCTGCTTGCAGCCGTTACAGACGTAGTCGTCCATCTTCTTGGCCTCCTTCTCCGTGATGCCCACACACGCACCGTGGAACCAGTTGGAGCACAGGTCGCACCCAATGTAGAACCTGAAACCATGTGGACTTAAGTTCCACGTCTTTGACATACATGCTACAGTTCAGTTACATGTTCAGTGTTTCAATGGGAACCCGATATGGTGCATCCGTATCTTACTTGGCCTCGTCATAGGGCGTTTTACAGACACAGTACAGCTTGACTTCCTTCTTGTGATCCTTTGAGGTAGTGGATATCATCTTCTTCTTCTTGGGCTTGGCGGAGGACGAGTCCCTCTCGTCGTCCCTCTTGCGTTTGTGGGCAGAGGAGGGCGAGGCCATGGTGGGGGAGAGGGATGAGGCCACCTGGGCTGCAGCTGCGGCAGCGGCTGCCTGAGAGGCTGCAGCTTGGGCCTTCTCCTTCTCCTTCCTCAGCCTGCTGATGTCCCTCCTCAGCTCCTCCTGAGAGAGAGGACATAGGGGAAAGGAAGGAGAGAGAGAGAGACAGGGGAAAGGAAGGGGAGAGAGAGAGAGAGAATGGTTCACAGTGGGTATCACAATGTAAGGAATTCCTGGGCAGTGGCCGCAATATTTCTCAACACATCCAATATCACACTACTGCACCCTACTGGAGCACTACAATACAGTGGCCTATGATGCAGAGGTGGCGTTGGCACTGACCTGAACCTCCAGTTGCAGCTCCTTGTCCAGTAGAGCCCTCTTCTTCAGGATCTCAGCCTTGAGCTGCTCTTTGTGCTTGAAGAGCAGCGCCGAGAGCTTGGTGGCATTCTGCTTGCTGCGTTTCTGCTCCACAGACTCCTCCTTCTTCCTCTTCTTAGCCGCCTGTTTCTCGTCCTTGTCGATCTTGTCCAGGATGAACTTCATAACCTGGTTGCAGACGATCATTCTGCTCAGCAGGGGAAAGAGGAAGGGAGGGCTTGTCAGACTCATCGTGGAATCAGACAAAATACAACTAACACAAAATAGTTGGCGGTTGTTGGTAGGATTAAGCATAGTAAAGTTTTGGAACTGACAAATAGATAGAAAATGTACTGTAATTCATATGAATGTCGTTATGTAAGGGTCATGTCTGTGAACAATGACAGCCATACCTCTGGTTCTCCTCCCGTTCTGCTGGAGTCATGGTCTTCCTCTGTTTCAGATTTTCTATCACAGCATTCTGCTTCATCACCACCTGTTTCTGGATGATGTCGCTGGGGCTGGAGGCCTGCAGGCTCTGCTCCCTTTTGGCCTCCTGCTGCTTCTTCTTCTGCTGCTGCTCTCTGAGCTGCTGGATCCTCTGCAGGTGGTCCTGCACGCTGGCCGTCTGGATGGTCACCACGTTCTGGATCTGGTGGGCCTGCACCTGGCCTCCTGCCTGCTGGATCTGGATAGGCAGCTGCAGCTTGATCTGCTGGGGTACCGCTCCACCCTGCTGGGCCTGGAGCTGGGCTGCCACGTGGGTCTGGATGGTGCCCAGCACCTGGACCTGCTGCTGCAGCCCCGGCACTGTGATTAACTGGTGTTGGAGCTGCAGCTGCTGCGGCCTGATCTGAGCCGGAACCTGGGGCTGGAGTTGAGCATGGGCCTGGATGGGCCTCACTGTGGCCTGGGTGACAGAGGGTGAGACCGAGAGAGTCTTCATATGGACCTGTTGTGGAGAGGTTGGGATCTGGGCTATCTGCTGGATGGGTAAGGCAGTGGGGGACTGGAGGGGGATGTGGACTTGAGTCTGAGGGGGTTGAATCTGATGTGTGGACACTGGAGGGGGGGCAGGAGCGAGGGCAGGGGGCTGGACTGCAGTGATAGGCTGTTGAGGAGGCTGGACTGGGGCGATAGCCTGTTGAGGCTGGACTGGAGCGATAGCCTGTTGAGGAGGCTGGACATGAGCGATAGCCTGTTGAGGAGGCTGGACATGAGCGATAGCCTGTTGAGGAGGCTGGACATGAGCGATAGCCTGTTGAGGAGGCTGGACATGAGCGATAGCCTGTTGAGGAGGCTGGACATGAGCGATAGCCTGTTGAGGAGGCTGGACATGAGCGATAGCCTGTTGAGGAGGCTGGACATGAGAGATAGCCTGTTGAGGAGGCTGGACATGAGCGATAGCCTGTTGAGGAGGCTGGACATGAGCGATAGCCTGTTGAGGAGGCTGGACATGAGCGATAGCCTGTCGAGGAGGCTGGACATGAGCGATAGCCTGTTGTGGAGGCTGGACATGAGCGACAGCCTGTTGAGGAGGCTGGACATAAGCGATAGCCTGTTGAGGAGGCTGGACATGAGCGATAGCCTGTTGAGGAGGCTGGACTGGTGGTGCCGGTGTTTGAGAGGTGGCGGGAGTCTGAACCGGAGGCTGAGACAGTGCTGCAACGGAGGAGAGAGAGACAGCAGCACAGTATTAACACATCTACACAAACTAGTGACCAATCCAAATTAACATTCTAATTCACAACTCTGCAAAGCCTTGTGTACGATGCTTGTTGAAGTGGCCTGGCCTCATACCTGGCACTGAGGGTGTTGTGGTGGCTGTGACGGGGGTGACAGCAGCACTGGCCGTGGTGATGGGGGTGGGGGCAGGGGCTGATGCCCCTGGGGTGAAGAGGAAGCGCTGCACCTGGCCGTTGGGCATGGCAGCCTGCATGAGCTGCTGCCCAGGGCCTGGGATGACTGTCACCCCCTGGGGGATGACCTGCAGCTGGCCTGTGGTCTGGCCCTGTCCCTGGATTACTACTGTGAGACCTTGGTTCCCTCCCTGGAACACACAGACACACACAGTCAGACATAGAAACACACAGAGAATACATCCAACAGGAGTGTGAGAGTATGTGTGAAAGTAGGTGTAAAAGAGAGCAGGTGGCTCCTCACCTGTGCCCCCTGCGTTAGCTGGGTGAGCTGGGCCAGGGTGAGTTTGACCTGGCCCTGCTGTGGTCGGCCGCCTTGGGGGGTGGATGGTGATGGGGACTGCCCGGGGGCAGGGGTGACAGGACGGGGGGACGGGGCGGCACCCAGCAGCCTCTGGCCTGCGCTGGTCTGCACAGGGCTGGCACTGGAAACTGCTGTGGAGACAGGTTGGCCCCGGATGATCTGAGTCACCACTTGCTGCTGGCCTAGAGGACAGACAGTGAGTAGCCTTAAATAAGAAAAGTGCATGAGACAGTCCCAAGACAAATCAGGTGGCTTATCATGAATGAATTGACTGGAGGTCATACATAAAGTTAACATCGGTCGGACTACCAATACAGTTCTAAATATAGTATCCATCCTAATAAAATTAATACGTATAAACATAACACAAAGCAATGTTGCAGACTGCCTGTAATGTGCATGCTGAGGAGTGAGCAGAGCCATGCAGCCACAGGTTGGGAGGCAGCAGAGGAGAGACCTACTGGCTGGTAGAATACCTTGTTGCATCATCAAGGGGGTTCTGATGATGGTTTTGCCCATGGTGGTGCCCTGCTGCAGGGGCGATCGGATCACCGACATGCCTGGACGGATCTGGGCTCCGGTGGCAATGACCTGGGCCAAAGAAACAAAACACAAATAAATTATACTGTACACATGATTATGCTAATTTCACTACATTCCAATTAAGATTATAACTCAAAGAAAGAGCAGGGGAGAGCATAAGAGGGGAAAAGACAGAGCAATAATATGTGTGAGAGAGAGAGAGAGAGATCTGTTTGGATGTCTATTCTCTACCGGCTGAGTGGTGGTTGAGGTGGAGGTGTTGGGTCTGATGTTGATGGTGGCGTTGCGGTTCTGGAATGAGGAGTAGGTCCGCTGGTTGCCTGGGGTACTGGATGGAATAATGCCCAGGACATTCTGCTGGACTTGCACCATACCTGTGACGGAGAGGGACTGTGTTAAGCAGCATGAATTCACTACAAGTAGATCAACAGTAGGGTGTTGAACCTCAATAATGAGATTTACAAGTCAAACGCCCTTGTTAAAAGCTCATGGAACTAGGAATTCAGTTTGCCAAAGAAATACTAGGTTGAATTACATCTCCAATTATACTGGCAAGTCACAGCCATCAGTGGGAGAAATTTCACCTGCCCATCTTGCAGATGACCTGGACAGACTGTATGGATCAAGCAGAACAGGTCCTTTGTGTTGAGACTGTCTGGGACTCAGCCAAAATACCGTAAGGAAGCTTCCATTGGATCAATAATCTGACAGACAGGACAGCCATTACGGTGTCTATTACTGAGCGAGAGACAGGGCATCCCAGGGGTCCTCCTTCCTGGAATGTTCTTGTATAAATCATTGGCATTTTCTACATAGGGCAGCCAGCACACTCAAACCAAAAGCAACACTTCAAAGCCCCTCAAAGGTTCCACTGGGGTGAGATGGTTCATGGTTTTGCTGAGTGGGGGTAGGCCTGCTGAGTGGGGGTAGGCCTGCTGAGTGGGGGTAGGCCTGCTGAGTGGGGGTAGGCCTTGTCAATGCGATCATGTCGGCTAAAACCTTACTGTTGGCAAGGCCATCCATACCTCCTTGTGTGGTTGGCATGTTGACCGTAACAATCTTGCTGTTGGCCGGGATGGGTAGCTTGGCGGTGATGACCTGGCCAGCCATGGTCACCGGGCTGGCAGAGATCTGGAACGTTTGTCCAGAGGTGGTGACCATGCTGTTGGGCACGGTGGCCCGTGAGCTAGTGGAGGCTGCAAGACACACCCCACCTGCAGTCACACACCGTGTGCAAGTGCAACCACAACAGCCAGGGTGTATAACAGTGGTGTCCACTAAGGGGTCCTTTCCCCCCCAGCTTGAT
The DNA here is from genome assembly GCF_901001165.1 of Salmo trutta. Lineage (NCBI taxonomy): Eukaryota > Metazoa > Chordata > Actinopteri > Salmoniformes > Salmonidae > Salmo > Salmo trutta. The sequence continues at coordinate 20,716,888 of NC_042988.1, read as the reverse complement.
TCAAACAAAGCATTTGCATACGCTTTTTGGACTGATTATGAGCCTGAAACTTTTTTCTAGGAGTCAAAAGTTATTCTAAACGTTTTTAGAATTCCCCTTTCCCAGCCCCACACTTGACTGGGTTTCAGATACAGGAAGTGGACACCACTGGCCATTAAGGCAATTCAACATACCGTAAATATCTAACAAAATAGGTCAAATGAAAAAAGAAGAATCCAAACACTAAAATGACCTGTTGTTGTTGTAACAGTTTGACATCCACAAGTGAACCTCAATGGCCACCATTAAAAAGTGAATGGGGAACGAAAATACCTTCTGACGAAAAACATGGAAATATGAAAAATAATATTTCAACACTGCTACTAAGGATCACTATCAACTTAAAACACACCCCCACAGTAGCCACTGCCATGACTTTATATGAGCAGCTAGTCGTCACCAAACTCACCTGGACTACCCTGGCCCTGCTTGACCCAGGAAGCAAACGACTGATGGAAGTTCTTGTTCTGCTGGAATGTGACAGGTGTCCCCAGCTTGGTGGCCAGGACCAGTTTAGTCCCCGGGGTGACCTGGCTGGTCAGGGATGCCGGAGTGCCAGAGGTTGAGGTTGTAGGGGTGCTGGTGGGGGTGGTGGTGGTGGCGCCAGGCTTCTGTTGCTCCAACCGTTTCTACAACGCAAAGGTTCAGATGCTAAATCTATGCTAAACCACATAGAAACACCAAGCTCCTTGGAAAGTGGAGACCGGAGTAAAAGAGTGTCAGTACAGAGTGAACATGTCTCATCTGAATAATACATAACATAACTTCCTATACACATTTGTAATTGCACATGGTTTAAAAGGACAGTTATTCGGATCAAAACCAACCCAAACAGAGGCCCTTGATATGTCCCAGCTCCCAGTGTTTAGCGTTTGTGTCCCCCCAAGTTTGGGCTGAGGGGGGTGGATTGTAGGGAGGCTAGGTGTCACCATAGTGCAAGGTGGAAACTTGTCTGATCTTCCCACCTGCTGAGCAGCCAATCTCTGGTGCTTTAGCTGAGCCTCCAATTGGGCCTTGGCCTCCTCTGCTGTCTTCAGCGTTCTACTAACCTTAGCCTGGTCTGCAGCCTGGGCCTTCTCCCTCTCTACCCTGTGACCACAAGAGGACAAGCCAGTTAGTCATACTACATCCAATGACAACAAGACAATACAACAGACCTGGGCAGGGTTACAGCAAGACATCTTGAGGGAAGTAAAGGTTCAAAGGTCTTATAATATCAAACAGTACAGCAACTTATTCTCTCCAGCCCCAGCAACAAGGCTAAGGACAGTCCACCTGCTCACCTTTCTGAAAAGGCTCTGATCTCCCAGATCTCCAGCTCCTCCTCGGCCACCCACGTCTCTAAGACGATGGGCCCAGTCTGCTTGGCCGGCTCAGGCTTCTTTGGCCTCAGAGCGCTGGAGCGCAGACCTTTCCTCTGGGGAGTAGGAGTTTCTACCCAGGAGGACAAAGAAAGGATGAGATAGAGAATGAGGTAAAGGGGAAAACGTCATCTGTCAATTAATGTCATCCTTTCTATTGTGGGATAAACAACTTTCTCAAACTCCATATTTTCACTTACACTGCAAAGGATTTGCCTACTCAGGTACTTGGGAGAGAACGCTAGAAGAGGTGAGGAACAAGCTGAGCAAGGCAATCCAAAGCAAAGACTCATGAGACATCTATAGGATTGTGACAGCGTGATCCTAAGAGAATTTGGGATGCAGTTTCATCCCTTTACCTTTGGGAGCTTCGGTAACGCCAATGGGGCAGATGATCTTCCTGATGCAGTATTCAGACCGGATGCCGTGCGGCCCCACATCTCGCCGCTTGATGATCTCTGTTGTGGTGATCGCTGTCTCCGAGGATTCTGGGGAAAGCAGAAAGAAAATATGTCTGTTTGAAATGGTGCCTCATCTTCAAATTGAGAGAGGAGGGCAGAGAGAGGGAGAGGAGGGTAGGATTGCTGTGCACTCACCTGTGCGGGTGGTTCCTACAGCAGGGGAGGGCTTGACAGCCATGTCATCCCACCTCAGGCAGGCCCAGAGCAGCCGCAGCATCAGACTGACCCCCGCCAGAGACTTCACAGTCTGGAGACGGTATCTGCATAGGAGACCCAAGTCAGTAAGTGTTATCAAAACAACCTTTAACCAAACAGCTATACGGACAAATGTGCTTGGTTCCATGTTCTCAATGGTTTTAGCCCAAGTATTGTTGTCTTTCTGTGTTTTAATTTCAGTGCACAGCATATGAGGTGGTCCACTGCGTGAATGGCAGCCTAATGGCTAAGGGCCAACTACGTGACTAACCTCCACGTGATTCCAAATGTGGGTCTGGGGGAGGGATAGGGCCAGATGTCCAGGGCTGGCTTGGCGTTGTAGTTGAAGATGGGTACCTCTCTGATGCCCCCTCTCCTCGCCAGCTTCTTCAGGTCATCATTAGGCAGTACAAAGATGCTCTTCTTGCTACTCTTGGTGACAAACTTGCGGTAGGAGGGGAGGGCGGTACCAGAGCGGGTCTTCTTGGAACGGGAGAACTTTAGTAGCCGGACACGGTCTCTGGTGGAGTACTCCTTACTGACTGTCATGGAGGTGACTGAAGAGCCTGAGGGGCCAGAGTTGGCATCTGTCAACATTGCAGTGACAACAGTCTTGGTCTCCTCGGAGACGGCAGCCCCGAGGGTCGGGGAGCTGACCCTGGTGACGGTGGTCTTGGTCATGGTGGTGAGGGTGGACACAGCACAGCTCTCTGCAGTAGGCATCACTGCAGGCTTTGTGCTGCTGGAGACCTCAGCTATCTGCACTGTGCGAGACTCTGTTGACATGATGGTAGTAGTGGTTGTGGTGACTTGGGTGATGGTCTTCAGCACCCCAGTACTGTTACTGCTGTTCTCTGTGGTGTTGTTACTCAAGCTGGACTCCTCTGCAGTGGGGATAGGAAACGAGGTGATCTTATTGGATGCCGTCTGCCCAATTTCCATTGGCTCAGACTTGGTGCTGTTGCTTACCGTTGGAACACCAGTGGGCGGCCCTAACAGTGACGACGTGACGGAGTCTGCCACCCTGTCACCATTATTCTCCAGTCTGGCAACCTTCTGAGGTGGCAGATAGGTTGTGGTGTCCGAGCCTGACTTTCTCTCTACGTCCGCCAAGGCTGGGCTGGTGGCTAACACAGTGTTGTTGACCTTTAACCCGTCCTGAGAGAGAGTACCGTTCATAATGGATTTTACAGGCTCCTTCACTGGCAGTGTTTTGATCTCACCCTCTAACGTCTGGAGCATGACCTTGGTGTCCACTTTGTTGGCCAGGTCTAAGTGCATCTTTGAGTCTACAGGAGCCTTGGTGTCAACAGCGTCTTTCCCGTTCACCTCCACTAAATGTGGTTTGCTTTGGTCTACGTCCATGCTTTCTATCTCCCTCTGTCCATTACCTTGCTCTGTCTCCTCATAACCATGCTTCCTACCGTTTTCTCCTGCTATCGTCACTTCTGCTCTGGGAGGTTTGGCCACACCTAAAGCCGGTTCTAGAGATGTCAAATTGACTTTGTTGTTGAGGTCTATGCTTTTCTGGGAGCCTCCATTCAGCTCCGTTTGAGATAACGCATCCCCACCATGGCCCTGAACGCTGCTCTCATGGTTGGCCAACCCTGTGGTGTTGAGGTTGGGGCCTGTGGCTCCTGCTGCCTGGGGTTTACAGGTGGAGCCTAATCTAACATCCAGATTATCTGTCTCTCCTGAGGGCTGGGATTTCACTGGCTGCTCCTGGTCAAAGTCAAGCCTTTTAACAATTGTGTCTTTAACTACTGCTTGATCCTCAGCTTTCAGGCTAGTGCACAGTGTCACTGCTAACTTGTCTGCTTTAGAAGCCTTGATGGTGGTGGGAGTCCCTGTATTAACTTTCTCCTTGGAGACTGTGTGTTTGGCCAGGGCTGACTGCTGTTTGAGGCGCTCTAGCCTCTGCTTCTCCTCCAGGGTGAACTGTTTCACTCTGCGCTCCAGCAGCCCGTCGAGCTTGGACGTCTTCACCTTCTTCTTGTAGGCCGTACGGAGCTGGAAGCCCTCGCTGACGTTCACCACATCCCAGTTGAAGGGGCGGACAGGTGGCTTGGCCTCAGAGTCCTCCTGCCTATGTTCTTCTTCCTCCCCGGGCTCCTCCTTCACAGCAGGGTCAGTCAGTGACGAGGGGCATTTGCTGTCCACTATACCTAAAAGAGAGAGAGAGAGAACTCCATGAATGATATTAGCCAAAAAATGCTAACTGTGAGACCTGAAAGACAGCTGCTAAGTACCCGATGAATATAGAACACAGCCAATCATAGCAAGAATGGGGAAAATACCAAATGTCATCTAATAAAATGTCTTATTCAGAGAAACAGCAGGGGACCCCCTTTGTTTATTGATGAAAAGTAATATCATTGTACCTTTTTCCTCACTGAGACAGGTGTCTGGTGGACTGGGGTCAACATCCATCTTGTCCTCAGTCTTCTCTACCTGATCATCTTTCTTCTTCTCCACCTTCTCTGTGATATTTTTCTCTTCCTTCTCTTTCAGAGTTTGCCCCTCTCCTGTTGAAGTGCTCTCAGATGACTCCATGGTGGAGGTTTCCTCCTTGTATTTTTCTTCAGTAATTGGAGTAGACTCTTCTTTTGCCTGGGTTTCCGAGCTTGTTGGTGCTTTGGGCAAACATTTTTGTTTGTTCGGGCAGGATGTTGCATTTTCTTTGCCAGTTTTAGCGGCTATAGAGAGATTAAAATGAAAACACATGAAGCACCTAATTTATACTGAGGCATGCTGGAGCCAAATTTTCAGCTTGAGTGCCCTTGATCATCATCAGTGAGATAAGACAAAGATAATACGTGTTCAGAAGAAACACTTACCTTCTAGTGCTTTGCGGTAGTTGACGTTGGTGTTCCCTGGTAGCCTGGGAACAAAGCGATGGACGTGAGTCTTACTGACCCAGCTCCAGCCCCCGTACCCAGTTACTCTGTACTCCTCCCCCTTCTGCTTCCACACCTTACACACAGAGAGAAAGAACCAGTTAGATAAAAGACAACACAATCGCATACAAAAGGGATGATTATGTTGTCAGACATCATGCAGTCATAAAAGCCCAAACAGGACTTGAGAGGAAAGTGAACCCAGATTTACCTGGTGTTTGATGGGGATGGTATACTTCACCCAGGTGGCCTGCTGCATAGTCTCCTCATCCTCCAGTTTTTTCTCTTTCTTTTTCCCCTTTTCTTTCTCCTCCCGCTCCATGGAGGTCATGCGATGGAGCCTGAAGGGAGAGGGAGGGGGGAGAGTGAACAAAAAATACAGCAAAACAGCAAGGTGACTCTGGCTTGTTTAGTCAGGGCTCCATTATCTTCAACAATGAACCTCCTCTCACTCATGGGAAAAGCGTCAGCTACTCTGCATACACTGCCCACACCACTACAGACCTCTGCACTGAAGAGAGGTGAACAGAATGCTTCATAATCAACAGAGCAGTGAAGCAATATAATTAATTCAGTTTAGCATTGTACACTAGACCGCAGAGAGCAGGATGAGTTGGGTCGATGTGCTATGACTCAAAACTAAATTCAGCAATGAATTAACTTCTTTGCGATAGGGGGCAGTATTTTCACGGCCGGATAAAAAACGTACCCGATTTAATCTGGTTACTACTCCTGCCCAGAAACTAGAATATGCATATAATTAGTAGATTTGGATAGAAAACACTCTTAAGTTTCTAAAACTGTTTGAATGGTGTCTGTGAGTCTAACAGAACTCATATGGCAGGCCAAAACCTGAGAAGATTCCATGCAGGAAGTGCCCCGTCTGAAAATTTGTTGTCCTTCTGTTACATCTCTATCGAAATTACAGCATCTGTGCTGTAACGTGACACTTTCTAAGGCTTCCATTGGCTCTCTAAAGCCACCAGAAAGTGGAATGGGGTGTCTGTTGTCTCTGGGCAAAGTATAGGAGCAGAGTTTGTAAGTGGTCAGCCTGGGGACAGTGAGACTGGAGATGCGCGGTCACGAGAACTCGGCATGTTTTTCTTTCTCTCTTTGAATGAATACAACGTTGGAATATTATCTCTATTTTGCGAGAAAAATAGCATAAAAATTGATTTTAAACAGCGTTTGACATGCTTCTAAGTACGGTAATGGAATATTTTGAATTTTTTTGTCACGAAATGCGCTCGCGCATTACCCTTCGGATAGTGGCCTGAACGCACGAACAAAACAGAGGTATTTGGATAGAACTATGGATTATTTGGAACCAAAACAACATTTGTTGTTGAAGTAGAAGTCCTGGGAGTGCATTCTGACGAAGAACAGCAAAGGTAATCCAATTTTTCTAATAGTAATTTCTGAGTTTAGGTGACTCCGAAGTTGGCGGATGTCAAAATAGCTAGCCGTGATGGCCGAGCTATGTACTCAGAATATTGCAAAATGTGCTTTCGCCGAAAAGCTATTTTAAAATCGGACATAGCGATTGCATAATGGAGTTCTGTATCTATAATCCTTAAAATAATTGTTATGCATTTTGTCAACGTTTATCATGAGTAATTTAGTAAATTCACCGGAAGTTTGCGGTGGGTATGCTAGTACTGAACATCACATGCTAATGTAAAAAGCTGTTTTTTGATATAAATATGAACTTGATTGAACAAAACATGCATGTATTGTATAACATAATGTCCTAGGAGTGTCATCTGATGAAGATCATCAAAAGGTTAGTGCTGCATTTAGCTGTGGTTTGGGTTTATGTGACATATATGCTTGCTTGGAAAATGGGTGTCTGATTATTTGTGTCCATGTACTCTCCTAACATAATCTAATGTTTTGCTTTCGCTGTAAAGCCTTTTTGAAATCGGACAATGTGGTTAGATTAACGAGAGTCTTATCTTTAAAATGGTGTAAAATAGTTGATTGTTTGAGAAAATTGAATTTTGGTATTTTAGTTGGTTTTGTATTTCGTGCCGTGCGATGCCATTGGCTGTTGGCTAGGGGTTCCGCAGGCGGAACGGGGTTCCGCTAGCGGAACGTACGTCCTCAACAGGTTAAGTCCTTTGATTCACAACCATTGTCTCTTACCTGGTGTGTCCAAGCGCATCTTTCCAGACAGGCAGCATGACCACTGGTTTGATGGCACACTCCATGATGGCCAGCGCCAAGGCAAACTCCCGAGCCTTACTGCACATCTGCACCGCTTTAATCCAGTTTGTCCTGTAAAATCCCAAACCCACAACCTCACTATATGGCAAAACATGATTTCACACATGACCTTATCAGTCAATAATATTCCATTTCTCCATTGTGTGAAACAGGTCTGAAGCCCACTTTCCTATGCCAGAGTAAGTAGTCTGTGCTGGAGCGTACCTGTGCGAGGCCCAGTTTGGGTGCAGGAAGGGGGCGGGGACATTGGTCTCCAGCTGGATGATGGTGAGCCGCAGGGTGGAGATGGTCAACACCTTGGAGCCGTGGATGGAGCCGTTCCACTTGAAATCCCCGGCGGGGGTTAGGCTGAACTTATGGGACAGGTGGCGACGCTTGTCGTGGTCCTCACGATGCTGGTGCTTGTTGAGGCCCAGTGTGTTGGTGCTGAACTGGTTGTGGTAGACTCGGAACTTGCCCTCCTGGCCCAGCTTGAAGAAGTTGTTCAGGTTGCCCTTCACCGTCAAGTCTTTCCTCACAGTACCCAGACGAGCCACTTCACTCTCAGAGCTGGGAGGAGATGTCTAATGGAGAGACACACAGGGGGATATATATGCCGAGTTGAATAGAAACACAGCTAAGAGAGACATCGTTTCCATAGGGATTTGGCAATTGGGATACTACAGGTAGTTCCATTAATTGTGTAATAAAGAAGTGAGTCGATGTGGAACAGAGGACTGGATTTCAGTCTCGATGATTGAAAATATAACAGGACAATCCATTTAATCCTGGTAAGGCTGCCTTCTCCTAATGTGAGAGACTAGGCTGTGGGTGAAAAACCACAGAGACGAGAGAAGGTTAACACAGTGTCTGGTTGGTGTCTCACCTCCTTGCTGTCCCTGGGTGTAGGGCTGCCATCTCCCTGGGTCTTCTGCTGGCTCAGCTTGCTGTCGGGGTTACGCAGACGAGTCACTATGCGATTGTTAGTCCGTCCAGACGCTGACCCCTCCCCATTCACACTCTCCTTGCCTTCACCTGCGAGCAACAGAACACATCATTAAGATCAGTGAGGATTAATTAAAAGAGAGAAGTCAATCATGAATAAAGGATTCATGATTAATTGGGCCAAAAACCAGCACGGCGGAGGCAATGTTCAATGATACAAACAGTAACTCAAACGTCACTTGGTAGTCAAGGCCCTTGAAAGTTGAATGAGTCAGTGCATGCATCAGTAACAGAGTGCCTCCAGAGGCCTGAGTGTATGGATGGTATGGCAATGGCGTACCCGTGTCGTCCTGGCTGGTGATGGAGGACTGAGAGGACCTGTCAGCGAGGTTTGGCTCTTCAGGCCTCCTGAGGACCCCAGGCACTGAGACATGGCTGCTGTTGCTGTTCTCGTCTCCAGGGTGTGGTGGTGGGGGAGTAGGCTGGCACTGGGCAGAGGGGTCCTCCTCTCCATGGGACTCTGAGTCTACAGGCTTATCATCTGGGGAGGAGGAGAGGATTGAACAGTGAGAAGCTGAGCAGCACAAACCCCTTAGGCTCCCTTTGTGTGAAAACATGCGTCAACACCAGTACCAGGCACTAGCTGTCTATACTGACAAAGTATTGCAAATGATGACGGCAATGCAGAGCAAACACGGATGAACTACTTAAAAAGTAGTTTTTTTACAACAATTGTAAAAAACAGAATGCTTTTGGCTTGATGCCTTCCCTGCCTCACCTGTCCCTTAATGATAATGCACAATTAGCATAACATCAGGGAAATGCTTAATCAGTGAGTCTGAGCAAGAATTTGCACTTCAGCAGTCCAGGCTGACAGATAAGGCTAAAAAACACAACACAAGCAGTGCAAAATGCGGCTGCAGAACCAAATTAAGAAAGATATTGTGTATCTGAGTTGTGGGTTACATTGGCCTTGCTGTATATACTGCGCTGAGGTAGCAGGTGGAAGGTTCAGGCAGGCAGCCAGCCTTTTGTTTCCCCTAAAGGAACGGAGGCCAATTTCCCCCGATGTATTGAGGTGAGAATAAAAGGCTGGTTGTGACAGACTTAGCGTGGTGGACGCTGCCTGCCAGGGATGCTGCTACCAAAACACCATTATCTGAGAACAAGTTCACAATGTGTGGACCAGACAATGCCCCGCATCAGGATCCGGCTAACACAATGAATACATTGAGAAAATAGAACATGTAAGCAATGAACAAGGTGACTACAATAACAACTGGCTACACTTACAGCCTCCTGAGCACTGTTCAGCCTTGCATGCTGAACACTACACAAGACAATGGAACACAAAATGGTTGGCAAAAGCACAAGATCCCGCAAAAAGGCACAACGCATCTGTTGAAGGAAGAAAATAACCAGGCAGATCTCAATCATATGAAGATGGATGAAAGACAAATTCTTGGAAAAGAAAACCACAGAAATAAAGGGATACAATAATGGGCTATTTAAATGTTACATAAGCAGATGTGAAAAGCAGAGTGCTTTAAGGAGTAAGAAAATACTTAAGACAAAATATGTTTATTCCTGAAGGATAATTATCTCAGTAAGTCAGCAACACCCTCAGTTTAATGAGTGATACTGAAGTGAGCAGTACTGTGGCAGAGTAGAGCCCCCTCTGTTACACTCATTACTCTGGACTGGGCGACTAAGTGAAGGCTGCCCAACAGAGTCCACTCCCTCTGTTAGTAATCCATGTATTGAATTAGTAGACAGAAGATAACCAGAAAGGCATACTGTGTAACCGTGTTGCAGCCATTCAAGACACTCTCTTCCTCAAAGGAAGCTATGACTTAGCTTTAATGGTCCATGAGCACTCTTTAGTAGACTTTCTACCAAACACAGCCAATAATCAAATCAACAAATGGTCACATTGAGGAGCAGCCAACCAGCATGAAGATCATCATCTAGCCAAGAAGCAGCAGCAAAAAGCCTGTAGCAGTGACACCAAAGCAATGCACCCTGTGACAGCAATCACATTACATTGAGCACAACTACAGTATGGAAGATGCTTTGAGACAGCCAGAGCATGAGACCGATGATGATGGATGCACACATGCATAGCCACAGCAAGGTGTGACAAGGAGGAGGAGAGGCTGGGAGGAGAGATGCGGATTGCTGGGCACTTTCTCCATCATGTACCTGGCCTCTCCTGCTCAGGCTCCATGGAGGCCTCCCCACTCTCCCTGCTCTCAGAGGCAGCCGAGCAGGACACCTCAGCAGGCTTAGGGGGTTCAGGTTTAGGGAGAGTGCCGTCCTGGGTGGACGAGCCAGACTTAGGGGGGTGGACGGTGGTGTTCTCCTCTCCAGTAGAAGGAGCTGCAGCTGCTGTGAAACATACAAGACTCACTCTGGATCTTTAACACACAACCGCCTCACCAGATCAACAAAAAGACGTAGCCATCCTCAAAAGGCATCATGAAAGATGCATCCAGAAAAGGACTTCATAGGCAATACACAACTCACAGAAGAGCAACTCCAGTCTTACCTTGTGAGCTTGCCTCCTCTTTAGACTCAGGGTCTTGGAGCTCTCTGTGGTCTGGTAGTGGAGAGCAGTGTGTGGGTGTCTCTTCCTCTATCTTGGTGGTGTCTGTAGGGGCCTTCTCTGCCTGCTCCGCTGCTCGCCGTTCCTGCCTGCCCTGCACATGTTCCAGGATCTCATCTACACAAACAACAACACAGCTGATAAGCAAATGGCCAACACCCACACACCATGCTAGGTCTGTTTGACCGGAGACTACATTTCAACTTTGTGTAAATCAGTAGGTCTACATGTTGTTTACCACCACATTATTATGTAAATCAGTAGGTCTACATGTTGTTTACCACCACATTATTATGTAAATCAGGAGGTCTACACGTTGTTTACCACTTGATTATTATGTAAATCAGTTGGTCTACATGGTGTTTACCACCACATTATTATGTAAATCAGTAGGTCTACATGTTGTTTACCACCACATTATTATGTAAATCGGTAGGTCTACACGTTGTTTACCACCACATTATTATGTAAATCAGTTGGTCTACATGGTGTTTACCACCACATTATTATGTAAATCAGTAGGTCTACATGTTGGTTACCACCACATTATTATGTAAATCAGTAGGTCTACACATTGTTTACCACCACATTATTATGTAAATCAGTAGGTCTACATGTTGTTTACCACCACATTATTATGTAAATCAGTTGGTCTACATGGTGTTTACCACCACATTATTATGTAAATCAGTTGGTCTACATGGTGTTTACCACCACATTATTATGTAAATCAGTAGGTCTACATGTTGTTTACCACCACATTATTATGTAAATCAGTAGGTCTACATGTTGTTTACCACCACATTATTATGTAAATCAGTAGGTCTACATGTTGTTTACCACCACATTATTATGTAAATCAGTAGGTCTACATGTTGTTTATCACCACATTATTATGTAAATCAGTAGGTCTACATGTTGTGTACCACCACATTATTATGTAAATCAGTAGGTCTACATGTTGTTTACCACCACATTATTATGTAAATCAGTAGGTCTACATGTTGTTTACCACCACATTATTATGTAAATCAGTAGGTCTACATGTTGTTTACCACATTATTATGTAAATCAGTGGGTCTACATGTTGTTTATCACATTATTATGTAAATCAGTGGGTCTACATGTTGTTTATCACATTATTATGTAAATCAGTGGGTCTACATGTTGTTTACCACATTATTATGTAAATCAGTGGGTCTACATGTTGTGTATCACATTATTATGTAAATCAGTAGGTCTACATGTTGTTTATCACATTATTATGTAAACAGTACAGCTACATGTTGTTTATCACATTATTATGTAAATCAGTAGGTCTACATGTTGTTTATCACATTATTATGTAAACAGTAGGTCTACATGTTGTTTACCACATTATTATGTAAAGTATGTCTAAGCTCAACCAGTCAGGCATTAAAACTAGGGGATGTGGGGCTCCCGAGTGGCGCAGCAGTCTAAGGCACTGCATCACCTTCTGATAACCAGGTGGCGAATCGCATCTCTGCATGTCTGGCAGACATATCAGTGTGGATGACAGATCACCACCTCAAGCTGAACATCGGCAAGATGGAGCTGCTCTTCCTCCCGGGGAAGGACTGCCCTTTCCATGATCTCGCCATCACGGTGGACAACTCCATTGTGTCCTCCTCCCAGAGTGCTAAGAGCCTCGGCGTGACCCTGGACAACACCCTGTCGTTCTCCGCTAACATCATGGCGGTGACCCGATCCTGTAGGTTCATGCTATACAACATTTGCAGAGTACAACCCTGCTTTACACAGGAAGCGGCGCAGGTCCTAATCCAGGCACTTGTCATCTCCCGTCTGGATTACTGCAACTCCCTGTTGGCGGGGCTCCCTGCCTGTGCCATTAAACCCCTACAACTCATCCAGAACGCCGCAGCCCGTCTGGTGTTCAACCTTCCCAAGTTCTCTCACGTCACCCCGCTCCTCCGCACACTACACTGGCTTCCAGTTGAACTCGCATCTGCTACAAGACCATGGTGCTTGCCTACGGAGCTGTGAGGGGAACGGCACCTCCGTACCTTCAGGCTCTGATCAGGCCCTACACCCAAACAAGGGCACTGCGTTCATCCACCTCTGGCCTGCTCGCCTCCCTACCTCTGAGGAAGCACAGCTCCCGCTCAGCCCAGTCAAAACTGTTCACTGCTATGGCACCCCAATGGTGGAACAAGCTCCCTCACGACGCCAGGACAGCGGAGTCAATCACCACCTTCCGTAGACACCTGAAACCCCACCTCTTTAAGGAATACCTGGGATAGGATAAAGTAATCCTTCTAACCCCCCCCCCAAAAAGATATAGATGTACTATTGTAAAGTGGTTGTTCCACTGGATATCATAAGGTGAATGCACCAATTTGTAAGTCGCTCTGGATAAGAGCGTCTGCTAAATGACGTAAATGTAAATCGCAGTGCTAGAGACGTCACTACAGACCCTGATTCGTTCCTGGGCTGTATCACAACAGGCCGTGATTGGGAGTCCCATAGGGCGGCACACAGTTGGCCCAGCGTCGTCTGGGTTAGGGGAGGGTTTGGCCGGGGGGGGCTTTACTTGACTCATTTCTCTCTAGCAACTCCTTGTGGCGAGCCGGGCACCTGCAGGCTGACCTCGGTAGTCAGGTGAACAGTGTTTCCTCCGACACATTGGTGCGGCTGGCTTCCGGGTTAAGCGGGCGGGTGTTAAGAAGCGCAGTTTGACGGGTCATGTTTCGGAGGACGCATGACTCGACCTTTGCCCCTCAAGCCTGTTGGGGGAGTTGCAGCGATGAGTCAAGATCGAAATTGGGGAGAAAAAAGGGGTAAAATACAACAACAAAAAATACAAGGGGATGTGTCAAGTACCTAATTCCCAACCAGAGAAGCTATGCTAGACAATAAGAAATGGAATGGAGTTGTTTGGCTCACACTAGCCCTAGCCTGTTTGTTGAAATGATGCCTTTCTATTACAGGATGGCATTACAAATATAATGGAGTCAAACCATAATTGCTTTCCAAAATTGCTCTCCTACACATTTTGAAACAATATAAAACTAGCTGCTAAAATTGCAATTGGAAAGTAACATAGGCCTATGTATAATGCTTGTAACAGTGTCAAGATCATCCTGTCACTAGGTTAACCCCTTCCATCCTAGTTCTCATAGAAGCAGTCACTCACCTTCAGAGAACAACCACACAAACATCTCAATCTTACAGATTGCTAATACACCTTCTAGCACTACTTGAGACTGTGTGAAGAATGAGTGGAAACGGATTGTGACCGGTAATAATAACCAAGTCACAACACATGTGATCCCCAGCACAGTTAAATACCAATATAGTTAGCCGTTGGCAGCTAAAACCAAGAACAACTCATTAGAACCCATGTTAGTGAGTCACTCCTGATTTGCTTTCTCTACTATTGTTCCCTGAAACGGAACAGTGGGTCAACGCTCCGGAGATGACGTTAATGAAACTGCTGTCTGAGCACTAAAAGCAAGAGAGTGGTGGATCAATAATGTGTTCTATGATATGGTATAAAATCTCTCCCCATAAAGGCAGACAGAGAGATTCCAATCTTAATTCAGGGAAATAGAGCAAACAAAAAAAGATGTGGACAGCCAGCAGAAAGCATTATGCCTGTGAAAGTATCCTGGGTCACAGGAGAAGATGGAAAATGAAATCAGTCTCCATTCCCTACCTGCCAACGGTTCATAACTGAGGTTTTCATAGGGAGAGATAAAGGACTCACCACAGAGGGAAGATGAAGCAGTGAGCTTCTGAAGAGGATAAAATACCAGCGAGGTCCATTCATCACTACAGATGGTACAGGTGGAACGAGACAGGAGAGAAACGACTCTGCATTGACTTTAAAGAAAATCTACCTTGTCTTTGGAATATCTGTCAAAGAAAGTCCTCATTGTCTAACAATTGAGGAGACTGATCCCAAAACAGTACAACTAGAACCAAGCAAGCTTACCATATAAAGCTTGGTTTGTGTGAACTATGATATCTAGTGGTCAGGAAATGCACAAACAAAGGAAGGCTCTATAAGTAGGAGTAGAGTAGCCACACAGAGAAACCGACACTGGTTTAAAACCAACCTTCTCCCTTGGATGGAAATAAGACAAACGCTGTTTGCATGACAAGTAAAAAGGCTGAGAAAGAAAGGGGAGTAGCAACATCTATGATGTTTGATGCTTTTTTATTGTCACATACACTGGACAGGTGCAGTGAAATGTGTTGTTTTACAGGGTCAGCCATAGTAGTACAGCACCCCTGGAGCAAATGAAGGTTAAGTGCCTTGCTCAAGAGCACAGACAGATTTTTCACCTTATCGTCTCGGGTATTTGAACCAGCGACCTTTCAGTTACTGACCCAGCACTCTAACCGCTAGGCTACCTGTGGCCCTGACAGTTCATATACATCAACCATCCTAATCATACTTCAGCACGAGGGAGAATGTACTCTCCTCACCAGACATGTATTGGAATGTAACCGCACAGGAGCTACACAACATGTAGCCTTGGGGTTGTCATTGCCATTTCTATATTGACAATGCATAGAAGCCATGGACCAGCTAAAAATTCTTCAGTGTGACAGACCGTGATTCAGAGCGTCCAGCAGGTGGCTGTCTATCCTTACCGTTGGCTGCCGTGAGGAAGGCCTTGTTGTTGCCGCGGGCCTTGTTGGTGAGGTCCTCAGTGATGTCCATGTGAGTGTGCACCTCCTCTCTCATCTCCTCGAGGACGGCACAAAGGTCGTTTTCCCAGTACTCCTTGTCTAGACACTCTATGAGCTCTCCCAGCTGGACCTTTGTGCTGTAGTACCAGATCTTCTTCTTCTCATGCTCCCCGTCCTCCTCACTGGAATAACAGGCCAACAACCATTATTAGAGTTGTGACAAATAAGATGGAATATAATTGACAATTAGTTTGTTTATAAAAAACTGGTTCAAGGACCTTAATGAATACATCATGAGATGGCATCGTTGTATGGCATATAATGCTGCATGAGGCATCGTTAACCGGGACAGAAAGATATCTTAACTTCAAAGGAAAATCAACACTGAATGCAAATTGGCAATAAGCTTAAATTCCATTCGAACGCATGTTGTTTTTCAGCCCCCTAATTCCTTTTTGTTTGCCTCTCGCAAGAGAGACCAATTACAAGCAATTGTGAAGACATGTTCAAATGGAGGAGGCAACATGATGAACAAGTGGATACTCCAGCAGCAGATCAGTAAACTCTCAGGGGGGCTATGGCATCACAGCACAGGAGTTTCTCCCTAACTAAGGGCACAATTAACAATCACAGCACCCTCGCTGCGCTGGCTGATGTCTCAAACCGCCAGTAATGATCCCTCTGGGACACAGCTTGTCAGATAGATCCCACTCTTCAGAGTCATCGTTGAAATCAGCTACATTTTTCACACGCAGTGTTAATCCAGGCTGCTTCTACATGAATATGGGTGATTACCAGCAACATCCAGCTACTAAAATTCAAGTTAGAAAATATATGTTCCAAGTTGAAATCAGCCCTCTCAGGCAATCTGTGTGTACATAGTGTTCAGCAACAAAATGTGTATTATTCTATCCACAAGACATGACTGATGTTATACCAAGCAATTCAGCACTGGAAAAAACTACTAAGTAATTCTGAAGGCAATCAATTAACTTGTTTTCAAGAACCTCAAGGACATACATCCACTCTCTGACTACATCACAAAACACAATGTATCACTCAGGTGAGATCCCTCAGTATGGTATGGAGATGGTGCATAATATTGATGAAGTCACAACAAGGGAAGTGGGGTGGGGGCCAGTAATTACTTACACAATTATCCTCCGGTTTAGGAACCAGTATTGCCTCCGGTGGCGGTCGTAGCCAATGGGCTCCTGGCGGATGTAGGGTTTGCTCTTCTGCATCTCTGTCACACAGTCTGTGACCCCGGGCACCTTGTGTGCCACGCAGATCTCACACTGCCATTCGTCCTCCGGCACCTCTACCAGCGGCGGCTTCACACACTCCAGGTGGTAGACGGCAGAGCAGGTCTCACAGCACAACAGGTCCCCCAACCTGTGGCACACCCTGCAGTGGTCATCATACTGCACCACCCCCTCTGACATCAACTCCTCGCGGGCGATGTTGGTGGTGAGGAACTGATCCACCAAGAACTGCAGCACCTTGATCTTACTGTCCAGAGGGCCGTAGGGGTAGTCCTCCACCTCCTGGTAGGGCAGGACATGGTGGTACTCCTGGTCGCTCTCGCAGTAGGCACGGACCACCTCGGGCCACGTCATACCATCAATGAAGTAGAGGGTGGAGTTGACGCTGTCCTTGAGGTCAGCAGGACCGAACGTGGTGTTGGAGGTGTCCTCCTCACGCAGGATGGCCTTCAGCAGAGCTGTGTGGGTCTCTGCCATCAGCGTGCACTGCTCCTGGCCTACCAGCGCAGCACAGAAGTCCTCAAAGCGGAAGGGAGAGAGCCGCAGCACCGTGCTGAAGTTGCGCAGGACCTCGTAGATGGAGGACACGTTGAGCAGTTCCTCGCTGGGCACCATGAGGTCCTCAGAGGTTCTGGGCAGCTCCAGAGGAGGGATCTCCTTTTCCTCAAAGATGGGCGAGCGAGGGCAGTGCACCCGCGTCCTCTTCCGCCCTGCCAGACAGAGAGAGAGAGAGCAGTGAGTGCCATAATCTGTGATTTAAAGACTGCAATTTCAGTTTTAGTTAATCTGTAAATCATACATAAAACCCAGACAAAGCAGAATTACATTGTCTCAAAGGCTTAAATCATAGGTTAATGAAAATGTAAAGAAATAAGTTGAAGACAGAATTTACACAAGCGAACAAATGTTAGCCTTGGCCATGTAAAAGGAGAGTTCGCAAGTGTCTCTGAAATCTACTGCCACAGAAATATGTTTGATTCTTTATATTGGTGCCAGGTCCGCTTTAAAACAAATCAAGTCTTGGACTTGGCGAAACACTACACCAACTCAGAGTTGGCAAGGGTATTAAACCCAGGAACGAAGAAAATTGAGAGGGGTTATATTATTGCAATTGAGAAAGTCAAGAACAACAATTTAACATAATGGACATCCCCTTCAATGTAAAAAATTACTCCTTAAAATGGGTCTAATCCAAACACCGTGATAATGTTTTGCAACAGCAACATAAACATTACTTTTCTGCTATTCTACAGTTAAGTTTGGTATCTTTCTTACATTGTTTGCCAGTATCTTTCAAATTATACTTTCCGAAAATAATAATGAACTTTAATATAATCAAAATAGTTACTTATATCTATTGTGTAAGAAAATGTGCATCAAGTGTGTTGAAACAAAAATAACTTTTGCATTTAATTTCCAAAGTGTATAACATATTATGGATATTAAATAATATAGATATTAATTTAACATTGAAATTAATAATTCCATTATGTATTTTGGGGAATGTAAAACATTATTGTGCTGCATCACTGAAACTTCTTCCTCACATAGTTACAACTGGTGAAATTGAGGGCGCTTATTTTCAAAACAATGGGCCACATGGTACCCTGTCCTGTCATTAGCTCGAGCTGATGTGGATTACTAGCAAGCTAGCTGGGTCCTCCTGGACAAGAGCACAAGCCCATGACATTGCTAACTAGCTAGCTTGAAGAACTTATCTGCTTCTCAGCTGTGAAAATAAACCTATGCTGGATATAAGAAGCTAATGATAAGTAAGAGTGGGCTAAAGAAAAACCCCAAGTTAATTAAGTCTCATTAATTTATACACACATTTGACAAAGTATTTAACTAGCTAGACATGCTAAGTAGCTATTCCCCTGCAAGGAAATTATGCATCATCAAGTGTTGTTTTATAATACGAAACACTCCAGTTATTAGTGTATGTTACTCACTATGGAATGTTAATATAATGTTGTTGGTCATTTTAGTTGTTTTCTAAATGATAAATCTGCATTCACAGCTGTTTAGCAGGTTCAGGCATTAGCATGTTAGCCAAGCTTGCTAACGTTAGATAAGGTACGTTATAACTACCTAGCTATTGCAATAGCAAAGTCAGATCCAAAACTAGCAAACACAATTAGAATAACATCTTGCACAATACTGTTAGTTAAAGATGTTTCAGAATTCAAAAATGTGCAATTCGGCTCTCGTGCACTGCCTAAATCGCTAAATGCAAAGCTTTCATTCCATCCTCAACAATTTTGAACTCAAACTAGGCCTGTTTTTATACACAGTCAGTGCATTCTCCATTTTGAACAATACAGCTTCCTGCACTATAAGAACTAATGCCAATGAAAATACGCCCAGACAAATTATAATTAGTTACAATGTCATTGTTTTCTAACATTCTCTAAGCAGCTTGATCAATATTGCGGTTTTACCCGGAGTGCTGCCATGAGTGCTCTGACTCAGAAAGCTGCTTTCAGTACAGTAGCTGGCATCATCATCATCCTCCTCGAGAATTTCCTCAAGCGGGTCTGACTCCACGTTTAGGGCCTCTTCTTCCTCGTCTGTTATCGTCTCTTCCTCTATCAACTCGTCCTCCTCAGATCTCAAACTCACAGCATCATCATCTTCATCACTTTCATGATCATCATAAACCACAGATCTAGCGATTGACCGTCTGCCCCTAGTTCCTCTGCCACCACAACCTCTGCCTCTTCCCCTACCGCGAGATGATCCCACTTTCCTCCTGCCCCTAGATGAAGAGTTATTTCCCCTCTTGGGACTCTCAAAATCGACCTCGGCACTACCTCTCCCCTTTGCCCTCAACTCCCTCCTGGGTCTCAAGCCACGCTCCGGCTCGGATGAAGGCTCCTGCATCCGCAGGGTTTTGGGCGGCCTGCCTCTTTTCCCCCTCATTATATATAAAAGCTATTCTTTTCAATTTCAATTTCTGCGTTTATTTAGCCTTCACAGAAACAAGAAAAACGGGTACCGCCAGAAAGCTTGATTTGCGTAGATTCCAAAGAAGTAGTCCCGTAAAGCCCCGGTCTCGGTTTACGTGAGAAAGCTCAAAACGAATGGCTGGCGTCCCGCTTCTGATCGGTCGCAGCCGCCATTTTTCTTCCTCTCCGACTACTGAAAACAGACCGAAGGCCCGGTGCTGATGTCACGTGGTGACTGTTCTTCCAGTACAGTAGACCTGAACAGGCAAAGTGATTTGTATATACATTGAGTCATTGCACTCTGAACTGAAGTTTGCAATTATTGCCGAAGTGCAAAATATAAAAAGACTGAAATTATGTTTTCTCAAGTAGGCTACAAACGTGTATTATGAATATCTATAAATGGGAAAAGGATATGATAGCTAGCTTGTTTCCATCTTGCTTTTCAATTTTTTTAACTAACATTTGTTGCTATTTTCTAAAATTTCTCAAGTTATAATGTTCAATTATTATTTTGCCAATTTAAGCATATTCCTTCCTTTTTAATGTTCCTTCATACCCCTCCATGATTTTACTCCTAGAGTAAAAGTGAAGTAATTTTTAAAAATGTATTCTGCCAGGGTATGCGTTGGTAAATACAAAAGGTCTGATAATGCGGGTTTTTATGTTTAATTTGAAAGGGGTGATGATCAATCTTATCTTCCACCACAATTACTGAAATCACATCATCAGAAGAGGTTATAATCTGTATCGATCCGTGCTATACGGGATCATTGGGACGTCGCCAAACACCATTGACTTTGGTTAGGGATAAGTAAGGGCTATGGTTAAGGTTAGGGTAATTAATCCTTTGTGATTAAGGTTAGGGTTTAGGGTAGGAATGTCCCAAAGATCCCGGATAGCACTGACCAATTTGTATAACTCATACTGTATATCACAAGATGGCTTGTTGGTGTTGCAATGTATCCAATCATAGACTTATCTCCATCATAACACGACTTTGTGTGATAACCTTATCGTAGTAACCAATGATGTACACTACCAGTCAACAGTTTGGACACACCTACTCATTCAAGGGCTTTTCTTTATTTAACTTTTTTCTACATTGTAGAATAATAGTGAAGACATCAACACTATGAAATAACACATATGGAATCATACCTGGAATCATACCTGGAATGCATTTCAATTAACAGGTGTGCCTTGTTAAAAGTTCATTTATGGAATTTCTTTCCTTCTTAATGCGTTTGAGCCAATCAGTTGTGTTGTGACAAGGTAGGCGTGGTATACAGAAGATAGCCCTATTTGGTAAAATAACAAGTCCAAATAAACAAAGAGAAATGACAGTCCATCATTACTTGAAGACATGAAGGTCAGTCAATGAGGAAAATGTCAAGAACTTTGAAAGTTTCTTTAAACGCAGTCGCAAAAACCATCAAGCTCTATTATGAAACTGACTCTCATGAGGACCGCCACAGGAAAGGAAGACCCAGAGTTACCTCTGATGCAGAGGATACGTTCATTAGAGTTACCAGCCTCAGAAATTGCAGCCCAAATAAATGCTTCACAGAGTTCAAGTAACAGACACATCTCAACTTCAACTGTTCAGAGGAGACTACGTGAATCAGGCCTTCATTGTCGAATTGTTGCAAAGAAAGCACTACTAAAGGACACCAATAATAATAAGAAACATGCTTGGACCAAGAAACACAAACATTGGACATTAGACAGGTGGAAACCTGTACTTTGATCTGATAAGTCAAAATTTGAGATTTTTGGTTCCAACCACTGTGTCTTTGTGAGATTCAGAATATGTGAAAGGATGATCTCCGCATGTGTGGTTCCCACCGTGAAGCATTGAGGAGGGGGTGTGATGGTGTGGGGGGGCTTTGCTGGTGACACTGTCTGTGATTTATTTAGCATTCAAGGCACACTTAACCAGAATGTCTACCACAGTATTCTGCAGCGGTACGCCATCCCATCTGGTTTGCGGTTAGTGGGACTATCATTTTTTTTTCAACAGGACAATGACCCAAAACACACCTCCAGGCTGTGTAAGGGCTATTTGACCAAGAATGAGAGTGATGGAGTGCTGCATCAGATGACCTGGCCTCCACAATAACCCGACCTCAACCCAATTGAGATGGTTTGGGATACATTGGACTGCAGAGTGAAGGAAAAGCAGCCAACAAGTGTTCAGCATATGTAGGAACTTCAAGACTGTTGGAAAAGCATTCCTCATGAAGCTGGTTGAGAGAACACCAAGAGTGTTCCTCATCGTCACGTTACGGCTGATGTTAAAATAGTCGCCTTAACCACTCGGCCACGACAACCTCATGCCATTGTAACACTTTCGATAAAAACTTGTTACATGTTGTCATATAGATTACACACATTTTTTGAGACGCTTATTATTAAGTTGTCGTGGCCGAGTGGTTAAGGCGATGGACTAGAAATCCATTGGGATCTTCCCGCGCAGGTTCGAATCCTGCCGACAACGGTCAACTTTTTTGTAGGTTGTTGCTAAAATCCATACAGTACACTGTCCAGTCTTGTGGTCGGGTCATAATTGAGTACAAATGCAGTGAGTTCATACAGGAAAAGGCAGCATTTACTAATTCATCTCGAATGATTCTTGCAACCGACATGTAAGGACGCAAACACTACACCCCATTATCGTAGTGATGCACTTTTACAAAATGTATTTTAACGTAATTTTTTAAAAGAAGCTTTGAAAACATTGCCATATGCATACTTTTATATCGAATAAATTGAAAACGGGGAAAAGATTAACATTATTATAGCGCCTTGCAGTGGTCGAAACGAATGGTGGCATGAGGAAAACAAATTAATTTCAGATGATGATAATTGCCAGGAGGTGGCGATAATGCATTATGTCTACCAGAATAAACATTTCTGTCTTCAGGCAGGAATTGCAATCATACAAGGATGATTATCTTTACCACAGACCTTTTAGTTGCGTCTGTGTTTGATTTAATGTAGTGGGTACAACAGATTTGTTTTCATATTGGAAACTATGTGTACCCATTAAAGGCATTGTAGAACAAACACCATGTTTTGGCATGCTTGATCTGACAGTCTGGATTGTATTGAGACATTTTGACAGTGTCATGGTGGTAATGTAAAAGTACACCATTGAGATATCTCAGTCTGATAAGTAACGGGGTGACTGGAGTACAAAGAATCCAATGCTTGCATTTCACAGACTATTTGCATGAGGTTCAGTAAGCGGGTGAACATCAGTGGTGTCGTTATTCCTATTTGAATATGATGACAGCATAAACAATAGCAGTGGAAAGATCTGGAAAGTTTTGCCTTCGAATACTACCTTCCAATAGTGGATCATGAACTGGTGTGACCCAGGGTGAGTGACAGGATGCCTCCCACTTGGTTGTTTAACTTACTCACTACCCTTTGACTTTTAATCCAATAGACGACAGCAATATGAATCTATTGTCTTGATCCTCTGAACAGGTGTCAGGGATGTTGGAAAATGTCTGGTGCCCATGGACCTCAGGTTTAATTTAATCTCCATACTACAATTGAGGCTTGTGTAGCGTATTACTGCTGTAGTTTAACCTGAGCATCCAATCAGTCCCTCCACCTGCCAAACCCGTACATTGGACACAGTAAAAAAAGATGCGCCAGTGGTGCCAAAAACACAGGCCCCACACGTATTTCCACAAATGAAATAGGCCCCAGGAAGTATGACGTGTTATTTCAGTGTGTGTGTCAATGCTTCTAGATGTCTGAAGGAGAATACAAATATGTATTTCTCTGTATACACTCCCACACCTCCAAATGGATAAACTGACGCGCACACACACACCAAGCTAAGCGGAGAGAAACTGTACGTTGCATCTTAGCAAACAAACAATTAATAATTGATGTAAACACTTAATCATGCAATAACACACAGTGAATTGCATCAACATCTATAAAAATGTTTCCATGTTTTCAAAGCCAGCAAGTCCCTTAGTAGAAAATTTGACAGACAATTGATAATTTAATGGATCCTCAAATGGTGGGAGATAGGGACCCTGGGAAATTGTCTGACACATTTTTGGAGAAGACAGGTTTTGGTAAATGTTTGTGAAGTTCCCTGGCTATCTGGGACAACGTCATCAAATATGGCTGATATATTCATGCTGCTCACTTACATGTCTCCAGACTCCTGATCTGATGAGACTTCTTACAGTACATGACATCCTCAGACTACAATGAATTCCATGGACTGAGGATGGAGAGCACTTAATGTTCCCAGTCCGCTGTTTTGTTAAGAGTCCGTCAGTGGAAAGGCTGCCTGCATGTGACGCAATGTAGTCAGAAAGTGGCCAGATTGGTTGGAAGTGTTCAAGGGCTAAAAATAACAGAACACAAAAGCAGACAGTCCACCAGACCGAGGGTAATGCAATGTGTACATTTTCACCGGGCAGCAAACCCCTGTATGTACCAAGGACTAAAGGCTGTGCTTAAAGCCATCAGCTTCCTCTTCAAATGAAGCTTGTTCATGGCACCCAGAGGGACAGGAACTTGGCATTGGACACGCAGGGGAGCCTGATGTGTCAATATAGGTATTTATTTGTGATTCCTGTCTGATTCATGGCCGAACAATGCATGTCCCAGCCCCTACAGGTTGTCAGATGCAAAGCCAGGTAATGGGCTATTCATTTCTATACAGATGAATGTAGCCATCAAAAGGTTTGTTGAATCACAAGATGAAAAAATAACTACGCGCCTATCCATGGACCACACCACATGGTTTCTCTCTTTTTTATTTGTAGAATTGCATTTTAATTAATAAAAAAATAAAATAAAAAAGAAGCAAAAAAAATAACAGTATCAACAGGGAAGAAGGCAAGAGACACTTAAATAAGAAAAGTTCCATGTTGGGAAGGAGATGTGGAGTTGATGGGACAGGTTGGATTATGTACATGGTTTCTCACTGCAGGATTGATGGGCCCCACAAAGGGGCTCAAAGCAGCAGGTCGGAGACACTGAAACACCAGAGAGAAAGGCACTATCCAGAGAGAACAAAGAAACTAAACACACAGAAAACAAACACCAGAAATCAAATGCTTAACATAAAAAGTGCTTGACACGCCACAGACAGAGAGAAAAACAACACTGGTAAAGCTGATCTCTCAACTCCTAGCATAAAAGACACTTAATTTTCTCAAACTGTTTCTCATGCCATCATGTGATTATCCAACTCACCTACTTGTTATGTGTGAGTCTAACAAGGAGGGGACTGTTAATGTATGCGTGTGTGTGTTTGAATATGTATGTACTATATGCATATATTTCATTCATCTCTATATAATTTTATATTGACACCATTACTAATTCAAGACTTCTCGGAAATCCCTTGCAGTTGTGCAGTTCAGTTCTCCGACCTTGCTTCCCTCATGTCAATGTCTATGGACTCAGTCAGCTACATTCACGGCCCAAGAGTAAAATGGCTGCAATAAATACATTGGCTTCAAAAGGTGGCTGGCCTTTTACAGGGTTTCATAATACAACAGCTCATGCAGCATACATGGCTCTACTCGCTGCTCAGCGTTAGCTTCCTGACACGATTGGGTTTGTTAAAAATAACAGATTATTCTCTCATTTATCAGACAAAGAAATTATTTCACGTTTTAAATATCATGCCATTTTATCTGAGAGCCCTCAAATAATCCAGGAAAAATGATACTGACAATTATACTGACAATTCAGCAAATCCCAGACCTTCTAGGTCTTATCCAGACTAACATTTTTTTTTTAACATAATTTACAAATGGAAGAAACAATACAATTTGTGATGACTGGTAAAACACATACAAATATATAATATATATTCTTAAAAAATGGATTCTCTCTATACTGTAGGTGATTTATTTATACAGCCCTGGGCTGATGTACAATGCTCACATGCCAATGATCTTGGACTTGGTAACTTGCTGCAGATAACCTCCGTATTTTTTTGTTATTTTTTCAATCATTTTTTAAAATATTTGTACATGTATTTTTATTTAAAACAGCGTTAGGATTTATTGGTATTTCATTTAGGTGATTAAAACATGCAGCAAAAAAGGAAAAGAAACGCAGAATGTGAAGATGTAGAGGAGAGGACAGAAGCAGCTGTGGGAGTCTAGGTATAGAATCATTCTCATTATCTTCACTTTTGATGCACTATGCTTAGATTCTCTGTGTTTTTTCCTCAATGACAGTTCAGTTCTGACTGAAGCGTTCACTACAGAGGCGAACATTCTCAGTGTTAAAAGTTGCCTTTGCTCAGCTGCCACCGACAAGGTGATGCCTTCGACAGAACTACTCCTCCATTTTTAATTCCTTGTTGCATTCTCCCTCTCTGCTCCTGATGTCTTCATGATGGGTTGAGGGGGGGGGGGTATAGGGTGGTTGTTGATGTTTATTTACATGTTCCGGTTGACTGGTGTGACGTAGTTGCGGGGGAACATGCCCGTCAGCCCGTGGCATCCTCCCTTCCACCAGTTAGGGTCAGAGTTGTCCAGGACCTGGATGAAGTCTCCGCGTCGGAAGCCCAGCTCGCCATCCTCCTGGGGGTCAAAGTCAAAGAGCGCCTGTACATATGTGGGATGCTGTGGGCAGGGAGAGAGAAAGAGAGCAAAACAAATCCATGAGTCCCAGACATGTTAACACAGTCTGATAAAAGGACAAAGCCTCGGTTCTTCCCTGATTGGGTTTTCTGAACCAACCGTGACTCGTTGGTGAACTGAGCCAATGCCATCCAAAGGTTAGGCCGGCAGGATGAGGGACTGAGTCAGCAACTCTGGGGCCAATCTGTCTCTCTCAAAGCTATTATTTTACACTAATAACCTAGTTTGTCATTGTGACCATTAAGTCTCCTACAAAGCCACACTGGTAAAGAGCCAGAGACGAAGGTTAAGGGGGATGTGTTCTCACCTGGGGGACCTGCTCAATGTCACGCAGGAAGATCTGCTGGTTGCGGGATACAGAGGTGGAGCGGTGGTAGTCCACCAGCTCGTTAAGCGAGTTGAACTTTACCACCCACAGGAAGTACTTTCCTGCCCCATCACGCAGGACTTTGAAGTGCTGAACGTCATTTCCAAACCTGAGGAGACGGGGGACAGAGGAAGAGAACCATGGGTAGCTGGCCAGCAGCAGACAGTCAACAGACACAGAACTGCTGAAACAGGACAGAGAAGAGAGATCCCGACGACCAAAGGAAATACATGTGGACATGTTCTCTTAGCAACACATTAGGAAGACAGACTGTCTCTATAACAGTGTGAACACAGGTCATGACCCCATGGGTGGTAATGCTGCAGACAGAGAAAAACCAGCCTCTTCCACAGCCATCAGGGGGATTAGCCTCTACTAAGACAAACTCCTTGTTCTGCACTAGCGGTTCTGAGGTGTAATAAAATCCGTTATTAGACCGTGGCAACGATGATGATTATGAACATGGTCTTTTGCCTGCAATGCAGTGAAGAAAACGACATGACAACAATAACGTCTAATGTAACTGGCCCCTCTAACAGTACAACTGGCCCCAGCTTGGCCCCCCCAGTTGAAATGGTCTAGAACCGCCCCTGTTCTGTACTCAGAAGGCAATAGACGGGTGGAGTCACATAGTGATCACTTTCATTATCTTGAATTGTCCATCTACTTTACATACAGACACTACAGCACCATAACAGTGAGGGCTGCTGAATTGAGCCTTTTTAAGTAAAGCAGAGTGGAAACAGACATGGGGAAATCAAAGAGTTTCAAAGCTGGAAAGAGTGAGCTGAAATCCTGCTGTAAAATGACTGTCAGTGAGCTGGAGTTAATGTTCATAGACACCAGGGGGCAGCACAGAAGAACACTGGGTAAAAAATAAAGTGCTAGTGTATTTAAACACAGGAAGAGAAAGAAGAGAAACATAGCAGATGTTTGTGTCTGTTACCCAATACATTGTGTGCAGAGCAGTCCCTCGCCCCAACATATGTATAGCAGGGCTTCTAAACCTTTCGTGTGTGTGTTTACTTACTTGACAGAGAGGGAGAAGTCCCCTGGCGCACTCTCACTCTCTCGGATGAGGAAGGCCCCGTCGTGCCTCTGTTTGTTCAACATCTCCTCTGCCTTGGCACGGGGGATCTTGCCAAAGAACCACCTGGAGGAAGGGACAGCACCACACACACACACACACACACACACACACACACACACACACACACACACACACACACACACACACGACAGACAGGGTCAGGGGAGTGAACACAGCCGGACCAGCATGAAACAAACAAATAGACATCTGCTCCCTCACGATCAGGGACGACACATGGTCATCTCCCACTGTTTATAGTCCTGAGAGATTATACAGTATTTCAGATTAAGCCTCTGCCCCTCAGTCAACCGATTAATACTGCAGGTAGGAGAACCAGAACCGTGGGCGTTGTGTACAGTGAGGGCACAGGGGTTGAGGAGTGGGGATTGCGTGCTGTGCTGTTGAAGCAGAGCCTGTCTCACTCCCAGCAAGGTCTGTGATAGCAGCCCTGGCTGGGCCAATAGCAGCTGTAGCAGCAGGAGGCAGAGAGAGCGAGAGAGCGAGAGAGAGAAAGCGTTCTCTCCGGTTAATTATTAACCAGAGCAGCCAGAGAGATGACATCTTGGCTCCTTTGCATGAAAGTGAAAAGCAATAATAAAGTGACCAAGACCTAATCCTCTTTGCATTTGTGCCCTCTATCGGCCCGGCCCCCGCCTACAGTTCCCTGTCTGATAAAGGTGCCGGCAGAGCAATTCAAGCAGGAACGGAAAGAGCAGCCAGACTGGTTGCGTCTCTCACACACATACACATACTACTATGCAGATATAAATGCCATTATGGAAAAGCAATCTAAAGCTATTTTGACTCACTTTAGCAGGCTCCCAATTTTGTTATTACTTACACCACTTCTACTATAAGCATGATCCAAAAGTTCCATATTTCATGGCCTGGTCTGTGAATACATAATGGGAGACGAAATGCAGAGGCACATTAACATCTAGCGTTGGCTGAAGCTACTGTACTGCATGTGGGTAGTTGCCATATGGCCAAAACAAAAGTGAACAAATGATTTATTCAAAAATGAAAGTAAAAAGATACTTTTTTGTAACTATGTCTAAACAATTCAAAATGTTCTGTGGCCACTTTTTATTTGAAATTTATATCCAATTTAATGAAACACTTCATGCATTAGTGCCTTGAATTTGTCCTCTGGTGTGACATAAGTAATATAAATATGATGGTTTAATGACTCTCAAATAGACAAGAAAAAGATTTTTACTAATTATCAGTTACTTTGTTTTTAAATCAGTAATCATATTCTGTTGAAAAACATTTATTTGTATAACCATGATAACCAATGGACAATACACAACAGGCAGTCCAATCTTACGGTTATAATGTAGTTTCATTAATTATGAAGTTTCTGACCGCTCTACAATGTAGCGGATCCTAATGAAAGGATTTAAAATGTACTCATTACAATTACAGGATCTCGAAAAAGTCCTGCACTGCTATTTTTCATCACTACCTCCCCGAGTCGGGAGTGGGTCATTTGCGAGCCTGTTGCCTTCCTTGGATGTGGAAGCCATTTCTTAGGCTCCAAGCCGGAATCTAACCCTGATTCCCCGTTACCCATGATCACCATGGTATGCACAGAAAGTACCATCGGAAATTGATAGGGCACACATTCAAATTAGATGTCAGCGCCACGAATGGCACGCCACCAGTCGAGATTAGAGAGTCACTAAAAGCCTTGGATTTTAGGTCTGATAAATACACACATCCCAACGGTCAGCACTCGTTGGCATGTATTAGCTCTAGAACAGTTATCCAAGTAACGTTGGAGCGATCAAAGGAACTGATTTAAAATGAGCCATTGGCAGTTTCACTGTACCGGCCGTGTGAACTAAGCCTTGCATGGCTTAATCTTTGAGAGGAATATGCTACTGGCAGGATCACTCAGGTAGACCCCCCACGTGCAGCGAGGTGCAGGGGCACAGTTATTCTCCCAAAGCCGTGGGAGCCCGAAGCACCACTTGAGAGGTGTTCTGTTGGAGAGTTTTTGGAGTATATTGCAAAATGGGGTTTGAGAAAGACAACGTGTCTCTGACACTGGTGGGTAATATATTGGAGGCAGGGTTAACAATCTCAAAAGGAGGCCCTGCCAATGGGGGCCTTCCCAGGGTGGATCACATATGCCAATTGGTCAGGAGGAATTGGTGGGATAGCCAAAGATGGATCAAGGGAATGAATGGTCTAATGCAGAGAGTGATAACCAGTAGTGGGAGCACCACAGCCAGTCCTCAATATCACGAGGGCCATGTTAAAGAACCAGGCTTTCCCAAGCGGCAGAGAGACCCAGATGCCGACGGAGCAATGGTCACCAGCAGGGATTGAGAACCAGGCGTGGTTGCAAAAGGATACTGCACAAATAGGGTACCACCAGAATTTATACTGAACAAAAACAAATGCAACATGTAAAGTGTTGGTCCTACTGAGCTGAAATAAAAGATCCCAGAAATATTCCAAATGCATAAAAGGTATATTTCCCCCAAATGTTGAGCACAAATTTGTTTACATCCCTGTTAGTGAGCATTTCTACTTTGCCAAGATAATCCATCCACCTGACAGGTGTGGCATATCAAGAAGCTGTTTAAACAGCATTATCATTACACAGGTGCACCTTGTGCTTGGGACAGTAAATGGCCACTAAAATGTGCAGTTTTGTCACACAACACAATGCCACAGTTGTCTTAAGTTGAGGGAACATGCAATTGGCATGCTGACTTCAGGAATGTCCAACAGAGCTGTTGCCAGAGAATTTCAAGTTAATTTATCTACCATAAGCCCGCACCCAAAGTCATTTTAGAGAATTTGTCAGTACGGTGGTGGGTTCAGTATGAGTTCAGACATTTCTAACATATACTGTTCTAATTTTTGTATTTTTTTATATATAAAATGAAAGATCTCTCAAATGAAGTTTGATAACTTTACTTACATGTTTTAAGAAGACAAAAATAGTTGATAGAATATGTGAAAAGTACAGACTAAGCTTAATGGGTATCGAGTGTACCATGGGTGTTCCAAATAAGCCCACCTCTTAAATAATCAATTTGAATTAGATTAATGTAATCTCTCCCAAAGTTATAAAAATAAACGGATCATTATTATTCATCATGAAAGTAGCACTCATAACAGGGGATGTCGTATCCACACAGATCAATGGACTTAGTTTTTTGTTCTTGCCGACCAGCACACACCCGATTCAACTAATCATAGACTTCAATCAAGACATGATTAGTTGAATCATGTATGTTATTGCTTGGTTAGAACACAAACTTGAACCCACACTGGCCCTCTGTGGATAAGAAGTCATGCAACAAAGATCATAACACACAACTTTCAATGAATTATCTGAAAGATGATTCACATTTGATGTACTGAAAAACAAATTTCAGTACAAGATACGAATCCTATATATCCCACCTCGCGCAGCAACACTGCCTGGCAGCAGAGCTCTGCGCACTGAGTGAAGCACTGAAGCCACTGCGCACAGACATGTCAGTTTCATTTACTTGAAAGTCTACAAAGTGAGACTCTGTCCTCTGTCACGTCAACTACCCATGTACTGTACCCAAAATAAGGCAGGCTAGTTGCTGCCTGGTGCCACTCCGTCACAGCTAGTCTATAAAGGGACAAACTCCAGCCCCACTACTACTGCAATGGGATCAGATCACAACTGCCCCCTACACTAAGGCTACACCAAACTATACGGGGGAAGGACTAACAGCTGACCCACAGTCAGTCAGTGCAAGAGCTGAATGCTGCTACTGACATTGGATAATGGATTGATTTAGGCTAAATAGAGTTTCTCTTTCAGGTGTTCAAAGCACTTAAATAGTCAATCAATTGAGAACACTACATAGACACTGTCTTGTATTCCTTATGCATTATCTATTCACTCTGTTTTATGATAATGGAATTAACTGTGATGTAACAGCATGGTACATTACTTGACAAGGGCAACTAAGACCTGTACACAGCATCCCAGCCCAGCTGAACGGCAAGACCTTTCCTTTCCCCTTTGATGTGGCTATGAGTGGCAGCCCGGACAATTAAAACCAAGCCCCTGATGAGGAAGTGGTGCTGAGGGGTAAATTCCACCTCACAGAGAGGGGTGACTCCACTCAGGGCTTCCATTACACAGACAGACTGAGGGCAGGGACCAGACCCGAGATAACGTGTTTCTGCTGGCTATCTCTTCCCCATGATCACAGCCACACCTTTTACCCACAATCTGCCCACACCAGCTGACCTGAGCTCTGCTTTCTCTCTGCTCATTAACACAGACTATGGATCAGACGTTTCTCACTATCCAAGTCCAGGCATTAATCATCAAGAAATTGGCCCTGGAGCAGTTGCTAGCAGCTTATACCTGCACTATATATCTGGATCCACTGCAGGCCAGAGTGGGGGTGTGGGGCGGCAATCCACTGTACACAGACAGACAAAGCCTAGGCATGGCGTAGCTCCTTGGGACAGAGACAACCAGACCCAGCCCCCTCCATACACCAAAATCCCACCTGATAAAATCCCAGTGACGATGAAATAAGGGTCAATATTAAATTAAGTCTAAGAGGCCCAGAGCGCACTAATACTGGCGTTAATCTGGCACTGTGTGCTCCAGAGGTAATATCCTCTAAGAATCCTCACAGTGCTTCAATGAACACACAGGGACAAGATTCCACTGTGGTGACACTGGCCATTTCAGCACAGTACTCGGAGTTGACGGGACTGTTCTGTTCAATTCAGACAGTTGTTTCATAGTTCCAAATCAATGTGATACATTGAAGCTGTGGCCCAGCGTGACCTGGCAGTCATGATGAGTCCTGTTTGCCTATACCCCGAGTCAGCAACAATAAGCTGGAGAGATGAGTCCTCCTGAGTCATATTAGGAGTCTGGGTCAGGTGGTTCATACTTACGGATGTGCTTTCATCTCTATGTAGTTCTTGGGGATGAAGCCGTCTTTCCCGTTCAATTCTGCTTTGTACCAGTTCTGGTCACACTCCTCATTTAATACCTAGAGAAGGGAAGAGAGAGGTTAACAATATATCACATCTAGTAAACAGAGTACTTCTCTGGTCACTGAGAAGGGGGGCTGAAACGGTTTTGTATCCACTAATGGGGCACAGCCATAAACGACAGATTGAGACACGTTTGTCTGTTGTGAGTACACTCATTTACCAAGCAAGAAAGCCTCCATGAGGCCAGGCCAGCTGTGGGAGCACTCGTCTGAGAGACGTATGGTGGTTTGCAGGCACTGGTGCATGAGTGTGTCTAAGTTTGTGTGTATGTGTGTATGTGTGTGTGTGTGTGTGTGTGTGTGTGTGTGGCTGTTGTTGAAAGACATGCACCTGTACACTGGTGCAGTTAGTCATGTACTGGTGCAGCTGTGTCATTGACTTGTTTATTATGTTATTGGCTTGTTTATTCCATGTGTAACTCTGTGTTGTTGTCTGTGTCACACTGCTTTGCTTTATCTTGGCCAGGTCACAGTTGTAAATGAGAACTTGTTCTCAACTAGCCTACCTGGTTAAATAAAGGTGAAATAAATAAATAAATAAATATAAAGCCTCTGGCTTGTGTACGCATAGTCAGATGAAAGAAACAGTCGTCATCAATTCTCACCAGGGTTCTGACTCACAGTAATATATTGACACGTCCCACTCAAAACAAAGATATTCCAACCACCATCTTCCTTCTGGCTTCAGTACAGCCTTTCCATTTCAGAAGAAATAGGAGTCATACTAGATATAGTATAGAATACACAGGTATTTCAATGTGATATGCTGACCACAGGCTTCAGTGTTGGGACACACTTCAAGGCCTCTGCTAGGTGTTGAAACACCTTTAAACAAACCATACTTGACAATGTGTGTTCAAGAGAGGAACTAGGCCTAAATATTTTTGTCTGCAAAAAAAGTGTTGAGGAAATGGAGTGTGCAACATCCTTCCTGTGCACAGAGCACTGGGAGAGCGAGAGATAGAAAGGAAAGTGAGGCAGAGTGGGTGTGCCACCACTGTCACAACAGAGGGTTCTTAAAGCCTGCAAGGCTTTTTGGGCGACCTGACCAAATTCACATTGAAATATGTGTTATAGATCTGTCATTCACATTGAAAGCAAGTCTAAGAAGCAGGAGATCTGTTCTATATGCGTTATTTCTATGCTGCCCGTGCTTAAGTTTCGTTTTTTGCGTCTTTTACGTTCGGTTTTGTACACCAACTTCAAACAGCTGACAAAACAATGTTTTTGGTTATGGAAAATATATTTTACAGAGGTTCAGATGGGACAATGACTATCTACACTATACTTGCTTGTTTTGTCACAAAAACTGAAATTAGGCAAGCTACCAGAATTTTAGCAACCAGGAAAAGCTGGAGCGATTTCGGCATATTGCATCTATCTTTAAACCTAACCTGACATACCCAAGGGGCGGTTGCATTGCATGCAGAATCAAACTCTTTTTTGATTTACATAGATGGCTGACAGGTGAGGCAGTGATGATAAACTGAGTAACTCAACTAAAGCACCTGAATCCTTCGCAGATAGTGGTTTAGTGTTTAGTGTCTGCGGGTTCACATAACTTGGTCACACAGACCACATCAGTGTGTGAATTGGCCTGGAGGACCTGTGAGAAGAGGGGCGACAGATAGACTACAGCCTTCAGTCACTCAGCACCTCAACCACATCCAGCAACAAGATGGCTTCTTAAGCCCCTCTCAAACACAATACAGGCTCTGATCCAGAGCTATAAAATGATCTTCCAACTGTCGGATAAGAGGGTTGGTCCGGGTGAGATTGATTTCTCCCCTTTCTCACACAGACATACAGTAATTTACACAGTAGGCGTGTAGTTCCCCTCTAGACTGGTACAGCACAGTTTAGTTGGCAGGCTGTGTTGTACAGTGAGTAGCGCAGCAGTACAGAGGGCTTCTGATCACAGAGTATTGATCTATGCTTCAACACAGCGGTTGGGAAACATCTCCATAATGCATACACAACCTTGTAAATGCAGCGAGACATGTTTTCTATCAGGTATCATTTCACATTGTTCATAAAAGAAAAGCTGCAGCTAGGGTAGAGAGGAAGAACCTACTCATGTCACAACATCTAACCGTCATAGCCCTATCTAACCAGAAACTACAGATATGCTTCAACTTTCAGTGTCTTTTAATCCCACCCCATCCTGTAAGAGTCAACTTTTTCAGAAGAGCTCAGTCTCATTCTCATTCTACTTCGGTGTGTAGTGTTGATCTGAAACCCACGCAAGCAACCAGTCCCCCTGGTGGTAAAACACACTATGGCTTAGTGGAAAGAGGCAAGCAGGAGACAACTGAAACAGGAGTCATGTAAGACTATGTGAGGCATCCCAGGCCATCAGTGTCAGTAGTACAGTGTCAGTGGTGAGATTGTCATTAGGCCTATCCACTCTTTCCACCACACCCTTCTACTTCTCAAAGCCCTGATGGGATGATGGGGTCTGGCAATTTGCCCCCCAGCTGTTCACTGGCCTCAGTGCTCTCTGACCTCTCTGCTCCAGCTAGCCTGCAGCACACCAGCTGTCACTGTGGAACCACAGCCACTATGGCACAAGTGACACAATTACAGAGGGGGGAAGGAGGGAGGAGTCCATGCCTGTGGCACTATGATAATGTGAGTGAATGTGAATAGGTTGTGAGGAGCACAGGGGAGAGACGGGCACAGTGATGGAAGAGTATGCTTGTGGCAGAGTGTGTGTGTGTGTGTGTGTGTGTGTGTGTGTGTGTGTGTGTGTGGTCTTACAATTGGTGGGGCAATGCAGGCAGGCAGCCTCTGGGCGTGACTGATTGCACATGTGTAGACGTGGCAGACATGCGGTCTGGAACTCTGAACTCCAGGTTCTCTCTACATCTTATTACAAACACTACACTCCACCTTAGTCTCATCACCTACACAGTTCACGACTTAGCTATCTACCTCAAACATAACAGCTCACAGACACTCCTTCATGTTCTCTTGCAGATATTACAACAGGCTTGGAATTTTGTGATTTTAGGGGTAAGGCCATTTGCCCAATCTGCCAGGGCACCAAGGCCATTAACCAAAATAGTCAATTCAATTGATTTGAAAACCAAAAAACAACTGTTCTCTTAAGAAAAGCATAAGTGTATGTAAATAAAACACTAGCCTACATGTCAAAGTGTAGGGCCTGCGTATTGGCTACAGCCCGTCATGTCCAGACCAAAGCTGACATGAGGCGCCTGAAAATGTAACCAATCTTTAAATTAGACTTTTACTCACACACACACACACACACACACACACACACACACACACACACACACACGGCTAAACACCAGTCATGTTCGACAAATATAATTTAGGATCATTATTAATATCTAAAGGCTTGATAATGTCGACATATAAATTATATATATATACACATACTCAGCAAAAAAAGAAACGTCCTCTCACTGTCAACTGTGTTTATTCTCAGCAAACTTAGCATGTGTAAATATTTGTATGAACATAAAAATATTCAACAACAAATAAACTGAACAAGTTCCACAGACATGTGACTAACAGAAAAGGAATAATGTGTCCCTGAACAAAGGGGGGGTCAAAATCAAAAGTAACAGCCAGAATCTGGTGTGGTACTGCAGTGCATCTCCTCCTCATGGACTGCACCAGATTTGCCAGTTCTTGCTGTGAGATGTTACCCCACTCTTCCACCAAGGCACCTGCAAGTTCCCGGACATTTCTGCGGGGAATGGCCCTAGCCCTCACCCTCCGATCCAACAGCTCCCAGACGTGCTCAATGGGATTGAGATCCGGGCTCTTCGCTGGCCATGGCAGAACACTGACATTCCTGTCTTGCAGGAAATCATGCACAGAATGAGCAGTATGGCTGGTGGCATTGTCATGCTGGAGGGTCATGTCAGGATGAGCCTGCAGGAAGGGTACCACATGAGGGAGGAAGATGTCTTCCCTGTAACGCACAGCGTTGAGATTGCCTGCAATGACAACAAGCTCAGTCCGATGATGCTGTGACACACCGCCCCAGACCATGACGGACCCTCCACCTCCAAATCGATCCTGCTCCAGAGTACAGGCCTCGGTGTAACGCTCATTCCTTCGACGATAAACGCAAATCCGACCATCACCTCTGGTGAGACAAAACTGCAACTCATCAGTGAAGAGCACTTTTTGCCAGTCTTGTCTGGTCCAGGGACGGTGGGTTTGTGCCCATAGGCGACGTTGTTGCCGGTGATGTCTGGTGAGGACAACAGGCCTATAAGACCTCAGTCCAGCCTCTCTCAGCCTATTGCGGACAGTCTGAGCACTGATGGAGGGATTGTGTACCTGTCCCGCAGGTGTGATGTTCGGATGTACCGATCCTGTGCAGGTGGTGTTACATGTGGTCTGCCACTGTGAGGACGATCAGCTGTCCACCCGGTCTCTCTGTAGCGCTGTCTTAGGCGTCTCACAGTACGGACATTGCAATTTATTGCCGTGGCCACCTCTGCAGTCCTCATGCCTCCTTGCAGCATGCCTAAGGCACATTCGCGCAGATGAGCAGGGACCCTGGGCGTCTTTCTTTTGGTGTTTTTCAGAGTCAATAGAAAGGCCGCTTTCGTGTCCTAAGTTTTCATAACTGTGACCAGGATGCCACACCATCTGTAAGCTGTTAGTGTCTTAACGACCGTTCCACGGGTGCATGTTCATTAATTGTTTATAGTTCATTGAACAAGCATGGGAAACAGTGTTTAAACCCTTTACAATTTAGATCTGTGAAGTTATTTAGATTTTTACGAATTATCTTTGAAAGACAGGGTCCTGAAAAAGGGACGTTACTTTTTTGCTGAGTTCATATTTATATATACAAAAGTATGTGGACACCCCTTCAAATTAGTGGATTTGGCTATTACAGCCAAACCAGTTGCTGACCGGTGTATAAAATCGAGCACACCGCCATGCAATCTCCATAGACAGACATTGGCCTTACTGAAGACCTCAGTGACTTTCAATGTAGCAGCGTCATAGGATGCCACCTTTCCAACAGGTCAGTTTGTTAAAATTCTGCCCTGCTAGAGCTGCCCCGGTCAACTGTAACTGCTGTTATTATGGCATGGAAACGTCTTGGAGCAACAACGGCTCAGCCGCAAAGTGGTAGGCCACACAAGCTCACAGAACGGGACCACCAAGTGCGGAAGTGCGTAAAAATAGCCTGTCCTTGGTTTTAACACTCACTACCGAGTTCCAAACTGCCTCTGGAAGAAATGTCTTCACAAGAACTGTTCGCCGGGAGCTTCATGGCCAAGCAGCCGCACACAAGCCTAAGATTACCATGCGCAATGCCAAGCGTCGGCTGGAGTGGTGTCAAGCTCACCGCTATTGGACTCTGGAGCAGTGGAAACACGTTCTCTGGAGTGATGAATCACACTTCACCACCTGGCAGTCCGACGGACGTATCTGGGTTTGGGGGATGCCAGGAGAACGCCACCTGCCCCAATGCACAGAGCCAACTAGAGGTCGACCGATTATGATTTTTCAACACCGATACCGATTATTGGAGGGCCGAAAAAGCCGCTCCCGATTATTGGTGGGCCAAAACAAAGCCGATACCGATTAATCAGCCGTTCTTTTATTTGATTTATTTATTTGTAATAATGACAATTACAACAATACTGAATGAACACTTATTTTAACTTAATATAATGCATCAATAAAATCAATTTAGCCTAGAATAAATAATGAAACATGTTTAATTTGGTTTAAATAATGCAAAAACAAAGTGTTGGAGAAGAAAGTAAAAGAGCAATATGTGTCATGTAAAAAAGCTAACGTTTAAGTTCCTTGCTCAGAACATGAGAACATATGAAAGCTGGTGGTTCCTTTTAACATGAGTCTTCAATATTCCCAGGTAAGAAGTTTTAGGTTGTAGTTATTATAGGAATTATAGGACTATTTCTCTCTATACGATTTGTATTTCATATACCTTTTACTATTGGATGTTCTTATAGGCACTTTTGTATTGCCAGTGTAAGAGTATAGCTTCCGTCCCTCTCCTCGCTCCTACCTGAGCTTGAACCAGGAACACATCGACAACAGCCACCCTCGAAGCAGCGTTACCCATGCAGAGCAAGGGGAACAACTACTCCAAGTCTCAGAGCGAGTGACGTTTGAAACGCTATTAGCGCGCACCACGCTAACTAGCTAGCCATTTCACATCAGTTACACCAGCCTAATCTCGGGAGTTGATAGGCTTGAAGTCATAAACAGCACAATGCTTGAAGCATTGCGAAGAGCTGCTGGCAAACGCACGAAATTGCTGTTTGAATGAATGCTTACGAGCCTCCTCGTGCCTACCACCGCTCAGTCAGACTGCTCTATCAAATCATAGACTTAATTACAACATAATAACACACAGAAATACGAGCCTTTGGTCATTAAAATGGTCGAATCCGGAAACTATCTTTTCGAAAACAAAACGTTTATTCTTTCAGTGAAATACGGAACCGTTCCGTATTTTATCTAATGGATGGCATCCCTGAGTCTAAATATTGCTGTTACATTGTAACCTTCAATGTTATGTCATAATTAATTCCGGTCTTTGTTAGGAATAAATGGACTTCACACAGTTTGCAATGAGCCAGGCGGCCCAAACTGCTGCATATACCCTGACTGCTTGCATGGAACCCAAGAGAAGTGACACATTTCCCTAGTTATAAGAAATTAATGTTAGCAGGCAATATTAACTAAATATGCAGGTTTAAAAATATATACTTGTGTATTGATTTTAAAGAAAGGCATTGATGTTTATGGTTAGGTACATTGGTGCAACGACAGTGCTTTTTTCGCAAATGCGCTTGTTAAATCATTACCCGTTTGTCGAAGTAGGCTGTGATTCAATGAGAAATTAACAGGCACCGCATCGATTATATGCAACGCAGGACACGTTAGATAAACTAGTAATATCATCAACCATGTGTAGTTAACTAGTGATTATGTTAAGATTGATTGTTTTTTATAAGATAAGTTTAATGCTAGCTAGCAACTTACCTTGGCTTCTTGCTGCCCTCGCATAACAGGTAGTCAGCCTGCCACTCAGGCTCCTCGTGGAGTACAATGTAAGGCAGGTGGTTAGAGCGTTGGACTAGTAACCGGAAGGTTGCAAAAACGAATCCCCGAGCTGACAAGGTAAAAATCTGTCGTTCTGCCCCTGAACAAGGCAGTTAACCCACCGTTCCTAGGCTGTCATTGAAAATAAGAATGTGTTCTTAACTGACTTGCCTAGTTAAATAAAGGTGTATACATTTTTTTTAAATACACTGCTCAAAAAAATAAAGGGAACACTAAAATAACACATCCTTGATCTGAATGAATGAAATAATCTTATTAAATGTTTTTTTCTTTACATAGTTGAATGTGCTGACAACAAAATCACACAAAAATAATCAATGGAAATCCAATTTATCAACCCATGGAGGTCTGGATTTGGAGTCACACTCAAAATTAAAGTGGAAAACCACACTACAGGCTGATCCAACTTTGATGTAATGTCCTTAAAACAAGTCAAAATGAGGCTCAGTAGTGTGTGTGGCCTCCACGTGCCTGTATGACCTCCCTACAACGCCTGGGCATGCTCCTGATGAGGTGGCGGATGGTCTCCTGAGGGATCTCCTCCCAGACCTGGACTAAAGCATCCGCCAACTCCTGGACAGTCTGTGGTGCAACGTGGCGTTGGTGGATGGAGCGAGACATGATGTCCCAGATGTGCTCAATTGGATTCAGGTCTGGGGAACGGGCGGGCCAGTCCATAGCATCAATGCCTTCCTTTTGCAGGAACTGCTGACACACTCCAGCCACATGGGGTCTAGCATTGTCTTGCATCAGGAGGAACCCAGGGCCAACCGCACCAGCATATGGTCTCACAAGGGGTCTGAGGATCTCATCTCGGTACCTAATGGCAGTCAGGCTACCTCTGGCAAGCACATGGAGGGCTGTGCGGCCCCCCAAAGAAATGCCACCCCACACCATGACTGACCCACCGCCAAACCAGTCATGCTGGAGGATGTTGCAGGCAGCAGAATGTTCTCCACGGCGTCTCCAGACTCTGTCACGTCTGTCACATGTGCTCAGTGTGAACCTGCTTTCATCTGTGAAGAGCACAGGGCGCCAGTGGCGAATTTGCCAATCTTGGTGTTCTCTGGCGAATGCCAAACGTCCTGCACGGTGTTGAGCTGTAAGCACAACCCCCACCTGTGGACGTCGGGCCCTCATACCACCCTCATGGAGTCTGTTTCTGACCGTTTGAGCAGACACATGCACATTTGTGGCCTGCTGGAGGTCATTTTGCAGGGCTCTGGCAGTGCTTCTCCTGCTCCTCCTTGCACAAAGGCGGAGGTAGCGGTCCTGCTGCTGGGTTGTTGCCCTCCTACGGCCTCCTCCACGTCTCCTGATGTACTGGCCTGTCTCCTGGTAGCGCCTCCATGCTCTGGACAATACGCTGACAGACACAGCAAACCTTCTTGCCACAGCTCGCATTGATGTGCCATCCTGGATGAGCTGCACTACCTGAGCCACTTGTGTGGGTTGTAGACTCCGTCTCATGCTACCACTAGAGTGAAAGCACCGCCAGCATTCAAAAGTGACCAAAACATCAGCCAGGAAGCATAGGAACTGAGAAGTGGTCTGTGGTCACCACCTGCAGAACCACTCCTTTATTGGGGGTGTCTTGCTAATTGCCTATAATTTCCACCTGTTGTCTATTCCATTTGCACAACAGCATGTGACATTTATTGTCAATCAGTGTTGCTTCCTAAGTGGACAGTTTGATTTCACAGAAGTGTGATTGACTTGGAGTTACATTGTGTTGTTTAAGTGTTCCCTTTATTTTTTTGAGCAGTGTATATTTTTCTTTCTTTATTTTTTATTTTAAATAAAAAATATCTGCAAATCGGTGTCCAAAAATACTGATTACCGATTGTTATGAAAACTTGAAATCGGCCCTAATTAATCGGCCATTCCGATTAATCTGCCGACCTCTAGTGCCAACTGTAAAGTTTGGTGGAGGAGGAATAATGGTCTGAGGCTATTTTTCATGGTTCGGGCTAGGCCCCTTAGTTCCAGTGAAGGGAAATCATAATGCTACAGCATACAATGACATTCTAGATGATTCTATGCTTCCAACTGTGTGGCAACAGTTTGGGGAAGGCCCTTTCCTGTTTCAGCTTGACAATACCCCCGTGCACAAAGCGAGGTCCATACAGAAATGGTTTGTCGAGATCAGTGTGGAAGAACATGACTGGCCTGCACAGATCCCTGACCTCAACCCCATTGAACACCTTTAAGACGAATTGGAACGGTGACTGCGAGCCAGGCCTCATTGCCCGACCTCACTAATGCTCTTGTGACTGAATGGAAGCAAGTCCCTGCAGAAATGTTCCAACATCTAGTGTAAAGCCTTCCCAGAAGAGTGGAGGCTGTTATAGCAGCAAAGGGGGGACCAACTCCATATTAATTACCATGATTTTGGAATGAGATGTTCAACAAGCCGGTGTCCACATAGTGTACAGGTCCTGTAGTGTACTTGAGGCACTGTTCGTTCACATAGGAGAGCTCCATTTTTATGGAATGGTCTGCCTACCCATGTGAGAGACGCAGACTCAGTCTCAACCTTTAAGTCTTTACTGAAGACTTATCTCTTCAGTAGGTCCTATGATTAAGTATAGTCTGGCCCAGGAGTGTGAAGGTGAACGGAAAGGCTGGAGCAACGAACCGCCCTTGCTGTCTCTGCCTTGTCGGTTCCCCTCTTCCCACTGGGATTCTCTGCCTCTAACCCTTTTACAGGGGCTGAGTCACTGACTTACTGGTGTTCTTCCATGCCGTCCATGGGAGGGGTGCGTCACTTGAGTAGGTTGAGCCACTGACGTGGTCTTCCTGTCTGGGTTGCCCCCCCCCCTTGGGTTGTGCCGTGGCGGAGATCTTTGTGGGCTATACTCGGCCTTGTCTTCGGACGGTAAGTTGGTGGTTGTAGATATCCCTCTAGTGGTGTGGGGGCTGTGCTTTGGCAAAGTGGGTGGGGTTATATCCTGCCTGTTTGGCCCTGTCCGGGGGTATCATCGGATGGGGCCACAGTGTCTTCTGATCCCTCCTGTCTCAGCCTCCAGTATTTATGCTGCAGTAGTTTATGTGTCGGGGGGCTAGGGTCAGTCTGTTACATCTGGAGTATTCTCTTGTCTTATCCGGTGTCCTGTGTGAATGTAAATATGCTCTCTCTAATTCTCTCTTTCTCTCTTTCTCTCGGAGGACCTGAGCCCTAGGACCATGCCTCAGGACTACCTGGCATGATGACTCCTTGCTGTCCCCAGTCCACCTGGCCATGCTGCTGCTCCAGTTTCAACTGTTCTGCCTGCGGCTACGGAACCCTGACCTGTTCACCGGACGTGCTTGTTGCACCCTCGACAATTACTATGATTATTATTATTTGACCATGCTGGTCATTTACGAACATTTTAACATCTTGACCATGTTCTGTTATAATATCCACCCGGCACAGCCAGAAGAGGACTGGCCACCCCTCATAGCCTGGTTCCTCTCTAGGTTTCTTCCTAGGTTTTTGGCCTTTCTCAGGAGTTTTTCCTAGGGAGTTTTTCCCAGCCACCGTGCTTCTTTCACATGCATTGCTTGCTGTTTGGGGTTTTAGGCTGGGTTTCTGTACAGCACTTTGAGATTTCAGCTGATGTACGAAGGGCTATATAAATAAATTTGATTTGATAGGAGAGAAAGGCCAGTGCCTGATGCGCACCACAACATCAACAACCTTGCAATCTGAGCGGAGGCAGTGAACATTTTGAAACTATTTAACCATATATGTAAATGTTTAAAACCTGGAAGTTTCGTCATTTTATGAAGCATGCCTTACCATGTTCTGACCATAGGAATTTTAAGGGGATTATTTTATAAACACTTCCTC
The DNA here is from genome assembly GCF_901001165.1 of Salmo trutta. Lineage (NCBI taxonomy): Eukaryota > Metazoa > Chordata > Actinopteri > Salmoniformes > Salmonidae > Salmo > Salmo trutta. The sequence continues at coordinate 20,673,226 of NC_042988.1, read as the reverse complement.
ATATGCCATTGAAACCAGTATCTCTCAGGTTGAACTTTATTTTGTTGTCCAGCAGCCAATTTCACAATCCTAGTCATATTAACAACCCATGCTTGTTGTTGCGTCTTCAGATCTTCCCTCCTTCTACATTTCTGAAGGATATATTCATCTCTGTCATATTCAACCGCTCGCATTTGCGGTGCACTTTTGAGAACAGTGTTTTCTCGCTAATTGCATTTTGGAACAGTTGCACTTATATCCTACTGCCGTGTGCGCATTGCTGCGCTGATAATGTGAAGAAATAGCCTAATAGTTTATCAACATTTTAAGCTAAACGTTTTGATCTGTTGCATCAGCCTCATTGCTTTTTGTAGTTTGATGAACAGTGGTTGTATTAATTTGGGATCTGTTGTAACAACTGTCCCAGAGTCTGTTTGGAATATTTATCTCTTTCACAGAAGGACAAGCTGACCAATAGATAGGTAAATTTTTGTACTATGGGGGATAGTAGATTGACATAGGCTAGTGATTTTGCTGTTTGTTACTCATCTTGTTGGCTGACAAAAAGTAAATGTGGACAGTACTAACATCTTCAATATGTGCCTCAGAATTCCATAAGGACGCGTTTTGTTGCAACTACGATGTGTCGGTCTTCACTTGTATATGTATGTATATTTTTACAGCTCTCGGGTCATAATTATTGTTTGGATAACCTTATTTACTTTTATGTATTGGTTTTTATCTTAATTTTTTTCACTCTTTATGCGATGCGCACTGCAAAGAACACCAGAAGAAGAATTAATCACAAAATTATCACAATTAATCAATTAATGTGTCAATTAATCCCATAAGGGATGGGTTGCCAACTTGCGATTTGACACGAAAATAAAATGTCATTCACTGCAGCCAACTTCGGAGCTATGACACCTGTGAGAAGGACCAGATCACGTGTCGGCATTGAATAATAAGAATTGAAATACCTGAGAGAGCTATGTGAGGGAGAGGTGCTTCGGAACACCGTGATTGGCAGCCAGGAGAAGGGAATTAGAATTATATCCATCACTTTGGCCGCAAGGCATGGATTATTTTAGGGGAATTATGGCCATACATGGCCGTCGATGCCGCCGGGAAATGCAAGGCCTGTTAACACATATCTAAACACTCACTGCTGATTCATGCATAGCGTAATTTTAAATCTGTGGACTACCAGTACCTTAGGGGTCCTGGTAAAAGTGTGATCTAATGGTGTGTCGTGTCTTTGGCTATGCCGGATTAAGTGATATGACATGCTAACTTAAAAAATTATTTCTCTGTAATTAATATTACCTGATTAAGCTAATCATGTAAATGTAATTAACTAGAAAGTCGGGGCACCACAGAAGAACGTTTATAGAGCTGTTATCCTCTGAATAAACTCTTAAAATACTTAGTAATATTTTACATCGATAGCAGTCAATCTTAACCCGTATGTTGTTTCAGTCTCATCATGAAAGTTGTAATTCTTGGTTATCTGCACGAACCCAGTCTTTACTAAAATCATCCATACATCAATTGTCTTAAAATCATTTATTTACTACACTAAGTAATTAACAGAAAACATACAAACAGCAATTATCGTCACCAAGGATTGGCATAGTAATGTGCCCTACTGGCTAACAAGCATGGCAGGTCTGTTAGACAATGGGTCATAAAACGGTAAGCTGAGAAGTTCATTAATATTAACAATTGAAGGCTCACTCATTCGGGAACATTTGCAATCAATATATATTTACGCTCATGTGTCATCGGGATTCTTGTTGGAGAGTTTTGTTCTGATGGAGAGTTTGTCAGCGTTCTCTCTCTCTCACTTAGAATGGATCTGTCAGAGCGACATTCATGAATGTCGTCATAGAATGGATGTGGTTGGTCTTCGCGTTTGATGATATAATTTACTTAGCTGCAGACTAATAATTAATATCAAAGACTTGTTCTTATTCTGTCGATATCGATAGTCTAAAAGTTAACCACGTGGTATGGTTCACTTTCAGTAGAGTACTTGGCTGGTCTAACCTATGAGCCAACTCGCAATGGAGTGTAGGCCTGGTCTGTAGAAATGTAAATCAGGGGGTGTTTTATAGGGCCCAGAGAACAGGCTTGTCAAATGACGCCTGGTCCTGTATGTGTCCCTGGGGGCGTGCCTATGACTGAGCTAGACTTGGTTACAGAAATATAATTCTATCACATTAACATCAGTACATAGCATCTCAATGTATTACAAATAGCTTTATCCTTAATAATACATTGTATACAACCATGTGGATTCAGTCTCATCGCTGAGGCTATCATGTAGACCGTTTTAGGGTAATATGGCTATATTGTCTCTTCTGAGTATCACAAAATTGTACCAAGCGGATCAGTTCGTAGCTGGAGTCTTCATCAATCTTCCATATCTTCTCCAGAACACACGTCTCTTGGTTCTCCAATTCTATGACTTGGAAGAATTTCCTCTGTCTCTCTATGAAACATGTTGTAGTAGATTCTCCTCTTGGAATTTTTACAACCCTGGGTTGGGGGGAAATCAGGTTGGGTGATGGTACAAAGGGGAGGGGGTCAACTGTCCTTCCTGTACCCAAAGAGGCCAACGTCATGACAGGTGTGAGTGACTAAAGCTCATGATGATTGGGGTGATGGTGTGAAAGAGCTACAAAGAGCTACAACTTTACCCTGCATGGTGCGCTAGAAGTGGTTACAAGAGTCAAGTAAAAGTGAGAGCAGGGCTGTGGCAGTCACAAAATTGTGTCAGCCGGTGATTGTCAAGTAAATAACTACCCGTCTCACGGTAATTGACCGTTAATTAACATAAACACATTTAGCATCTCCTGGCTTCCACACATAGCCTACAAGCCACTGATGCAGACCTTTGGAACATCTACATTTTAAAAAGTCTAATCAATCCATGTAATATAGCCTACACCTTCACAATAAATCCATCTTTTTTTTTGACAGGTCTAAAGAAACATGATATTCAGAAAATATAGTCTATTTCAGAAGAACAGAATACTCTGAGTTGTCCTTATGTTAGGTCCTGACCTGGCTATGCCAAATGGCTGTGGGCTACAATAGTTCATTTAGCAGACAAGATTTGCTTAGAATTCCGTGGCATTATTTTATAGTATGAAGAATATAATTGAAAAAAGCTGAATAAAATAGAAAGGATATTTGAGGGAGTGTGCACATGCGGTTATTCTGTGTTGAGTGGTTAACAAAGAAATAGGTACTCCTATATGCTTAATTTAGAGTTATTAATTTAGAGTTATTAATGTAACTTTAGTTGTTCTAAAATGTTGGGCTATATATTTAGATGTTTTATATATTGTAAGGCTGCATGATGCAACTAATGATGATTTGAAAAAAGTAGGCTGTACACACTCTCATAAGACCTCAAATTTCACAGCAGCATCCCCTTTGTGTGACTGTAATGCACCCTAAAAGAATCCATGCCTTTTGCTGCTGTTGTGCCCTTGTCCCGGAGTGCTGCATTGTGCCCTTCTCCCTGAGTGCTGCATGCTCCGAAGCACCTCTCACTCACATGGCTCTCCATCACGTGATCGGGTCTTTCTCACAGGCTACAAGTGAAGACAGACACATTGGGTACGCAATTGCGCACGTCCTTATCCAATTCCGAGGTCCACGTTTATTTTTTTACCCTTTTTCTCCCCAATTTCGTGGTATCCAATTGGTAGTTACAGTCTTGTCTCATCGCTGCAACTCCCGTACAGACTCAGGAGAGGCCAAGGTCGAGAGATGTGCGCACAGCCGCACTGCTTCTTGACACAATGCCCACTTAACCTGGTAGCCAGCCGCACCAATGTGTCGGAGGAAACACCGTACACCTGGTGACTGTGTCAGCGTGCACTGTGCCCGGCCCGCCACAGGAGTCGCTAGTGCGCGATGGGACAAGAACATCCCTGCCGGCCAAACCCTCCCTTAACCCGGACGACGCTGGGCCAATTCTGTGCCACCCCATGGGTCTCCCGGTCGCAGTTGGCTGTGACAGAGCCTGGACTCGAACCCAGAATCTCTAGTGGCACAGCAACACTGTGATGCAGTGCCTTAGACCACTGCACCACTCGGGAGGCCCTGGGGTGCAAATTGAAGATATTGGAAGAACTGTCCACATTTACTTTTTGCAAGCCAATAAGACGAGTAGGCCTAACGAACAACAAAAGCACTAGCCTATGTCAATCTACTATCCCCCATAATACTAAAGTTGACCTACTCTATTCTGTGCAATAAATAAATATTCCAAACACAGTCTGGGACAGTTGTGGAATGCGATAGATCCCAAATTAATACAACCACTAGCATTAAAAAAAACTTTTTTTACGCAATGTGGCTGACACAACAGATCAGAACTTTTGCTTAAAATGTTGATAAACTATTAGGCTATTTCTTCATTATAAGCGCAGCAATGCACACACGGCAGTAGGCTATAAGCGTGAATGTTCCATTAGCAAGAAAACACCATTATCAAAAGTGACAGTAAATATGATTATGCATGTACGTTTTATTATAAAAGGTGCAGTTTTATGGTGAAAATGATCTTCCCCAAACTTGAAACTCACGCGCTGCTTATGTATGCCAGTTAGGCTCTACACCCCTTGTAAAGCAGATTTATGTGCTTCATTTTAAGAAGTTATTTGGCCACTTTAGTGATACAAACCTTATCAAAACATATAAGCCTATGGGCTAAGCTACATGAGGTGTGAGACTATGATTTGAAAAAGTAAAAAAATAAAAAAAGGCATCATTTACAAGTGATAATAAATAATTCACAAGTGATAGGGTAATATTGTCACCCAGAGTCATCAGATTTTCCACTGGAGCCCCCTAAAGCACCCACCACTGTTCCCTCTATGAGCAGTTTGGCCAACAATCCCCCCTCTCCATGTCCTCCTACAGCCTACATCTCCCGGTCTGTTCCAACATCCTGCTCCAACTCCGGCTCCAAAGCATTAACACTCTGCTGCTACTGACTGGAATAAAGTCCAACAGGACTTAAAACTCAAACAATTCATCTCCATTCCCAGTTTCATGAACAGGTTAAATGAGCTGGTTATCCACCCTGGGACTGCTTCTAGAGTAAGTGGCTACTAGTTGTGTCCCCTGTGTTTTACTGATGTGTTGTAAAGATGTATTGTTCCTTTTCTGTTTTTGCGCAGAACTTATAAGTGTCTGCATGTTGTCATGCGTCTGCTTTGCTGCACGATCTTGGTCAGGTCATTATGGTAAAAGAGAATGTGTTCAATGATTTACCTGGTTAAATAAAAGGTTTAATAAAATAAATAAACTAAACAGGGCTGCTTCCTTGCTGGAATATTCCTGGGGAAAGGTCCAGAATAAAATGTCAGCTCAAGGTGCAGTCATAAAATGTAATTGAATTCAGGTTCCCATGAATAATTAACCAAATATAAAAATACAAAATGCAAACTTTGTACATTCACCAGAACAAAGCAAAACCAAAATAAGTTATTGTACCAATATTTTCCCATTCACAATGAAAACCCTGTGATATCAGTATTCTACCAACATACCTATGTGTGTTTAAAGGTTGACTTGAGACCAAGAAGAAAAGTTTTGTAGTGGCAACCAATTTGCAAACTCTCTCTTTATCACATTATATTGCTAGCTACCAGTTGCAGAGGTTTGCTCAGCCTGCGTAGAGATTACACTTCTTCCTGGGGCTTGAAGAGGACTGTTTACTCAGATTATGACCGAGTTGCTTTTAAAGGCTGAAAACGTTCAATCTTCCATAAGTAGTTCCATGATAACATGAAACCACAAGGCAGTTCCTTTAAACGGTAAAGCCGTAAACCTAGTTGGCATGTTTACCTCGCTTGGCTTAGTCTGCTTAACCATTTTTTTACATTTACATTTACGTCATTTAGCAGGACAATTCTCTCACATCAAATCCAACTCGAGGTCTAGTGATGACACTTAAAACAAAAATATGCTGAAAGAGCTGCGGTTGATGTGAAAAAGATTAAAACATTTGCTTTGTAGGCAGTTTCAGTGAAGGCAACACCAGAATTGTGACTGTGCGTTGCTCTGTCTTCATGTGCTCCATGGCAGGCCTGCATTATGTAAACGCAATTCTGTGGGCGCTCTGCATTCCCTCCCTCTAAAGATATATATATATATATTTTTAAATCTGACTGAGGCACAATAGATTCAGGAGTTTCTAATAGCAAGGCTAAGGTCCAGGGGATAATCTCCTCCACAGCTGCCACTGAGCAGACCAGCTCCCCCTCGCACACAGCGCTTCTCAGACCTCCGCTAAAACCCTGGTGGCCAAGCCTGAGACGCACAATGATGAACTCTATGCACCCCTTGGTCTGACTGACTACCATCCCCAAAGCAGACTTCAATGACAACCCAACACAGATCAGAGAGTAGCTAACAAACATGTGGAGCGGTTCTTCTGACGTTAGCATAGCTTCCAAACCCGGCTGGTTACTTGGTGTAGCCTAGCATGAGAGGAGGAGGTGTGGTGACTGAGCGCACGTGTCTGTACTGTGGACGCAATCCAGAGACCATTTCTATCAATCAAGACTGTGGATTATGCTGGAGTGTGAAATTAACTGAGGCCAGTAGATAAAGCTTGTTCAAACTATGGGCCTCCCAGGCCTGTTGTTTCTGATAATGGACTTCTGTCGTGCATTTACAATTAAAACAACGGAGATAAAAACCCACATGTTCATCCATCCAGCGATTAAGCAACGGCTGGTTCATTAACTTGTCTACTCACATTCAACCATTGTTCAGCTTGTTGAGAGACGGGAACAGAAAAACTAGGGCTATCTTTATCAGTTTACCCTGTCCTCAACGCACAAGGACAATTGAATCGAATCCATTAGGATCATGATGGATAAAACCGCAAACAGGGCCTCTGTTCATCATCTGACAATGCTGCCTGTGTGTAGTGTATGAGCGCACAAGAGACAGTAACTGTATTCAAAATCTGTGAAAGTAACGTGACAAAGCAAATAGTTTGGCGAACATGGAATGCACCCATTGGAAGGCCTGGTATGTTGACACGTTGGCGGCTGTGCTTTGAGTCCAACAGACTGGGGAAGATCAAGAGCACACTGACCCTCCTTCCCCACAGCAAGGCAGCAGACACTCGCTCTGAGGAGGAGTGCTGATATGCACCAGAAAGAGAAGCTTACCCTGCTGCTAATGAAGCACTCCAACACTCCTGTAATTAACACAATGCTAAGGGCCATTACCACATGGGGATCCACCCCGCCAACCCACAGCTGCATTCCCCTAGTCAGCTCAAACTCAACTGAGGTGACTGGACCAATACATTACATCATGAAATCACTAGGGCATTTTAAGTACCACTTCATAAACCAAGGCAAAAAGTAAAATATGAAAAGGTCTCAAACAGGATTTCTAGTGACGCATATGTAAAGAGCAGAGATGAGGTTAATCCAAATTTCAATTCTTGTCTGTTGGATTAGAATTTCTTCATGTCTAAAATTAAAAAGGACTAAATCTGGCACTGTGTACAGCCATCTGTATTGAAGGCCAGCTGTTGTATGGAGTATGGAATTAGGGCTCAGCTCTGGTCAATGCCAGCTTTACCAACTGCTCAGTGGTGGAATGGACTACCCATTATTACAGTGGCGGTCGGGCCTGTCTACTCTACACAATAATCTAAAGATTGTGCAACACGCTCCCTGAAACAGATAAGCAAGAGGCATTTTGTCTTCCATCATCAGCAGTGGAGGGTTAGCGAACAATTCAGACAACCCCATTACTGGTCGCGCTTGACACGTTCTAAAACACTGAGATTAGCCTACACTGGAGATTCAGCCATAACTCCACACTACTTCTGTGTAAGGAGAAAGGCTTCCAGTAGAATGTGCTACAGTGAAGCCAGTCAGTGAGGAGAGCAGCAGTCTGCTCACACCCCCTGCCCAATCCCCATCCCCTGAGGAGGTTTTCTGGGGAATGGGGACAGCCAGGGATGGGAAGGACCAAAAATAAGCAGCAAACTAAAAGAGGTTGATACTCGCTCCTCTCTTCACGGTAGAGCAGGAAGGGTGATTTGCATTAACAGGGAGGAGACGGGCAGTAGAGGAGTCCTAATTACGGCTTTGACTCACTGCTACGCTACAAAGTCCTGCTCCTCTCAGGAGAAGGCATGATGGACCAGTTCAGAGGAATCACACTCCTTGTGATCAGCTCAAGAAAAGTCCTCCGGGTAAATAGAAAATGAGGGCATCTCTATTTTATGGCAGCAGCCAGCCCCACACGGCATGTATGAAGTCCAATTTAGCAGTAGCCTATATTCCATGTACAGTTTGTTCCCATGTAAACAATATAAGCAGAGAGAAGAACTGTGTGTGTGACAAAAATAAAACACAAAAAGGGCAACAGAATAAGAAGATTCTACAAGTCTTTATGTTGGCTAGAATCATCCTTTATCGTACATACATAAAGAACCATTAGATGTGGTTTATCTGCAGCATGGAGGAGGCAGAGTGTCAGATGGAGGAGGCAGAGTGTCAGATGGTGAGAGTGAGAGAGTGAGAGAGTGAGAGAGTGAGAGAGTGAGAGAGTGAGAGAGTGAGAGAGAGAGAGAGAGAGAGAGAGAGAGAGAGAGAGAGAGAGAGAGAGAGAGAAAGAGAGAAAGAGAGAGAAAGAGAGAGATGTCTAACAGGGTGTTTATGTCCAGTAGCTGTGATCAAGGAGCATTGGGCCACCATAATCCCTGCTTTAGAAGGGCGCTTTAACGAGCTTCACAGGCTGCCCACGATGGATTACCATGTTAGAGTGCACGCTGCAGCCGCCTCCCTCCCCACTCTCACTAGCAAACCCACTCTCCTCCTGAGCCCAGCAGTAGCAGCCTGGGTCTGGTGGTCTCCATGGGCTCATGGTGATGAGCTCAGGGTCAGCCGCTACTGGGGTAGGTGACAGACTAATCTCATCTCTCAACTACAGCACAGTGGAGAGGAGGGGTACAGGTGAAAGGATGACATGAGAGATAATATATATATATAAATGAAAGAGAGAGAGAGAGAGAGAGAGAGAGAGAGAGAGAGAGAGAGAGAGAGAGAGGTTGAGGGAGGTTGAGGGAGGTTGAGGGAGGTTGAGGGAGGTTGAGGGAGGTTGAGGGAGGTTGAGGGACTCAGTTTGTGTCCACCCTGCAATGCAGAGGACCCTGGGGCTCCATCCAACCCACAGGTGTCCGCCTGCCTCAATGCCCTCGCCCATAAACCCAGGCGCACTCAGGGAGCCTGTGACATTATCTGGTTAGATATTTATCAGTGACTCACACACACATGCACTCATCCAGCCATCAGGCCCAGTGATGCCTGACTAAAGCAATGGCCTGCTCTGATCCCAATTCCCCATGAGAGCCACGAGCTGACTCTGGGCAGATAGCATTTACTGCTCTGATGAGTGCAGAGCCAGCAGACACTGTGGATGATGGAGAGACTAGGAGACAGGTAGCAGAGAGCCACTGTGTTGACATGAAGAGCCCGATCTTGTCCTTTGGTTCCTGGGCCAGCGTGGGTGGGCGCCAGGGTGAATCAGTGTCAAGCAAGCGGGCCCGCTGCTGCTTGCTTTCCCAAGAGAACATAGAGAAGGATGCCAAACAGTCAAGACTCAATTTCAGTCCATTAGCACAGTAAGGCAATATTTGCCATATCCATTTCTGTCCTTCTGAGGGCAGTGACAACAGGGTGTAGGTGGTGTCATGGACAGAAAGCCTTCCACTGTGTTGCTAAGGGACACCATGTTCACTGTTCAATCACTTCCTCCTCTTAACTTCTGTCTCCTAAACATGACTCACAGCCGTGATACACTTCTGCAAGTCAGCCAGGTGCAGCGTTAAAACTCCACCTTACTGACGGGGGGGGGGGGGGGGGGGGGCTGCCATGGCTTGTGTCATAGCACGTGTTCCAAGACAACTTCTAGAAAAGTTCACATTAGCTCTGTTCTGACAACAGAGGGGAGGGGGAATCATAGGCTTATTTAAGCCCCACTCTCATGGGACGCCACACTTAATTAGAGAAACCCCATGACTCTCACTAGCTACTTACAGCTACTGAAACACACAACGTGGCTGGTCCCTTAACACGGCAGGTGAACTTGGAAGGTTTCTGGGTGGGAGAATGGCGAAGCAGAGACCCTCAGCTGAAACAAAAACTTCACACTGAGCATCACGGCGGGAACATAAACATTTTCCACTCCTGCGGACTTAAAAACAGCCCAATAATTTAAATGTAGGGCTTTGGGAATAAAAAATAGAAAATACAATAACTGGATCTGATCTGGTTTGAGTCAACTTGTCTGCTCAGAGGATTCCTGATGTATTAATCAGGCTCTGGTCAGAACTGGACTGGAGTGAGAGGAATGATGAGCATAAGAGGGCACAGCAGGCACGGCTCTTCTCCCCTCTGTGGTAAATCTAATGGGAGATGGGATCGATAGCTGCGCATAGAGCTAATAAGTGATAGGGGAGAGATTAATCGGACGCTTAGAAGAAGTAACTGGCTAAAAGCTTCAGAGCTCCCCCTTTGAGAGTAAATGCCTGGATAGTGATATGGAGAGCCAAAAAAAAGTATTTTAGTGAGGGAGGCCCTGCTCTCGCTTCCCCAGTTGTTTAGTTAATTTTTCATGCCAATCTCCTTTGCATTAGCGTAGCCTCTCCTGTAGCCTATCAACTATGTGTCGGTCTATCCCTGTTCTCTCCTCTCTGCACAGGCCATACAAACGCTTCACATCGTGTGGCCGCTGCCACTCTAACCTGGTGGTCCCAGCGTGCACGACCCACGTGGAGTTCCAGGTCTCCGGCAGCCTCTGGAACTGCCGGTCTGCGGCCAACAAGGCAGAGTTCATCTCTGCCTATGCTACCCTCCAGTCCCTCGACTTCTTGGCGCTGACGGAAACATGGATTACCACAGAAAACACTGCTACTCCTACTGCTCTCTCCTCGTCTGACCACGTGTTCTCGCACACCCCGAGAGCATCTGGTCAGCGGGGTGGTGGCACTGGAATCCTCATCTCTCCCAAGTGGGCATTCTTTCTCCCCTGACCCATCTGTCTATCTCCTCATTTGAATTCCATGCTGTCACAATCACTAGCCCATTCAAGCTTAACATCCTTACCATTTATCGCCCTCCAGGTTCCATTGGAGAGTTCATCAATGAGCTTGACGCCTTGATAAGTTCCTTTCCTGAGGATGGCTCACCCCTCACAGTTCTGGGTGACTTTAACCTCCCTACGTCTACCTTTGACTCATTTCTCTCATTGCAACTCCCCTCCAAGTCTCCGATCACTACCTTGTATCTTTTTCTCTCTCGCTCTCCTCCAACACTACTCACTCTGCCCCTATTCAGATGGTATTGTGCCGTCGCAACCTTCGCTCTCTCTCTCCTGCTACTCTCTCCTCTTCCATCCTATCATCTCTTCCCTCTGCTCAAACCTTCTCCAACCAATCTCCTGATTCTGCCTCCTCAACCCTCCTCTCCTCCCTTTCTGCAACCTTTGACTCTCTATGTCCCCTATCCTCCAGGCTGGCTCGGTCCTCCCCTCCTGCTCCGTGGCTTGACGACTCATTGCGAGCTCACAGAACAGGGCTCCGGGCAGCCGAACGGAAATGGAGGAAAACTAGCCTCCCTGCGGACCTGGCATCTTTTCACTCCCTCCTCTCTACATTTTCCTCCTCTGTTTCTGCTGCTAAAGCCACTTTCTACCGCTCTAACTTCCAAGCATCTGCCTCTAACCCTAGGAAGCTCTTTGCCACCTTCTCCTCCCTCCTGAATCCTCCTCCCCCTCCCCCCTCCTCCCTCTCTGCGGATGACTTCGTCAACCATTTTGAAAGAAGGTGGACGACATCCGATCCTCGTTTGTTAAGTCAAACGACACCGCTGGTCCTGCTCACATTGCCCTACCCTATGCTTTGACCTCTTTCTCCCCTCTCTCTCCAGATGAAATCTTGCGTCTTGTGACGGCCGGCCGCCCAACAACCTGCCCGCTTGACCCTATCCCCTCCTCTCTTCTCCAGACCATTTCCGGAGACCTTCTCCCTTACCTCACCTCGCTCATTAACTCATCCTTGACCGCTGGCTACGTCCCTTCCGTCTTCAAGAGAGCGAGAGTTGCACCCCTTCTCAAAAAACCTACACTCGATCCCTCCGATGTCAACAACTACAGACCAGTATCCCTTCTTTCTTTTCTCTCCAAAACTCTTGAACGTGCCGTCCTTGGCCAGCTCTCCTGCTATCTCTCTCAGAATGACCTTCTCGATCCAAATCATTCAGGTTTCAAAGCTGGTCATTCAACTGAGACTGCTCTTCTCTGTGTCACGGAGGCTCTCCGCACTGCGAAAGCGAACTCTCTCTCCTCTGCTCTCATCCTTCTAGACCTATCTGCTGCCTTTGATACTGTGAACCATCAGATCCTCCTCTCCACCCTCTCCGAGTTGGGTATCTCCGGCGTGGCTCACTCTTGGATTGCGTCCTACCTGACAGGTCGCTCCTACCAGGTGGCGTGGCGAGAATCCGTCTCCGCACCACGTGCTCTCACCACTGGTGCCCCCCAGGGCTCAGTTCTAGGCCCTCTCCTATTCTCGCTATACACCAAGTCACTTGGCTCTGTCATATCCTCACATGGTCTCTCCTATCATTGCTACGCAGACGACACAAAATTCATCTTCTCCTTTCCCCCTTCTGATAACCAGGTGTCGAATCGCATCTCTGCATGTCTGGCAGACATATCAGTGTGGATGACGGATCACCACCTCAAGCTGAACCTCGGCAAGACGGAGCTGCTCTTCCTCCCGAGGAAGGACTGCCCTTTCCATGATCTCGCCATCACGGTGGACAACTCCATTGTGTCCTCCTCCCAGAGTGCTAAGAGCCTCGGCGTGACCCTGGACAACACCCTGTTGTTCTCCACTAACATCAAGGCGGTGACCCGATCCTGTAGGTTCATGCTATACAACATTCGCAGAGTACGACCCTGCCTTACACAGGAAGCGGCGCAGGTCCTAATCCAGGCACTTGTCATCTCCCGTCTGGATTACTGCAACTCCCTGTTGGCGGGGCTCCCTGCCTGTGCCATTAAACCCCTACAACTCATCCAGAACGCCGCAGCCCGTCTGGTGTTCAACCTTCCCAAGTTCTCTCACGTCACCCCGCTCCTCCGCACACTCCACTGGCTTCCAATTGAAGCTCGCATCTGCTACAAGACCATGGTGCTTGCCTACGAAGCTGTGAGGGGAACGGCACCTCCGTACTTCAGGCTCTGATCAGGCCCTACACCCAAACAAGGGCACTGCGTTCATCCACCTCTGGCCTGCTGGCCCCCCTACCTCTGCGGAAGCACAGTTCCCGCTCAGCCCAGTCAAAACTGGTCGCTGCTCTGGCACCCCAATGGTGGAACAAGCTCCCTCACGACACCAGGACAGCGGAGTCAATCACCACCTTCCGTAGACACCTGAAACCCCACCTCTTTAAGGAATACCTGGGATAGGATATAGTAATCCCTCTAACCCCCCCCCCCCCCCAAAAAAAGATATAGATGTACTATTGTAAAGTGGTTGTTCCACTGGATATCATAAGGTGAATGCACCAATTTGTAAGTCGCTCTGGATAAGAGCGTCTGCTAAATGACGTAAATGTAAAAAGATAGGGGTTGAAAAAAAGGGGTTGTGTAAACGAAATGTAATATGGGATCATGAAGTATGAATAAAATAGACTGAACAAAAATATAAATGCAACATGCAAAAATTTAAACGGTTTTACAGTTAATATAAGGAAATCAGTCAATTGAAATCAATTCATTAGGCACTAATCTATGGATTTCACATAACTGGGAATACAGATATGCATCTGTTGGTCAAAAATACCTTTAAAAAAGTTAGTGGCATGGATCAGAAAGCCATTCAGTATCTGGTCTGACATACATTTACCTCGTGTAGTGCGACATTTCCTTTGCATAGATTTGATCAGGCTGTTGATTGTGGCCTGTGGAATGTTGTCCCACTGCTCTTCAATGGCTGTGCGAAGTTGGCCGTGCATTATCATGCTGAAACAGGAGTTGCTGGCGGCGGATAAATGGCACGATAATGGGCCTCAGGATCTCATCACGCTATCTCTGTGCATTCAAATTGCCATTGATAAAATGCAACTGTGTTCGTTGTCCGTAGCTTATGCCTATTCATACCATAACCCCACCAGCCACCACGGAGCAATGTTAACATTGACATCAGTAAACCGCTCGCCCACACGAAACCATACACGCTGTGTGCCAGGTACAGTAGAAACTGGGATTAAGCCGTGAAGAGCACACTTCTCCAGCGTGCCAGTGGCCATCGAAAGTGAGAATTTGCCCACTGAAGTCGGTTACAACGCCGAACTGCAGTCAGGTCAAGACCCTGGTGAGGACGAATAGGATGCAGATGAGCTTCCCTAAGACGGTTTCTGACAGTTTGTGCAGAAATTCTTCAGTTGTGCAAACCCACAGTTTCAGCTGTCCGGATAGCTAGTCTCAGACGATCCGATCCCACAGGTGAAGAAGCCGGATGTGGAGGTCCTGGGCTGTCGTGGTTACACGTGGTTGTGAGGCTGGTTGGGCGTACCGCCAAATTCTCTAAAACGACATTGGAGGCAGCTTATGGTAGATAAATTAACCTTAAATTCTCTGGCAACAGCTCTGGTGGACATTCCTGCAGTCAGCACCCCAATTGCATGCTCCCTCAGAACTCAGAAGCATTGTGTTGTGTGACAAAACTGCACATTGTTTAGTGGCCTTTTGTCCTCAGCCCAAAGTGCACCTGTGTAATGATCATGCTGTTTAATCAGTTTCTTGATATGCCACACCTGTCAGGTGGATGGGTGATCTTGGGCAAAAGAGAAATGCTCACTATCAGGGATGTAAACAAATGTGCGTACAAAATGCGAGAGAAATACATTTTCTGTGCTTATGGAACATTTCAGGGATATTTTATTTGAGCTCATGAAACTTTAAATGTTGCGTTTGTATTTCTGTTCAGTATAGCTGATCCAGCTACTCTTTTTGATGAGTAAGAGACCCAGAGGCTGGTGTATTCTTACATGACGTTTTGCACTTTGTAATCCAGTGCAGCATTGTAGGTGTGGGGTGTAGTGATCGACTGTGCCGCGGAGACAGGAAGCTGCTGGGGGTGGAAGAGGCTCCAAACAGGAAGTGAGAGCTAAGCTGTGGTGAGAGCTGCACTGCACACACACGCATGTGCCAGTGCACAAGCTCAATCTGCATTCCAAGGTTCCCAGCACTCTGAAGTAGGAGGGACTGTCCCACTTTAAATCAAATCAAATTTATTTATATAGCCCTTCGTAAATCAGCTGAAATCTCAAAGTGCTGTACAGAAACCCAGCCTAAAACCCCAAACAGCAAGCAATGCATGTGAAAGAGGCACGGTGGCTAGGAAAAACTCCCTCGAAAGAGTTCCGTAGCCGCAGGCAGAACAGTTGAAACTGGAGCAGCAGCATGGCCACTTTACTGTGGCACATACTCCTAAAACAGCACAGTTCTGATCAGTTTGCAGGGTGAAAGATTAAAAGGTGGATATAGACTAGAGCTGGGACGATAAACCTGAATATTATCGATACCGACCATACCCATCACAGGCATTTTGCTGACATTGTTCATTACGATAAGTAGCCTACACTAGAGAAATGTAAAGTTTGAAATGAAATGTTTGCTTATATGGGGGGGGGGGTTGTTAATGGGACAATTGATAGGTACAACCATCAAACTAGTAGTAGTAGTAGTAGTAGTAGTAGTAGTAGTTTAAACGATCATTTAAAAAAGGTGCACATTAAATGTTATCAACTTCAATTTATCGTTATCACATGAATTCAGCCAATTTATCATGATATAGATTTTTGCTCAACACCAGCCTCCAGTTCAGCAGCAGAGGAGGAGTAGAGAGGGGAAGAGAGAGGCAGAGAAGGGCCTTAGATCATGCTCTGCGGGCAGGTTTCAAAGATCTGTTAGGAGCTAAATTTGCCAGCTAGTCAAGCTATTCATCTTTATTTATTTAAGAAGAAAATGAGTGTGAGTGAACGCTGCTGAAGGCTACCGGGCAAACTCTCCTCTGTGGTCTTCAGTTATTGCTGCTTTATGGGAGAGAAAGTGGAACACCGCCTGACTGGAGCTCATATCAGGACATCAGGTTGTCTTGATAACCTGAGACGTGATTGGATACAAAGCAATAAGGAAGGTAACATCCAGCCACTTTCCCAGTGCTTAGGTCTAAAGATAGGATGCAATATCTCTCAGAAATTGTTGTGTAAAATGGGACTGAGAAATATGTATTTTATAAACCTCTTATATACACCAAAAGCGTG
The DNA here is from genome assembly GCF_901001165.1 of Salmo trutta. Taxonomy (NCBI): domain Eukaryota; kingdom Metazoa; phylum Chordata; class Actinopteri; order Salmoniformes; family Salmonidae; genus Salmo; species Salmo trutta. Next base: position 20,656,853 of record NC_042988.1, on the reverse strand, counting down.
TGTGCCCCTGTTTATAAAAACTGAACTTGGCGTGACAAAGGTCCTTTCTTCCATGCAAAATTTGGACTTTGCGTACGCACTTCTTCTAGTGGTTGAAGTATTGTATTGCAAGCAAGCAAGAAAGCATTTTGTGCAAATGGGATATAGGATGACACACTTACTTCAAAAAGAATATAGCCTAATAACAAGATGCAGCCATTTGCCGTTAGTGAGAAGAGAGAAAATCTAGGCTGTGTTCAAATACACATACTAACATATTGTATACTCCATACTTAATGAGTATATACACACTAAATACTATTAGTTCATTTTAGTATACTGTAAAAAAAAACGGTATCCTTTCAGTTGAGCGTACTAGCGCATCGCCTGTCTACCGGAAGTTGATGCTGTTGCTATGCAACCTCTTGATAGCATAACAAATTACTAACATTTTTTAAATTTTTTATCTCAAGTGCCAGAGTGCGCTCTGGGCGTTCGTAAATCCAGAGCGTTGTCCGATTGTCCGTTTGTAAATTCAGAGCGTATCGTTCTCGGAGCGTTCAGAGCGCACACTGGATGCTCTGGCTGAGGAGTAGGGTTGATCCGGGCGTTCTGACCTCACAACGGCAGTCAAGCACCCAAGCTAACTAGCTAACGTTGGCTAGCTTGCTAGCTATTTCCAGACACAAATGAGAGAACACCTCACTCTGACCATTTTACTCGCCCTAGCAGAGCTGGTTAGGCTGTTTTCATGTTATCCAGAACGTTGGTGACTAACTCTGCTGCTGGCAACAATTTAATTACGTTTTTTTTTGCCGACGTTTACTGACACCGGCTATATATTCAAGGGGTGTTGAGCGTTCTTAAATTAAATCAGTTATTCTGTGCTCTGGAACACTCAGAAGAAAGTGCTCTGAAATCGGAGTAGAAAGACAGAATTAACAATGTCCATTGAGAACGCATGACTTTACCACTTACCTAAGAACAACGTGAATAATCAAGTCAATAAACGTTGGGTAGTTAGTTCAATTATAGTTTGTATACTGCCTGGCAAGTTTGATGTATTAATAGCCAACTAACGTTAGGTAACTAGCTAACATACCGGTACATACTGATGTAATGCTTTGCGGTTCTTAAGGATAGCTTAGCTAACAAATTGTAAGCTAACATAACGTGTAACGTAATTTATTTGAAAAGTCATTACATTGCTCAACATTCTCTTAACATTTGTCATAATTAGTTAAAGCAATGAATTTGTATCAGCTCTCGTCGGACTTCGGCTGCATTTTTTCTGCCATTTTCTTCAAATCTGAAAACGTTGTGAAGTCACGCCCATTTTCTGAAGAATTGCATTATGGGCCCTAAAAGTACAGAAAGTGTCCACTGCTTGTATACTTCGTATTTGAGTGAATTTAGTACGACATCTGGGAACTTTTGGCATACTAACTATATCCATACTATGACCTATAAGCATACTACATACTAAATTTAAAGTCACAAATAGTACAGTTAGTATGAGCATTCGAACACAGCTCTAGTGTTTTATTTTTGTAATCTAAAATAATTCTAAATAGGACTCATAACAGAATAAATTCCTCACCTTTTCTGGCCATGATGGGTTCATATGCCCAAATTCAACAAACTTCCATGCACATCACTCATTCAATTGAGCATAAGTGAATAGGTAAGTCATGTATTTCAAGTTCTGCTGTACGTGATTCCATAGGAGCGCAGTTTATAGCCTACAGACAAATTGAACAGTTGAACAACAATTTTCCATTGTATTCTCTTTCAGAAACTGTCATCACAGTCCTTTTCTAAATACAGCATACATTAAACATTCTGCCAACACCGTAAATAGATCAGTAGCTTATGTAAAATATTTGACAGTATGGGAGGCTACAGTATTGCTGTACGATAGGAGCGTGACATCATAAACTTATTTAATATCAGAGCCTATACTAAGGCAACACATGGAAAACAATTTATTGATAAACAAAATATTTAACAATTTGTTGTTTGTATAGAAGTGTGGGCTGTAGCCTACATTTAAATTGATTCCAACATACAACCAATGTTTCAAAATATGCGGACTGGCAGGATGCATGTCGTTTGAAGAAAAAAAGCCGCTGCAAAATATCAGAACATTCTGCCCACACATCTACAGAAATGTGATCATATATGCAATTGCTGCTTCTTTTACACAACTGCCATGGCCTAATTTGAAATAGTGCCAAATTATACAGCAAATAAAGTGTGTTATTGTCACCATAAAAGGTGAATGGAGGGCCTTTTCCAGGCAGAGTTTTATTGCTCATTCACAGTGCAGTTTTATGACAGGTCTGATTTCTAACTGAAACATTAGTATGTATGGCATGCGTGGGGCCTCCCGAGTGGCTCAGTGGTCTAAGGCGCAGCATCGCAGTGCTAGCTTTGCCACTAGAGATTCTGAGTTCGAGTCCAGGCTCTGTCGCGACCCGGGAGACCCATGGGGTGGTGCACAATTGGCCCAGCGTCGTCCGGGTTAGGGGAGGGTTCGGCCGGCAGGGATGTCCTTGTCCCATTGCGCATTAGCGACTCCTGTGGCGGGCCGGGCGCAGTGCACGCTGACACAGTTGCCAGGTGTCAAGAAGCAGTGCGACTTGGCTGGGTCGTGTTTCGGAGGACACACGGCTCTCGACCTTCGCCTCTACCAAGTCAGTACGGGAGTTGCAGAGATGAGACAATTGGATACCACGAAATTGGGGAGAAAAAGACAAAAAAATGTATAGCATGCGCCAAGTTTAACCATCTCAATATTTTTGTACACACTCAGACTTGTCAGAAATGGCGCACGCAGAAATTTACGCACCGTTTATAAATGAGGCTCCTATTTAACACGATACAAGAAGTTACTCAAGTCGCAAACCTAAACACTACTAGGCTATTCCCCTCAGTGGTTTTATGTAACGGTGGATGAATTGAGATGGGTGAGTAAAAGTACAGTAAGCATAGCATTAAAACAAAACTACTTTAAAATCAGTAAAAATTTTATTTCACATGACATACACTGACTGGACGCATCTGGCATCATGGCTCATGTAGCCTTAGCTTCTGTTGTGCTAGAAGAGCACAGTGATGAGGTATTGGCTGCCCTGCCATATGGCATGACTGACTTGAGGTGCCCATAGGAAAAACATCTAGGGCAGATAAAAAAGGAGATTTACAGCTCACTGCTTCTACAATATGGCAGTGGCCGCATTATAATGGCACTCTGGTTCTCAACTAGAGGGTTGTCTTTTGCTGTACAAATAGATCTGAAAAAGCACTGGCTGCATTCATGCTTCTCAAAGGAGAACTAGCCAAGATCATAAAGAATATGGGGCTTCAAGTTCCATTGTCAGAGGCAGAGGCCCCATCTTTTGATTCCAATCCCATAATGGCATGAGATATAATACGCCTCCTTTCCAACTGAGATGTGAAATGACAACTGTCAAGCAGGTCTCGTCATAGAGAGATTAGTGTAGCATTTTAAACCCTAACCCAAAGGAAAATGTTTAGAAACCCCCAAAAACCAAAATGAGTTCCTTCCTCTTTTTAACACTGATACAAAATCACATGACACTGTGAAACAAAGCCAATCCGCACAATGTGAGGAAAAAATGAACCAGATATTTTTCATATTAGCTACGTACATTTTAGTGTGGGCTAAGATTATTCTAGTAACACTTCTCTATTTAGGTTAATATGTAAAGAAACGCTACACATTTGCATTGAGCAGAAATATCTAACAGCTTTAAAATGTATGTTTAATAAAAACAGGAAGGTAGGAGTTACAGCTTTGTTGTGTACGCCATTAACTGATAAGCAGGAAAAAACATTGTGCACCACCACACACACACACACACACACAAAGATGTCTATATGAGGTGCATTTTCTGCAATTACAGTTAGCCTAATACGGACAGTATAATTCAGGGCCAAGACTACAATCAAGCGCCTGAGAAAACTCTTGGTAAGCTAAACGGAACGGGAAAAAAGTGGGTAGAAAATAGCCATTTTTGTAGGAACATTTCAGCTGTTGTTGCTGTCAGAATGTGATTGTCCGCTTAGTCTGTGCGTGTAGCAAATAAGAGGGATACATTTTGGTGTATAACTCAGTGTTGCAAATTAGAGAGGAGCCCTGGCTGGTCAATCAGCTGTGTGAGTCAGAGGTAGAGGCCGAGGAACAACGCAACCTGAATGCTCAACACAATGTGAAACCAACAGGACCAAAGGCAGGTCACATGAGTGGCTATGACCACTCACTCACACAGAAAACCCTGAAAAAGCTATGTGGACACTCCTGATCTGCAAAACGATATTTAATTTCAGAATTTGTTCAAATTAGGTTATGGGTTAGGGTTTGGTTAATTAAGGAAAGGTTCAGTAAAAATCAAAAAGTAATTTTGCAGGTCATCAGTGTTCTCTCAGAAAACACATGAAGGGAAACACATTGAAAGGGTAACATCAAAGAGAACACAAATAGGCTACATATACATTCACACACAAAATGCATGCACAGACTAATTTTCACCAAACTTTCCCCACTGACTTTTTGTCAGCTCTCGTGGAAATAGAACCAGTTTAAAGTCTTACTTCCCTCTTTTCGGGCAATGGAAAGAACTCCCAAGAGCACTTCATAATTAGATAATAATGGACTTCAGAAAACATGTAAAAAATCATGACCAGCTCTACTCCAAGAAATACAAATTGCATGGGCTTTAGTGAACCTTAATTATTCAACAAGACATTGCATTCTAGCGAGAGAAATCAGTAACGCAAACTAATAATCCAAAGTGACTGCTGTCGTATTCATACACAGAACCTTCTGACTAAATACTGAGGGAAAGAGGTTTAAAGATATCTTGACTTCACGGAGTCAATCTTTTGAATCTGGATTATAGAATGATTTATATTTCTGGAAAAAAGACATTGTCATGTGTATGAAACACAACAAAAGGCTTACACAGCAGCAGCAGCAGCAGCAGCATGAGGCGATTAATGCATGTTACGTTCCAATCCCACCCCTTTCATCCCATCAATGGTCGAGCTTTAGATTACATAACTAGTTAAGGGTCTTTTCTAAAAGCAGGCGGAAATGAGGGTGAAATAAATTGCTGTGTGGCACCAGCTAGTCGCTAAACATCTTCCCAACTGGTTGGATTAAGAATCCTATTTCAACTTTAAGAGGCCTTCAGCTGATATCCCATGATTGACATACAGTTTATCAAATCACTGACATATACAAGCTTTTCTTTCATCAGCTACACCACCAGACTGTAGGCACTGACATCACAGCACAGCTTCTGGTTTGAAAGGGCCAACTCACAATCTTGTTCAGAGGACAGAGAATCTTACAGTCTAGGCTTCAGCCACCCAGAGACTAACAGTGACACACCGAGAGAGAGAGAGGTGACACAGAGACGACACATTGTGTGAAACACAAGGGCTCAACAGATGCTCCTGTGTGGTGGAGGGGGGATAGAAAATAGAAAACAAACACCACATCTCTCCATGCTGGTGCATTTAAGGCGACTTTGGTGGCTTTGAATAAACAAAGCTTCAACACAGGCCATCCTCTCGTGAGAGAGACCCCTTGTCTCAAAAGCAGAGATGCTTAGGCTTACCACTAGCAGGCAGTACTGGAGATAGATGTTGAGAGAAGCGTGCCTCAGACACTGATGGTCAATCTTGGATGGCTTTTTGAATGCAATACCCTGCATGCAAACTAAACTGGGTTTAATAATTCAGAAGACAGAAGAAACAGATACTTAGCTTTAAAGAGGTGAAAGTTACACATTATCATGATAAATACCTTGGAATAGATTAATTTAGGTATGTAGGCGTAGGCTAGACCTTTGTCAATCAATCACAAGACATTGAAGCAGTCTACTCTACAGTATGTGAACCTGACAATTTGCATAAAACTGCACAGACTTGGAAACAGAATGGCTGAGCTACCTAGTTTCCTTTCCCATTTTTTAAATATCACACTGACAGCTTTTTCTGATGTGATACCCTAAAATTAAACTGACTGATGCTCTATCACATATCAAAATGTCCAGACTGAATGGAAGCAGCAGTGTCTTAGCCAGCAAGTGCCAACTATGACAGACAGACAAAACCAACCAACGACATTATAAAGCACACACCAAATTATTATAATTATTATCCATTAAAACAGGCTATTTGGAGGAGTTGAGGTTAATATTCACGAGGCCATTTAATATGTTCATTTCCTTTCTGTGCCAAAGAACCATTCAGTTACACAATAAGTCGACTATCTGAAGTGATTGTTCTGTACACAGAAATGATCACACTGCTGTTTGAGACATAAAGCAGACAGAAAAGGCCCATCTTGAGCACTAGCCATGTAGCAGGCCATTTAAAATGTGACCAACTCTACCTTGCAACTAGTGACTCTCAGCCCTGCTAGTTTGGGAGCAAGCCAAACCTAAAAAGGAAAAATCCCACTCTCCTCAAATAGAAAGCGGCTAACCTCAAATGGTCACAATGATATGGAACGGCAGCTTGCCAAAAGGCAGAACACAACCCCTGGATTTCAAACTGTTGGTTTATAATCTAGGATGAATCTTTTTAAGTGTAATAATCCAGTTATGCTCGGTACTCTTTGATGATTACGTTACCTCAGGGGAACAAGTGGTCTGAAGAAAAACCCATGTTAGCAAATAGTGGTTGCTCCAAGCTGCCTTCAAGGTTTAGGCGTATGGCAAAGACTGAAAACACAATCTTAGGCACTATCGTATGTGCATTTGCACATGCAGTAACTCTGCAATGGCATTTGCATTGCAGTCAATGAAAGTTATTCCTCACCAATGCATGACCCCCCCCCAAAAAACTTGCTAAACGAAAGCAGCTGAGAATAGTCCATCACATGGAAGCTGGTGCACTCAGCTTGATTTCGTGGTTTAGCCTACGTGCTAACATGCCACGATGTGAGGTGCCTATGGGCATTATGGGGGATGGAGAGAGAATATGGGCATGTTCTGTCCTGTCCCACAGAAGAGCAATCTGGAGGGGAGAACATTCAGACATACGTCTTGCTATCAGTAGAGTGAGGAAAGGAGGGGGGGATTAAGAGTGATAGTTGGAGAAAGGGCGACTTGTCAAGTGAACGGACTACGGTTCCCCTCAAACCTGGTGGTGCCAGATAAGGTAGCCATCAACCAAGCACCGCCTCCCCATTTCAGATTCTGTCTCCCCTCTATTTCTGTGAACGACTGAAGGGAAAACCTCAGTGAGTGACATTGGCAAGTTACTGCTACTGCAGAAAAACTGCTGTTCTGGGGGCTGTTGCTCTAAATAGGCCGACCATCCCGTCTCCGAATGTGGAGCTTGCTCGGCACTATTCTGTTAACCTCTCTAGGGTATGTGGGACGAACTCGTCCCACCTACGTAACAGCCACTGAAATCCAGTGGCGCGATTTTGAATCGTTAGAAATACTATTACTTCAATTTCTCAAACATATGACTATTTTACAGCTATTTAAAGACAAGAATCTCGTTAATCTAACCCCACTGTCCGATTTCAAAAAGGCTTTACAACGAAAGCAAAACATTAGATTATGTCAGCAGAGTGCCCAGCCAGAAAAAAATCGGACACCCATTTTTCAAGCTAGCATATCATGTCACATAAACCCAAACCACAGCTAAATGCAGCACTAACCTTTGATGATCTTCATCAGATGACACACCTAGGACATTGTGTTATACAATACATGCATGTCTGTTCAATCAAGTTCATATTTATATCAAAAACCAGCTTTTTACATTAGCATGTGACGTTCAGAAAAAGCATAACCCCCGCAAACTTCCGGGGAATTTACTAACAGTTTGCTAAATTACTCACGATAAACGTTCACAAAAAGCATAACAATTATTTTAAGAATTATAGATACATTACTCCTCTATGCACTCGATATGTCCGATTTTAAAATAGCTTTTCGGATGAAGCACATTTTGCAATAATCTAAGTACATAGCCCGGCATTACAGGGCTAGCTATTTAGATACCCACCCAGGTCAGCCTCCACCAAAATCACATTTCCTATAAGAAAATGTTCTTACCTTGCTTGTTCTTCATCAGAATACACTGCCAGGACTTCTACTTCAATAACAAATGTTGGTTTGGTCCCAAATAATCCATCGTTATATCCAACAGCGACGTTTTGTTCGTGAGTTCTAGACACTATCAGAATGCTTCTTCACGGTCCCGCGCATGGCGCATTGGCGTGTCAAAAATGTCTAAATATTCCATTACCGTACTTCGAAGCATGTCAACCGCTGTTTAAAACCAATTTTTATGCCATTTATCTCGTAGATAAGTGATAATATTCCGACCGGGAGTATGCATTGAGCCTAACAGCCGAATAAAATTTCTCCTCAGGAGCGACTCGTGCACGCGCCTCATTCAAAGGTCCTCTGAGTCGACACTTACAAAAGGTGATAATGTGTTTCAGCCTGAGGCTCCCTCGTAAACCTTCAGTTATTTCCCGGGCTCTGAGAGCCTATTGGAGCCCTGGGAATTGTCACGTTACAGCTAAGATCCTTACTTTTCAATAAAAAGATGCAAGACGCACGACTCCTTGTCAGACAGGGTACTTCTGCTTGAAACCTTGTCAGGTTTTTGCCTGCCACAGGAGTTCTGTTATACTCACAGACACCATTCAAACAGTTTTAGAAAATTCAGAGTGTTTTCTATCCAAACCTGAACAATAATATGCATATTCTAGCTTCTGAGTTGGTGTAGGAGGCAGTTAAAAATGGGAACATATTTTTTCCAAAATTCTCAATACTGCCCCCTATCCTCAAAAGGTTAATGACCCCTCTTTCCCAGTCAGCTCACCACCTGCACTCATTCACGTCAACGAATACATCTATTGAATTCAATCACTTTTTGACAGCACACCCTTTTGATTTAAACAAAACCTTACATACATATTTGCTCGTTGTAGAAGTGCACAGAAAGTTACTTTTGGACCTGAATGCAAAAACATTCAACAGATAAGCGTGCTCAAAGTTCACCTATTTTGTATACCTGGCCATACTATGGAGACATCCATGTCTTCATCACTGGAAAAGATAAACGGTTGAGATTGATATCACTTCAAAAGTTGACAAACAGGGTTGTATACCTATTTTAGAATTATTATTTTTTATTTATTTTTTACATTGTCCTTTAACCTTAAAAAGTCAATGATCTAAAAACGCACACTCCAATCTTTTTCATATGTTGTAGCTTAGATCCTATTTTATATCTGAGGTTTTTGTGTTGTGCCGCCATCGATTGAGACAACATGCTCTTGAATACAGACTGGGTGGGTGTAATGTATTGGCTGATAAATGTACTAAAATGCAAATAACATCTCAACTTTCAAAATGGTACCATAAAGATGGTTGAGGTCCACACAGAAGATGTTGACATGAATGGGAATATCAGTTGATTTCAATTATACCGTCAATCTTCCATAGAAAACTTATTGAACTCATAGAAATATAGATAATAGAATATACATGACCAACTAAGTTGACATTCAACCGTGGGTAGACAGGCGGTCATCTTTTTGGTATAAGTTAAAATATCAATTGCAATGGTGTACCAACTAAATTGCAGTGGTCTGAAGGGATAGGTCCATTCTATTAATTATATTTCTATAATTGAAATGAAACCCACCCCGTATCCAAGAGCATGTTGTCTCAACCGATGGCAGACAACACAAAATCCTCAGATATAAAATAGGGTGCCCAACCCTCTTCCTGGAGATCTACTGTCCTGTAGGTTCAGTCCAACCCTAATTTAGCATATCTGATTCAGCTAGTTAAGGTCTTGTTGAGCAGCTAATAAGTAGAACCAGGTGTGTTAAATTAGGGTAGGACTGAAAACCCACAAGACTGTAGATCTCTAGGAAGAGGGCTGGGCAGCCCTGGTCTAAGCTATAACATAAGCAGGACCTACTTATAAAGTTAGCACTTAGATGAGGGCTGAAATTAAAATGTTGGGGGGAGAACCTTCATGTACATGGTTTTTTAGATGCCCATGCAATCAAAATTAATTCTGTCTCTTTGCTCACACCAGTATTCCACGGGTCTTTCCCTGATCTCTGTCGATGATGGTGCCGAAGCAATGTGGCGGTCTAGCATGCGGCTTACGCAACTCCTGCAGGTATTTTAGAGTATCGCTGTGCTGCAGGCGTTGCGTTCTGCCATCAAGCTGCTCGCCGCCTCGCCCTCTGATTAATATTTATGCAGAGCTCGGTGCTGCTAGGGGCTTGGGCGAGGGGGGTGTCAGATCACAGGGGCCCAGCACCACGCTGGCATCTGAGGCTAGGGAAGGACGGGAGGTCTCTCTCTGGCTAGCCTACTCCTTGTCGCCCCAGAGTTGGACCTGTCCTAAAGCAACAGAGAGTAGTGCATACGGCTCAGTACATCACTGGGGCCAAGCATCCTGCCATTCAGGACCTAAATACTAGGCGTGTCAGAGGAAGGCCTAAAAGACTCCAGTCACCCAAGTCATAGACAGTTCTCTCTGCTACCCGCACGGCAAGTGGTACCGGAGCACCAAGTTTAGGTCCAAAAGGCCCCTTAAACAGCTTCTACACTCAAAGCCATAAGACTGCTGAACAATTGATCAAATACTAACATATTGTATACTCCATACTTAATGAGTATATACACACACTAAATACTATTAGTTCATTTTAGTATACTGTAAAAAAAACGGTATCCTTTCAGTTGAGCATACTAGCGCATCGCCTGTCTACCGGAAGTTGATGCTGTTGCTATGCAACCTCTTGATAGCATAACAAATTACTAACCTTAACATTTTTTTTTTTAATCTCAAGTGCCAGAGTGCGCTCTGGCGTTCGTAAATCCAGATCGTTGTCCGATTGTCCGTTTGTAAATTCAGAGCGAATCGTTCTCGGAGCTTTCAGAGCGCACACTGGATGCTCTGGCTGAGGAGTAGGGTTGATCCGGCGTTCTGACCTCACAACGGCAGTCAAGCACCCAAGCTAACTAGCTAACGTTGGCTAGCTTGCTAGCTATTTCCAGACACAAATGAGAGAACACCTCACTCTGACCATTTTACTCGCCCTAGCAGAGCTGGTTAGGCTGTTTTCATGTTATCCAGAAACGTTGGTGACTAACTCTGCTGCTGGCAACAATTTAATTACGTTTTTTTTTTGCCGACGTTACTGACACCGGCTATATATTCAAGGGGTGTTGAGCGTTCTTAAATTAAATCAGTTATTCTGTGCTCTGGAACGCTCAGAAGAAAGTGCTCTGAAATCGGAGTAGAAAGACAGAATTAACAATGTCCATTGAGAACGCATGACTTTACCACTTACCTAAGAACGACGTGAATAATCAAGTCAATAAACGTTGGGTAGTTAGTTCAATTATAGTTTGTATACTGCCTGGCAAGTTTGATGTATTAATAGCCAACTAACGTTAGGTAACTAGCTAACATACCGGTACATACTGATGTAATGCTATGCGGTTCTTAAGGATAGCTTAGCTAACAAATTGTAAGCTAACATAACGTGTAACGTAATTTATTTGAAAAGTCATTACATTGCTCAACATTCTCTTAACATTTGTCATAATTAGTTAAAGCAATGAATTTGTATCAGCTCTCGTCGGACTTCGGCTGCATTTTTTCTGCCATTTTCTTCAAATCTGAAAACGTTGTGAAGCCACGCCCATTTCTGAAGAATTGCATTATGGGCCCCTAAAAGCACAGAAAGTGTCCACTGCTTGTATACTTCGTATTTGAGTGAATTTAGTACGACATCTGGGAACTTTTGGCAAACTAACTATATCCATACTATGACCTATAAGCATGCTACATACTAAATTTAAAGTCACAAATAGTACAGTTAGTATGAGCATTCGAACACAGCTCTAGTGTTTTATTTTTGTAATCTAAAATAATTCTAAATAGGACTCATAACAGAATAAATTCCTCACCTTTTCTGGCCATGATGGGTTCATATGCCCGAATTCAACAAACTACCATGCACATCACTCATTCAATTGAGCATAAGTGAATAGGTAAGTCATGTATTTCAAGTTCTGCTATACGTATCCCATAGAGGCACAGCCAGTTTATAGCCTACAGACGAATTGAACAGTTGAACAACAATTTTCCATTGTATTCTCTTTCAGAAACTGTCATCACAGTCCTTTTCTAAATACCGCATACATTAAACATTCTGCCAACACAGTAAACAGACCAGTAGCTTATGTAAAATATTTGACAGTATGGGTAGGCTACAGTATTGCTGTACGATAGGAGCGTGACATCATAAACCTATTTAATCTCAGAGCCTATACTAAGGCAACACATGGAAAACAATTTATTGATAAACAAATATTTAACAATTTGTTGTTTGTATAGAAGTGTGGGCTGTAGCCTACATTTAAATTGATTCCAACATACAACCAATGTTTCAAAATATGCGGACTGGCAGGATGCATGTCGTTTGAAGAAAAAAAAGCCGCTGCAAATATCAGAACATTCTGCCCACACATCTACAGAAATGTGATCATATATGCAATTGCTGCTTCTTTACACAACTGCCATGGCCTAATTTGAAATAGTGCCAAATTATACAGCAAATAAAGTGTGTTATTGTCACCATAAAGGTGAATGGAGGGCCTTTTCCAGGCAGAGTTTTATTGCTCATTCACAGTGCAGTTTTATGACAGGTCTGATTTCTAACTGAAACATTAGTATGTAGGGCATGCGTGGGGCCTCCCGAGTGGCTCAGTGGTCTAAGGCGCAGCATCGCAGTGCTAGCTTTGCCACTAGAGATTCTGAGTTCGAGTCCAGGCTCTGTCGCGACCCGGGAGACCCATGGGGTGGTGCACAATTGGCCCAGCGTCGTCCGGGGTTTAGGGGAGGGTTCGGCCGGCAGGGATGTCCTTGTCCCATTGCGCATTAGCGACTCCTGTGGCGGGCCGGGCGCAGTGCACGCTGACACAGTTGCCAGGTGTCAAGAAGCAGTGCGACTTGGCTGGGTCGTGTTTCGGAGGACACACGGCTCTCGACCTTCGCCTCTACCAAGTCAGTACGGGTGAGTTTGCAGAGATGAGACAATTGGATACCACGAAATTGGGGAGAAAAAGACAAAAAAATGTATAGCATGCGCCAAGTTTAACCATCTCAATATTTTTGTACACACTCAGACTTGTCAGAAATGGCGCACGCAGAAATTTACGCACCGTTTATAAATGAGGCTCCTATTTAACACGATACAAGAAGTTACTCAAGTCGCAAACCTAAACCCTACTAGGCTATTCCCCTCAGTGGTTTTATGTAACGGTGGATGAATTGAGATGGGTGAGTAAAAGTACAGTAAGCATAGCATTAAAACAAAACTACTTTAAAATCAGTAAAAATTTTATTTCACATGACATACACTGACTGGACGCATCTGGCATCATGGCTCATGTAGCCTTAGCTTCTGTTGTGCTAGAAGAGCACAGTGATGAGGTATTGGCTTGCCCTGCCATATGGCAATGACTGACTTGAGGTGCCCATAGGAAAAACATCTAGGGCAGATAAAAAAGGAGATTTACAGCTCACTGCTTCTACAATATGGCAGTGGCCGCATTATAATGGCACTCTGGTTCTCAACTAGAGGGTTGTCTTTGCTGTACAAATAGATCTGAAAAAGCACTGGCTGCATTCATGCTTCTCAAAGGAGAAACTAGCCAAGATCATAAAGATATGGGGCTTCAAGTTCCATTGTCAGAGGCAGAGGCCCCATCTTTTGATTCCAATCCCATAATGGCATGAGATATAATACGCCTCCTTTCCAACTGAGATGTGAAATGACAACTGTCAGCAGGTCTCGTCATAGAGAGATTAGTGTAGCATTTTAAACCCTAACCCAAAGGAAAATGTTAGAAACCCCCAAAAACCAAAATGAGTTCCTTCCTCTTTTTAACACTGATACAAAATCACATGACACTGTGAAACAAAGCCAATCGCACAATGTGAGGAAAAAATGAACCAGATATTTTTCATATTAGCTACGTACATTTAGTGTGGGCTAAGATTATTCTAGTAACACTTCTCTATTTAGGTTAATATGTAAAGAAACGCTACACATTTGCATTGAGCAGAAATATCTAACAGCTTTAAATGTATGTTTAATAAAAACAGGAAGGTAGGAGTTACAGCTTTGTTGTGTACGCCATTAACTGATAAGCAGGAAAAAAACATTGTGCACCACCACACACACACACACACACACAAAGATGTCTATATGAGGTGCATTTTCTGCAATTACAGTTAGCCTAATACGGACAGTATAATTCAGGGCCAAGACTACAATCAAGCGCCTGAGAAAACTCTTGGTAAGCTAAACGGAACGGGAAAAAAGTGGGGTAGAAAATAGCCATTTTGTAGGAACATTTCAGCTGTTGTTGCTGTCAGAATGTGATTGTCCGCTTAGGTCCTGTGCGGTGTAGCAAATAAGAGGGATACATTTTGGTGTATACTCAGTGTTGCAAATTAGAGAGGAGCCCTGGCTGGTCAATCAGCTGTGTAGTCAGAGGTAGAGGGCCGAGGAACAACGCAACCTGAATGCTCAACACAATGTGAAACCAACAGGACCAAAGGCAGGTCACATGAGTGGCTATGACCACTCACTCACACAGAAAACCCTGAAAAAGCTATGTGGACACTCCTGACCTGCAAAACGATATTTAATTTTCAGAATTTGTTCAAATTAGGTTATGGGTTAGGGTTTGGTTAATTAAGGAAAGGTTCAGTAAAATCAAAAAGTAATTTTGCAGGTCATCAGTGTTCTCTCAGAAAACACATGAAGGGAAACACATTGAAAGGGTAACATCAAAGAGAACACAAATAGGCTACATATACATTCACACATCAAAATGCATGCACAGACTAATTTTCACCAAAACTTTCCCCACTGACTTTTTGTCAGCTCTCGTGGAAATAGAACCAGTTTAAAGTCTTACTTCCCTCTTTTCGGGCAATGAAAGAACTCCCAAGAGCACTTCATAATTAGATAATAATGGACTTCAGAAAACATGTAAAAAATCATGACCAGCTCTACTCCAAGAAATACAAATTGCATGGGCTTTAGTGAACCTTAATTATTCAACAAGACATTGCATTCTAGCGAGAGAAATCAGTAACGCAAACTAATAATCCAAAGTGACTGCTGTCGTATTCATACACAGAACCTTCTGACTAAATACTGAGGGAAAGAGGTTTAAAAGATATCTTGACTTCACGGAGTCAATCTTTGAATCTGGATTATAGAATGATTTATATTTCCTGGAAAAAAGACATTGTCATGTGTATGAAACACAACAAAAGGCTTACACAGCAGCAGCAGCAGCAGCAGCATGAGGCGATTAATGCATGTTACGTTCCAATCCCACCCCTTTCATCCCATCAATGGTCGAGCTTTAGATTACATAACTAGTTAAGGGTCTTTTCTAAAAGCAGGCGGAAATGAGGGTGAAATAAATTGCTGTGTGGCACCAGCTAGTCGCTAAACATCTTCCCAACTGGTTGGATTAAGAATCCTATTTCAACTTTAAGAGGCCTTCAGCTGATATCCCATGATTGACATACAGTTTATCAAATCACTGACATATACAAGCTTTTCTTTCATCAGCTCCACCACCAGACTGTAGGCACTGACATCACAGCACAGCTTCTGGTTTGAAAGGGCCAACTCACTATCTTGTTCAGAGGACAGAGAATCTTACAGTCTAGGCTTCAGCCACCCAGAGACTAACAGTGACACACCGAGAGAGAGAGAGGTGACACAGAGACGACACATTGTGTGAAACACAAGGGCTCAACAGATGCTCCTGTGTGGTGGAGGGGGGATAGAAAATAGAATACAAACACCACATCTCTCCATGCTGGTGCATTTAAGGTGACTTTGGTGGCTTTGAATAAACAAAGCCTCAACACAGGCCATCCTCTCGTGAGAGAGACCCCTTGTCTCAAAAGCAGAGATGCTTAGGCTTACCACTAGCAGGCAGTACTGGAGATAGATGTTGAGAGAAGCGTGCCGTCAGACACTGATGGTCAATCTTGGATGGCTTTTTGAATGCAATACCCTGCATGCAAACTAAACTGGGTTTAATAATTCAGAAGACAGAAGAAACAGATACTTAGCTTTAAAGAGGTGAAAGTTACACATTTATCATGATAAATACCTTGGAATAGATTATTTAGGTATGTAGGCGTAGGCTAGACCTTGTCAATCAATCACAAGACATTGAAGCAGTCTACTCTACAGTATGTGAACCTGACAATTTGCATAAACTGCACAGACTGGAAACAGAATGGCTGAGCTACCTAGTTTCCTTTCCCATTTTTTAAATATCACACTGACAGCTTTTTCTGATGTGATACCCTGAAAAATTAAAAACTGACTGATGCTCTATCACATATCAAAATGTCCAGACTGAATGGAAGCAGCAGTGTCTTAGCCAGCAAGTGGCCAACTATGACAGACAAAACCAACCAACGACATTATAAAGCACACACCAAATTATATACTTATTATCCATTAAAACAGGCTATTTGGAGGAGTTGAGGTTAATATTCACGAGGCCATTTAATATGTTCATTTCCTTTCTGTGCCAAAGAACCATTCAGTTACACAATAAGTCGACTATCTGAAGTGATTGTTCTGTACACAGAAATGATCACACTGCTGTTTGAGACATAAAGCAGACAGAAAAGGCCCATCTTGAGCACTAGCCATGTAGCAGGCCATTTAAAATGTGACCCAACCTCTACCTTGCAACTAGTGACTCTCAGCCCTGCTAGTTTGGGAGCAAGCCAAACCTAAAAAGGAAAAATCCCACTCTCCTCAAATAGAAAGCGGCTAAACTCAAATGGTCACAATGATTATGGAACGGCAGCTTGCCAAAAGGCAGAACACACCCCTGGATTTCAAACTGTTGGTTTATAATCTAGGATTAATCTTTTTAGTGTAATATCCAGTTATGCTCGGTACTCTTTGATGATTACCTTACCTCAGGGGAACAAACCCCATTACAACGGTTTGATTTGTTTGATCTGAAGCAATTTTTAGCTAGCTACATAGCTGTCTTTGTATCAAAGATAATGTGTAGGTTAGAGTAATTATCGAGGTTAGCTAGCCAGCTATTTTCATCCTCCGCGACGCCGTTCTCCAAACTTAGTCAACACTGCTAGCTAGCCAACTTCTACCGACTAGCAGCACTGTAGAAACTAATACATTACAACGGAACAACGGAACGATTTGATTAGTGTGGTGTTAGCTAGCTACATAGTTGCCTTTGCTGTCTTTGTATCTAAGATAGTGTAGTTTTAGAGTAATTATCGGGTTAGCTAGCCACTATTTTCGTCCGCCGCGACGCCCGTTCTCCTAACTTAGTCAACACTGCTAGCTAGCCAACCTTTACCAACTAGCAGCACTGTAGAAACTAATACATTACAACGGAATGATTTGATTAGTGTATTGTTACCTAGCTACATAGTTGTCTTTGTCATAGTTTGATAATTGTGTAGTTTAGAGTAATTATCGAGGTTAGCTAGCCAGCTATTTCGTCCTCCGCGACACCATTTTCCAAACCTAGCCAACTTTTACCGACGAGCAGCATTGTAGAAACTAAATACATTACAAAGGAAGTCTTGATTAGTTGTTATGTTAGCTAGCTACATAGTTGCCTTCGTATCATGATAAAGGTGTAGTACTGAAACTATCGAGGTGTACCTAGCCAGCTACACTTTCAAACAAAGTCAACAACACAGCCACTGCTAGCTAGCCTACTTCACCAGCCAGCAGTACTGTATACATTTTAGTCATTTTAGTCATAAGATTTTTTGCAACGTAAGCTTAACTTTCTGAATATTCGAGACGTGTAGTCCACTTGTCATTCCAATCTCCTTTGCATTAGCGTAGCCTCTTCTGTAGCCTGTCAACTATGTTGTCTGGTCAATCCCTGTTCGCTCCCCTCTGCACAGGCCATACAAACGCTTCCACACCGCGTGGCCGCTGCCACTCTAACCTGGTGGCCCCCGCGCGCACAACCCACGTGGAGTTCCAGGGTCTCCGGCAGCCTCTGGAACTGCCAGTCTGCGGCCAACAAGGCAAGAGTTAATCTCACAGCCTATTCTACCCTCCAGTCCCTCGTAATTCATTGGCGCTGACGGAAACATGGATATACCACAGAAAACACTGCTACTCCTACTGCTCTCTCCTTGTCTGACCACGTGTTCTCGCATACCCCGAGAGCATCTGGCCAACGGGGTGGTGGCACTGGAATCCTCATCTCTCCCAAGTGGACATTCTTTCTCCCCTGACCATCTGTCTATCTCCTCATTTGAATTCCATGCTGTCACAGTTACCAGCCCTTTCAAGCTTAACTCCTTATCATTTATCGCCCTCCAGGTTCCCTGGAGAGTTCATCAATGAGCTTGACGCCTTGATAAGTTCCTTTCCTGAGTATGGCTCACCTCTTACAGTTCGAGGACTTTAACCTCCCCACTCTACCTTTGACTCATTCCTCTCTGCCTCTTCTTTCCACTCCTCTCCTCTTTTGACCTCACCCTCTCACCTTCCCCCCCTACTCACAGGCATGGCAATACGCTTGACCTCATCTTTAATAGATGCTGTTCTTCACTAATTCATTGCAACTCCCTCCAAGTCTCCGACCACTACCTTGTATCCTTTTCCCTCTCGCTCTCCTCCAACGCTTCTCACTCTGCCCCTACTCAGATGGTATTGCGCCGTCGCAACCTTCGCTCTCATCCTCTTCCATCCTATCATCTCTTCCCTCTGCTCAAACCATCTCCAACCAATCTCCTGATTCTGCTCCTCAACCCTCCTCTCCTCCCTTTCTGCATCCTTTGACTCTCTATGTCCCCTATCCTCCAGGCTGGCTCGGTCCCTCCCCTCCTGCTCCGTGGCTCGACGACTCATTGCGAGCTCACAGAACAGGGCCTCCGGGCAGCCAAGCGGAAATGGAGGAAACTCGCCTCCCTGCGGACCTGGCATCCTTTCACTCCCTCCTCTCTACATTTTCCTCCTCTGTTTCTGCTGCTAAAGCCACTTTCTAACCACTCTAAATTCCAAGGATCTGCCTCTAACCCTAGGAAGCTCTTGCACCTTCTCCTCCCTCCTAGAATCCTCCTCCCCCTCAATGCCCCCCTCCTCCCTCTCTGCGGATGACTCGTCAACCATTTGTGAAAAGAAGGTCGACGACATCCGATCTCGTTTGTTAAGTCAAACGACACCGCTGGTCCTGCTCACACTGCCCTACCCTGTGATTTGACCTCTTTCTCCCCTCTCTCTCCAGATGAAATCTCGCGTCTGTGACGTCCGGCCGCCAACAACCTCCCGCTTGACCCTATCCCTCCGCTCTTCCCAGACCATTTCCGGAGACCTTCTCCATTACCTCACCTCGCTCATCCACGTCATCCTTGACCGCTGGCTACGTCCCTTCCGTCCTTCAAGAGAGCGAGAGTTGCACCCCTTCTGGAAAAAACCTACACTCGATCCCTCCGATATCAACAACTACAGACCAGTATCCTTTCTTTCTTTTTCTCTCCAAAAACTCTTGACGTGCCGTCCTTGGCCAGCTCTCCTGCTATCTCTCTCAGAATGACCTTCTGATCCAAACCAGTCAGGTTCTCAGACTGGTCATTCAACTGAAACTGCTCTTCTCTGTGTCACGAAGGCTCTCCGCACTGCTAAAGCTAACTCTCTCTCCTCTGCTCTCATCCTTTTAGACCTATCTGCTGCCTTTGATACTGTGACCACCAGATTCTCCTCTCCACCCTCTCCGAGTTGGGCATCCCCTCCGGCGCGGCCCACGCTTGGATTGCGCCCTACCTGACAGGTCGCCTCCTACCAGGTGGCGTGGCGAGAATCTGTCTCCGCACCACGTGCTCTCACCACTGGTGTCCCCCAAAGCTCTGTTTCTAGGCCCTCTCCTATTCTCGCTATACACCAAGTCACTTGGCTCTGTCCATATCCTCACATGGTCTCTCCTATCATTGCTATGCAGACGACACTCAATTAATCTTCCTCCTTTCCCCCTTCTGATAACCAGGTGGCGAATCGCATCTCTGCATGTCTGGCAGACATATCAGTGTGATGACGGATCACCACCTCAAGCTGAACCTCGGCAAGACGGAGCTGCTTTTCCTCCCGGGGAAGGACTGCCCGTTCCATGATCTCGCCATCACGGTTGACAACTCCATTGTGTCCTCCTCCCAGAGTGCTAGGAACCTTGGCGTGACCCTGGACAACACCTTGTCGTTCTCCACTAACATCAAGGCGGTGACCCGATCCTGTAGGTCCATGCTCTACAACATTCGCAGAGGACGACCCTGCCTCACACAGGAAGCGGCGCAGGTCCTAATCCAGGCACTTGTCATCTCCCGTCTGGATTACTGCAACTCGCTGTTGGCTTCCCTGCCTGTGCCATTAAACCCCTACAACTCATCCAGAACGCCGCAGCCCGTCTGGTGTTCAACCTTCCCAAGTTCTCTCACGTCACCCCGCTCCTCCGCTATCTCCACTGGCTTCCAGTTGAAGCTCGCATCCGCTACAAGACCATGGTGCTTGCCTACGGAGCCGTGAGGGGAACGGCACCTCCATACCTTCAGGCTCTGATCAGTCCCTACACCCAAACGAAGGCACTGCGCTCATCCACCTCTGGCCTGCTGTCCCCCTACCTCTGAGGAAGCACAGTTCCCGCTCAGCCCAGTCAAAACTGTTCGCTGCTCTGGCACCCCTATGGTGGAACAAGCTCCCTCACGACGCCAGGACAGCGGAGTCAATCACCACCTTCCGGAGACACCTGAAACCCCACCTCTTTAAGGAATACCTAGGATAGGATAAAGTAATCCTAACCCCCCCCCCCCTAAAAGATTTAGATGCACTATTGTAAAGTGGTTGTTCCACTGGATATCATAAGGTGAATGCACCAATTTGTAAGTCGCTCTGGATAAGAGCATCTGCTAAATGACTTAAATGTAAATGTAATGTAAATGTAATGTAAATATCTGAAGAAAAACCCATGTTAGCAAATAGTGGTTGCTCCAAGCTGCCTTCTAGGTTTAGGCGTATGGCAAAGACTGAAAACACAATCTTAGGCACTATCGTATGTGCATTTGCACATGCAGTAACTCTGCAATGGCATTTGCATTGCAGTCAATGAAAGTTATTCCTCACCAATGCATGACCCCCCCCAAAAAACGTGCTAAACGAAAGCAGCTGAGAATAGTCCATCACATGGAAGCTGGTGCACTCAGCTTTATTTCGTGGTTTAGCCTACGTGCTAAACATGCCACGATGTGAGGTGCCTATGGGCATTATGGGGGATGGAGAGAGAATATGGGCATGTTCTGTCCTGTCCCACAGAAGAGCAATCTGGAGGGGAGAACATTCAGACATACGTCTTGCTATCAGTAGAGTGAGGAAAGGAGGGGGGGATTAAGAGTGATAGTTGGAGAAAGGGCGACTTGTCAAGTGAACGGACTACGGTTCCCCTCAAACCTGGTGGTGCCAGATAAGGTAGCCATCAACCAAGCACCGCCTCCCCATTTCAGATTCTGTCTCCCCTCTATTTCTGTGAACGACTGAAGGGAAAACCTCAGTGAGTGACATTGGCAAGTCACTGCTACTGCAGAAAAACTGCTGTTCTGGGGGCTGTTGCTCTAAATAGGCCGACAATCCCGTCTCCGAATGTGGAGCTTGCTCGGCACTATTCTGTTAATGACCCCTCTTTCCCAGTCAGCTCACCACCTGCACTCATTCACGTCAACGAATACATCTATTTGAATTCAATCACTTTTTGACAGCACACCTTTTGATTTAAACAAAACCTTACATACATATTTGCTCGTTGTAGAAGTGCACAGAAAGTTACTTTTTGGACCTGAATGCAAAAACATTCAACAGATAAGCGTGCTCAAAGTTCACCTATTTTGTATACCTGGCCATACTATGGAGACATCCATGTCTTCATCACTGGAAAAGATAAACGGTTGAGATTGATATCACTTAAAAAGTTGACAAACAGGGTTGTATACCTATTTTAGAATTGTTATTTATTTTTTACATTGTCCTTTAACCTTAAAAAGTCAATGATCTAAAAACGCACACTCCAATCTTTTTCATATGTTGTAGCTTAGATTCTATTTTACATCTGAGGTTTTTGTGTTCTGCCACCATCGATTGAGACAACATGCTCTTGAATACAGGGTGGGTGTAATGTATTGGCTGATAAATGTACTAAAATGCAAATAACATCTCAACTTTCAAAATGGTACCACAAAGATGGTTGAGGTCCACACAGAAGATGTTGACTTGAATGGGAATATCAGTTGATTTCAATTATACCGTCATTCTTCCATAGAAAACTTATTGAACTCATAGAAATTACATTTACATTTAAGTCATTTATATAGATACTAGAATATACATGACCAATTAAGTTGACATTCAACAGTGGGTAGACCGGCGGCCATCTTTTTGGTATAAGTAGAACCAGGTGTGTTAAATTAGGGTAGGACTGAAAACCCACAGGACTGTAGATCTCTAGGAAGAGGGTTGGGCAGCCCTGGTCTAAGCTATAACATAAGCAAATATTTTTTAGATGGGCATTAAAAGTTTTTTTTTTTTTTTTATTACACAAAAAAATATAAATGCAACATGTAAAGTATTGGTCTCATGCATTATGAGCTGAAATAAAAGATCTAATACATTTTCCATGTGCACAAAATGCTTCTCTCAAATTTTGGTGCACAAATTTATATTTCATCCCTGTTAGTGATCATTTCTCCTTTGCCAAGATAATCCATCCATCTGACAAGTGTGGCATATCAAGAAGCTGATTAAACAGCATGATCATTACACAAGTACAACTTGTGCTGGGGACAATAAAAGGCCACACTAAAATGTGCCGTTTTGTCACACAACACAATGCCACAGATGTCTCAAGTTGAGGGATCGTACAATTGGCATGCTGACTGCAGGAATGTACACCAGCGCTGTTGCCAGATAATTGAATGTTAATTTCTTTATCATAAGATGCCTCCGACGTCGTTTTAGAGAACTTGGCAGTACGTCCAACCGGCCTCACAACTGCAGACCGAGCGGTTTGCGCTTGTCAACATTGTGACAGAGTGCCCCATGGTGGATTATGGCATGGGCAGGCATTAGCTACAGATAACGAACACTATTGCATTTTATCCATGGCAGTTTGAAGGCACATATACCGTGACGAGATCCTGAGGCTCATTGTTGTGCAAAAACCTAACGTTTCAGCTTGATAATGCACAGTCGTAAGGATCTGTACACAATTCGTGGAAGCTGAAAATGTCCCAGCTCTTCCATGGCCTGCATACTCACCAGACATGCCACCCATTGAGCATGTTTGGGATGCTCTGGATTGACGTGTATGACAGAGTGTTCCAGTTCCCGCCAATATCCAGCAACTTCACATAGCCATTGAAGAGGAGTGGGACAAACATTCCACAGGACACAATCAACAGCCTGATCAACTCTCTACAAAGGAGAGGTGTCGCACTGCATGAGGCAAATGGTGGTCACACCAGATACTGACTGGTTTTCTGATCTACGCCCCTATCTTTTTTAAGGTGTCTGACCAACTGATGCATATCTGTATTCCCAGTAATGTGAAATCCATAGATTAGGGCTTAATTTATTTATTTCAATTGAGTGATTTCCTTATGAACTGTAACTCAGTAAAATCATAGAAATTGTTGCATTTATATTTATGTTTAGTAATGTTTTGTTAATAGAAATTATAAAATAGTGTGACAACCCTGTTTATACATTTCTATTGTCACGTACACTGAATAGGTGCAGTGAAATATGTTGTTTTACCGGGTTAGTCATAGTAGTGCGGCACCCCTGGAGATTTTAAATGATATCAAACTCAACTGCTTATCTTTTCCAGTAATGAAGGATGTCTCATGGTGCGGTGGGGTATGCAAAATGGGCAAACGTGTATGGAAAATGTTGTTTAAATCATAAGGGATGCTGTCTAAGTGATTGAATTCAAATGGGATTCACCCATAAGTGAGACGCACCAATCATTCTACTGAGGACCCCCTGATGATTCCTAGGAATTGAATCCAAAACATGTCAGCCAAAGAACAAAGGCAGCACACAGAGAAAGGATTATGAGATGCAAGGTTCCAGGGACAGAGCAGGAGGGGCTAGCCAAAAGCACTTACTTAAAGAGATTCTCTAGGACAATGAACCCTAGACCTCCCCATGCTCTGGTAGTGCATACTCCTTTCACATTCAAACTCATGCCTCTGCAAGGTAGACAGGCTGACAATGTCCGTCTCTGTGTTGAGGATCTGATGTGATCAAGTATTAAAAATGGACTTGGATGGGTAAAGAAAACAGACTGTCTGAATCAGACTGTCCCAATCATCAAACATTTCACGCTGGGTAGCGTGCGGTCTACTTCTAGAAGTTAACTTCTTTCAGAGTAACACTAACGATTCTGGCTGTGAAAATCGAGATCACTTTTTTCTTCTTCTGATATGCAAATTTAATAAGAACCCTTATATGTAGCTCTACTTTCTGAGCCCTCCCTCCCCCAGAGTCCCCTGGTGAGATAAGGCCTCTTCAAAACCCCATAGCAAATCACATACGAAGACAAAAAAAACAGGCCAAAATGAATTCATACATTGCCAGAGACTAAAAAGCAAAGTTGACTGCACCTAGTCCGCATACAATCCTTTTCATATTTATAAGTAACGATATTCAAGAGACATGAGAGAACTCCTCAAGATCTTACTGACACATATGAAGGGCTGGATGAAGGGAGGCAGAATGGAAAGGCCGCTCCCAAACAAGGCCATTTAAAAATTTCTACCACAGATATAATGAGACGTGTTCTCATATGGCAGGACCTACTTATAAAGTTAGCACTTATATGAGGGCTGAAATTAAACTGTTGGGGGGAGAACCTTTCATGTACATGGTTTTTAGATGCCCATGCAATCAAAATTAATTCTGTCTCTTTGCTCACACCAGTATTCCACGGGTCTTTCCCTGATCTCTGTCGATGATGGTGCCGAAGCAATGTGGCGGTCTAGCATGCGGCTTACGCAACTCCTGCAGGTATTTTAGAGGCTTTGCGTTCTGCCATCAAGCTGCTCGCCGCCTCGCCCTCTGATTAATATTTATGCAGAGCTCGGTGCTGCTAGGGGCTTGGGCGAGGGGGGTGTCAGATCACAGGGGCCCAGCACCACGCTGGCATCTGAGGCTAGGAAGGACGGGAGTCTCTCTCTGGCTAGCCTACTCCTTGTCACCCCAGAGTTGGACCTGTCCTAAAGCAACAGAGAGTAGTGCATACGGCTCAGTACATCACTGGGGCCAAGCATCCTGCCATTCAGGACCTAAATACTAGGCGTGTCAGAGGAAGGCCTAAAAGACTCCAGTCACCCAAGTCATTGACTGTTCTCTCTGCTACCGTACGGCAAGTGGTACCGGAGCGCCAAGTTTAGGTCCAAAAGGCTCCTTAACAGCTTCTACACCCAAGCCATAAGTCTGCTGAACAATTGATCAAATGGCCACCTAGACAATTTACATTGACACCCCCACCCCTTTGCTTTTACACTGCTGCTACTCGCTGTTTATTATCAATGTATAGTCACTTTACCTATGTGTACAAATTACCTCGACTAACCTGTACCCCTGCACATTGACCCGGTACCGGAACCCCTCGTATATAGCCTCATTATAGTTGTGTTTCTTTTCATTTTTTCCCCTTTAGTTTATTTAGTAAATATTTGATTAACTCTATTTACTACACTGCATTGTTGGTTAAGGGCTTGTAAGTAAAAATTTCACGGTAAGGTCTACACTTGTTGTATTCGGCACATGACAAATAACATTAGATTTGAAATGAAGAGTATTGTGTTTCTGTGGTTATAGGGGTCGTGTAAGATACCACTGTGCTTAACTAGCTTTAAGCATTACTTAACTATACTTTAAAACCCAGAAATTAGCTAGTCAAGAACATATTTTCTGAGTGTGACTCATGTTGAAGAGACTGGGTGGGTTTTAAAATGAAGTGGGAGATGACTACTGATACTGTTTCAACAGCAGTGTCCTCTCCAACTGCATGAGAGGCGGGTGGGTACATGTTGCCTGTCAACACACACCGCTATTGTGGTGTAAGAACAGGGACGGTTTGCACTGGTGTGTTATGTTCATCATGTGTCCCAGAGGGGAAAATCTCTGTTGACATTCATACACAAATAGTGCATGAGGCATTCTGATGGGGTCTATGGACTGCTAATAGCCACACAAAACACCACAGAATGCCATAAATAGTTCAACGGATTTAAAATGTACAGAATCTTACAAACATGTAGTTGCTAGCAAGAGAGGTTTAGCGCCATTTGCTACACACACACACAATGGTTTGAAATGGAAATCAGATAAAACATATGATAGCTGGTGTGCTTAGGCAGTAAATTTACCCCCTCTTTACCTAAAACCCATTGACATTCAGAGGGATTATGATGATTACATTTAAATCCCAGAGCACTTGTATAGATTTTTCCTAATATCTTGCAGTCCCACGATGATCAAGCTCTGAAAATGGACTGAGCTCTTTTCAGGGAGCCTGAGAGTGAGGCTTTGAGTAAGATGGCTGTCTGAAGTGATCCATTGGCCCCAGGTTGTGTCAGATTAGAGAAGTTGCAGGATTGGCATTTCAACACAGTGAAATAAACCCATCCACACAGCCCTTGTGTTCTCTGTGTTGAGCCCTATCACTCTACTAGGCCTAAACCTTGTATTGAACGTACTATGATGTTGGCTCATTCATTGAATAAGGTGTAGCTTTAGATACCGATACTATACTGTGTGTGAAGAAAGGGCTGACGAAAGAAAGTGCAAAGAGGAACTTTGCAGAAGGCAACAACTGACAAAATAAGCTATTGTGCTGCTGTTATTTATTAGACGTGGGAGGATAAGGTCTGATATTTTCCATGACAATCATTTTATTGTAGCTGGTTTGCAATAGAAAAACATGTTTGTGTAATTCAAATGTAATTTTTCTTGACAATTGAGGGGCATATGCTCCCAGAACAGCAATTTGATGTGCCAGTAAAACATATATTTGTCCATTAATTGTAGATTAACAACCTTTGATCAGGTGAATTATACAATCATTTAAAGCAGATAACTAGCAGCTACCAAGCCTTGCAATTCATTCATTTGAAGACAAAAAAATGCACTCATCCTACCTTTAGAACTTCCCCACGTTTAAAACTTAACTCGTCGTCAGCAGTGGCTTTGAAATCGTATTTTGCAATGGCCTCCATGGTACTGGTTGTTGGATAAACGTGGGTTTAGGGTACTTGATAGGGTGAATGCTGTTTTATTCCCTGTCGTTGATGTGTGGAGACCAGCAGTGTCAAAATAAAAACACAGTTCAAGAATTCCGTGATCGGTTGCTTGCTCCGAGTCGCTCCTCCCGTCTATGACCCGTTCCTTTAGGGCTGGATCCTCACATAAAGCTCACAGAAGGTATCTGCAAAAAAAGGAGAAACATGCCACAAATTAATATCTAGCGTCTCTGTTTATGCCTGGATGTTGTGTCGGTCAACCACTGTATGATGATGGGACTGAAATTGACAGATGTTTTTCTAAAAAGAGATGAAGGCAGACAGTTGACATCTTTCGGGTGTGCACTTGATACATTTGATGCTGATAAAAAACAAACCAAACGGCAGTGAGATGGGTGGAGTTTGTTTTGCATGGCTGGTGCCCAGGGTGGACGGAGTATATTCATTTTAGACCATTCCATTGGTCCTTAAGTGAAATCTCAACCCACCTGGGGCACCTGGCAATGCAAAACGAACTGTACCAATGTCAGAAATAAATCCACACTAGTGGTTGGCCAATATTTGACAATTGACAGGCCATTGTTGGGTCAAGGAATGGGGGAGCGCTAAAGTCTGTAGCTACTTCTTGTAGTGCAACATGCCTCATACGAAGTTTACTAGCTCTCCAATCAGATTCGTTGTTTACTAAACATTTCTTAGCCTGCTTGATACACACACAACAATCAAAACCAGCACTGGAATATTCCATTTCTGCACCATATCGATACTTTCTGCTACGTAGGTCACTACTACTTACCCAGGCTTACTTACCAATCATGCGAAGTACGTTATATTAAGTGACTAGCTAGCTAGTTGGTGAACATTATCTTTCTAGGTTATTATTTGACAATTCACGTTTATGGGAGGCTTTCTGGCAACTCTCGTTATCAGTTTGTGGCAGAGCTTCCACTTGTAGCAAAGTCAGTTAACTTAGTTAGCTAACTAACGTTAGGTACCCACATTAGGGCCAGTGACATAGCCAATTCTACTACATTTGCGCTAAAGTGTTACAGTAGCTAAATTCACTTATGGTGGTTGTACTGTGTAACACAGTTTCCAGCTGTTTTGAATTACAGCTAGGAGCCAGTTCAAACGCTAGACATCTGAAAGAGGAAGCTAACGTTAGCTAGCAACTAGCCAAAACGAAAAAGCTAGCCGGCTATTTAGCTAGATACAAGTAACAACAAACACAAATAAAAAACACCAACCTATTTAACTAACAGTTATTCGTTTAATATCTACGTTAAATGTCTGTGTACAGTTATGTATGTCAATTCGTAGTTTTATGCATGGGAAGCAGATAGGCCTATTAGCTAGCTACAGTACTATAGCTAACCAAATCAAAAAAAGAAGAAAATACTTTCGTAGGCTAGCGGGTACTGTAGCTGGCTGGCTAGCCTTTGCTTTGTATTCAGTAGAACGAGACAAAAACTCACCCGCCAGTTTAGCTGTGAAATGTAAAGTTCTTGCTTGATCAAATGTCCTTATTGTTTATGATCCACCCTTTACAGTTTTGTTAGTGAAGGTAAATGTACAAAATACGTCTGTTTTTGCTTAAACCCGAACTAGCCAGCGACGTTTATTTCCGCTTCCTTCCAGATACTTCGGGTGCTGCTGCTGCTGCTTCGGCTCCTGCCTCGCGCTGTGAGCAGGGTGTCTGACCGGCCCATAGGTCTCGCCTGCGAGCCACTGGACCGTCTATCGCGATACTTTCACCTGATAGCTAGCTGCATAATGCTCTGTGGTTGCATTGCTGCTTTTTTACAATTTTAATTCAAGTACAGCGTAGATATATGTATCTCTGTCTGTCACATAACTTTGGTGTGCCTGATGCAGTAATAGGCAATATAGATGAAAGTGTTGTTGTACTATTTAAAACACATTTCTGTTACATAGCTAGTTAGATGGTGAAAAACATAGGAGAGTGCGTTACCTAGTGGCAAATAGTGTCCACTACGGTCTACACACAAACAAATAATGCTTACACGCTGGTGTCATGGGAAGAAAGGCAAGGAAGTGAATGATTGGAATACAAATAGCTACATTTAGAAGTATTGTCAATGTCCCCCTATCCTGGAAATTGTGGCACGTTTTTTTTCTTAGTTGTTGTCATTCCAACAAACAGTGCCATCACAAACGGGCATCAATCTTGACAGAGGCACTGTTTTACTTGTGCACTCAGGCACTTACAAACTGGTATCACACATAGCCTATTATTGCGGCGATGTAAAATCAGTTGTCACTACGTGTCTCTATGTACCCCTCCTCTTTTTCTATACCATATAGGGCAGGATGCGAAGCCACCATGTGAAATGTTGGCAAGGCGCATCACTGTAAACCTCACAGGTTCCTCAACCTCACTCTTTCAAGAAGTATTCTTGTGCGAGGGAGTGCTTTGATTAGCAACTCTACTGGTGTAAAGATAGAAGACCAATTGGATTTTGAGGAGAGGCTACAGATATAGGAGCAGGAAAAGGTCGGTTTGTACAAATTTACCACTGTCTCCAATGAATTACTTTGATTGATTGATTGATTGATTGATTGATTGATGTACTAGAATAATTGGAGCCTGGTTCATCACCAATAATTACAGTGCACAGCATCGACAAGGGCGCCCGTGCCTTTCTTTGGGTCTAAGATGTTTACAATTCGGGTTGTAAAGAATGTTGAGTAGGTGCAAATGTTTCACCTGAGAAGTATTATTATCATTATTTTGCATTGTGCTGTCTTTTTGAGACTGTGATGAGGACAAGGATTTTTCCGATATATTTTGATGTCGTTACAACAATTCTTGTCATTATGAAATAATACATTTCACTATTCGACTGCATCTGTTTGAACGTGAAGTGGGTTTTATTGACAGTAGCCAAGCAGTACAATAATAGTATAGCCTACTGATGATAGAATATTCATTTCTATAGTCCACTCTGATGGTAATTAGGCCTACGTTATTTGCCTGTTTTCACATCATTTTTAATTCAGAGTCCATCCTTTTGTTGAGCTTAGTCTAACTTCGAAATGGACTTCGAAAATGTATCGAATGAGAACTGGTCTCAGACGTCTCTCCCATCATACAACTCACCTGAAAGTCCAGCAGGTAGCCTGTGATTTTCCTGATTTCATGCATGAATGTTATAATGTAAATTCAATGTTAATGAATTCAATGTTATCCTGGGAATTTAGTCCTATGACTTTTACTTTACATATGAGTGAAATTATTAAATGTGAACGCGTGGTTTAATTAAACAACAAGGCCCGAGGTGTGGTATATGGCCAAATATTACAAACCCCCAAGGTGCCTTATTGCTATTATAAACTGGTTACCAACAATTAGAACAGTAAAAATAAATGTTCTGTCATTCCCCTGGGATACCATCTGATATACAACTGCATTCAGGGCTTGAACAACCCAGTTTATAATAAGCCATGAATATCAGCACCACATGAGTTGACAGCTCCCATCTCTGAGGATTAGTTTGGAGTCTTTGATCTTTGTGATGTAGCAGCCAGGAGTGACATTATACTGTTAGTAAAAATCAAGACTTACTGTATGCAAGCGAACACCTGTCTGAATGACACTGCAACATGAGACTGAATGTACTTTTCCTGTCATACTTACAGAAAATGATGTGCCCTACCACAACGTCCTAATGCCCAGCATTTTCGGTGTCATCTGCTTCTTTGGGATTATTGGCAACTGCATTGTCATCTACACCATTGTGAAGAAGACCAAGTTCCGAGCGCAGCAGACAGTGCCGGACATCTTCATCTTCAGCTTGTCTTTAGTGGACCTCCTCTTCCTCCTGGGCATGCCCTTCCTCATCCACCAGCTCATGGGCAACGGATCCTGGTGCTTTGGTGACATCATGTGCACGGTCATAACCGCCCTGGACTCCAACAGCCAGATAGTGAGCACCTACATCCTCACCGTCATGACTCTGGACCGCTACCTGGCCACGGTCCATCCCATCCGCTTCAACCATGTGCGCACACCCTGTGTGGCGGGGGCTGCGGTGGGGCTGGTGTGGGTGCTCTCCCTGGTTTCCATCACTCCCGTGTGGATGTATGCTGGCCTTATGCCCCGAGGTGACGGCTCAGTGGGCTGTGCCCTCCTGCTGCCAAATCCAGCCACGGACACCTACTGGTTTACCCTCTACCAGTTTGTGCTGGCCTTCGCCCTGCCTCTGGTCATCATCTGCGTGGTGTTCTGCAAGATCCTCCAGAACATGTCTGCCACGGTGGCCCCCCTGCCCCAGAGCAGCTTGAGAGTACGTACACGTAAGGTGACCTGTATGGCTGTGGCTATATGCCTGGCCTTCTTCATCTGCTGGGCTCCGTACTACATCCTGCAGCTGGCCCACCTGGGGATCCAGAAACCCAGCTTTGCCTTCCTATATGTCTACAACATTGCCATCAGCATGGGTTACGCTAACAGCTGCATCAACCCATACCTCTACATCGTGCTGAGTGAGACCTTTAAGAGGCAGTTCATTGTGGCCATCCGGCCAAACAATCGGGTCTTCAGGTTGAACTCTGGCATGGCTGACGGCAGTGTGAGTCTGAGACTGCCACCAGAGGGTAATCATCAGTCTCAGTCCTCCAGAGACCTACTAGTACACAACATGCTGCCTGTCACTGTGGCTGTAAACTGAGTCAGGAGCCCTAGCCCAGCCCCATCGCTCAGCCCTATTTCCATGAATCTGGGCTCTCTCTCAGCTCAGCGGGAAGTGGTACCCCCATCAGCCAGTCATGCTCCCAATGTGTATGACAGGGTTAATGTGCAATGTATGTAGTATGTTGAGTATGTACAGTATCTATTTTGTACACAGCAGTACTGTGTTTAAAATACACTTTTCCCGACAGGGACATTCAACTTCATCCTATTAATCCTATCCTATCATGCTCCCATGAAGGAACTGTGAATACAGGGACTTTGTACTAGTATTCAGTTGGCAATTGAACTGTAGGCTATTAGTAACAATGTGAACTTTTATAAAATAATGTCAGCCCACAGTTATCAATAACACTATTTTGCAGTTCTATTTCAAGTGGTAACAATTTGTATTTCGTTTTCTTTGATGATAATCACATTTGACAGATTTCCACTGCAGTTCAATGTGTTAAAACAGGTTTCTGTGTAGATATGTGATGTCCTGTGATTCTGCCATCGGTCCGTCCAGTCAGTGATCTGAGATGCAGGGAAACCACACCTTGTCGTAATGTAATCTATGTCTATACTGGAACCTGTGTGATGACTGTGATCATTGAGAAAGTTGTGACATATTGATGTATTATTGTGTGCTATCTTTGAATGGGATTTTGACGTCAACTAATATGTTGTCCTTAATCATTTTGTAATGTTGAATATGTGCAGCCCGTCTATTACCATGTAATGTCTGTGATCACCAATGAAACCTCTGTTGTTATCTTTGGGAAAATAATAATGTTATGATGCACCATATAGTGTTGAATGACTGCAATTGATCCAAAGGGATTTCTAGATGTTACAATAAAGAATTAAAGCATGAGACGTAAGAAAAACCAATGCAATACAGTAGCAGCAGAACTGTCTGTGCTAGAGTGTATTTGTGAAGAGCTCTTATTCTCAGAGAAGGGGAAGCACACATAAAAGAGGAAAAAGCACTCTGTCCTAACAAAGCAATATTTTACCTGATGGCTGCTGTAGAAGAGAGGCAGGTTATCTGCTGGTAATCTTGGAAAAGGGCAAAGTTATCACTGGACTGGAAATGAACCATTTGTAGGGTAGTAATGGCTGGCTTTAGAAGGAGAAAAATGCAATATTGAACTCTGCCGCTCTCAAACCCAGACACCCATACATTACTATTGTTATTACATTCGCAGGAAAATTGGATTCCCTTCCAACACTGTCCAGAAATAAAGTACCTGAATTGGTGTTCAATCAAATAAATGTAGTACTAATTTGACAATACTGTGCACTTGTGTGTATGTGTGAGGAGTAAAATGGAGGTAAAGCAAATCAAAATACGAAGGGAATCCAATTTTTGACCGTGCTTTACCAACTCATTAGTGGTATTAAAATGGATTCCTGTTCACTTCTCATTTATGGAACCACAACACTGCACCAGGGTACAAATGCATTAATAATGCACATCAAGTATTTCATTTCACTCAGTAACTCAAAATGGCCATGACCAAAGGAAAAACCCAGATGAAAACAATATCTTACTGTAATGCACACAAGTGCTTTTGGAATTAAGAGCTGTCCTAGTATAGGCTGCAGAAATAGTGAAAACAACTGGGGGTTTCTCATACAAGTTCAGCACTCTATATAAAGGGAAAGGGGGATACCTAGTCAGCTGTACAACTGAATGCCTTCAACTGAAATGTGTCTTCCACATTTAACCCAACCCCTCTGAATCAGAGAAGTACGGGGGGCTGCCTTAATCGACATCCACATCTTCGGCGCCCAGGGAACACTGGGTTAACTGCCTTGCTCAGGGGCAGAACGACAGATTTGTACCTTGTCAGCTCGGGGATTCAAACATAGTAGAACTTCCAGTGTATGTAAATATTATATATTTACAATATTAGTATCATGGGCCTTTCCTTTTGGCATTCTCATTATGTAATATATAAATGATAAAGGCAGTAGTGTGTGTGTGTGCATGTGCATGTGTAAGGTAATCAGAACATGCATATGCACTATTAGGCAAAGCACAGATACTAACCGAGGCGTCTGTTGACTGTTCCTGTGGTAATGGATTTGTGATGGTCTTCTTTTGAAACACCTGTCTGACGATTTGCATTTCCTGCATTACATGCACGAGTATCCCACAGTGGTTTATGAGCATGGTATTTTCAAACATCCTCGGATGTTGACAGGATTAACGCCGTCAGACACTGTGTCATGTGGACAGCTGTGAATAAGAGACGCAATAATATACAGTTCCATTGGGCCAGTGGGCAAAGTTGTTTGTAAAGAATTCAGGCTGACGTCATTGTATACTTATTGAAAAAGGAAGGTTTTCCTCAAGTCCTTGTAGTGACCAGAAGATGTCTTTACCTGGCTGGTTGAAATCTGGTTATTTGTAATCCAGATTTAAACTAGAAAATAATGTAATTACGGCCCATGCTAAATAGTGTTGTTACCATAAGGTATGAGTACAAGAAGGTTGTTAATAACATGCTGTGTTTCTTTGACGCAAACCAAGGCGGTCCAGTTCAGGATCTGTCTACTTGATTCACAATAGCAATATTGATTAAGAATCAACATGGGCATACTTTTGGAAAAGTTCTTAATGGAGGTTACATTTTTTAGGCCATCTATTAAATGGATTTGGGGTTTTTAGCTAAATCTTTGAAAAACTGATGTTTGAAAAACTGATGTTTAACTGATGTTGTGTTCGTTTCATGTTAATTAATTCTGTGTTCCCAGTTCAAAATGACCGCCACATTATAGCTGATTATAAATCCATAATAATACATATATTATCACCTAATATTGTGTTAGATCTATTTATCAACTTAAGTTCTTGTGAAGTTTTGAACTTCTATTTGCTATTTATGGCCTGTAGGCCTCATTGACCTGAGCTCATACAACTAGTTTGAGTAAAAAATGCATAATGTATGGATTCTTTTGACTACCGGTATATCAAATACTCAGATGAAACATAATGTGCCATTTATTACAAACTACTTTGTGTCGAAGTTTAACAAGGACATTTGTTTTGAAGCTATTTCAAATGTTTATATAGTGGCACAAAATAACATCTGTTTGTAACAGTCGTCGTAGGAAGTGGACCAAGGCGCAGCAGGTTGAGTGCTCATTTTTTACATTTATTGAACACTTAAACAAAAACAAGAAAACGAATGGACGACAAACAGTAATTCAGGCTAACACACAGCAATGCAAAATCAACCTCCCACAATACCCAAAACAAACACACCCCTATATATAGGACCCTCAATCAGAGTCAACGAGAAACAGCTACCTCCAATTGAAGGCCCAATCCCAATTAACTAAACATAGAACTAAACACCCTAGATTAGACATAGAAATACACAACATAGAACCTAACCAAAAACCCCGGACTAATCTAAACAAAACACCCGTCTACAAAACACATATAACAACAAACCCCGAACCACATAAAACAAACACCCCCTGCCACGTCCTGACCAAACTATAATAACAAATAACCCCTTTACTGGTCAGGACGTGACAGTACCCCCCCCCCAAAGGTGCAGACCCCGGATGCACCTCATAAAAAGAGAAAATAACTACAAAAATAAACCCCTCAAACTAAAGGGAGGGAAGGGAGGGTGGCTGCCGTCTCCGATGGTTCCCGTGCTAGACCCCCCCCCCTCCCCAAACCTCCTACTGTGGAGGTGGCTCAGGCTCTGGCCTTAGTCCCCCACCTAACCAGTCCAGCCCTGCTGAATACCTCGGCCTGAAGCGCGTCACTGTAGACCTTGGACTGTAGGGCGACTCTGGGACCTCCGGACTGTAGGGCGACTCAGGGAGCTCCGGACTGTAGGCCGTCTCACTCGGTTCCGGACTGTAGGCCGTCTCACTCGGTTCCGGACTGTAGGCCGTCTCACTCGGTTCTGGACTGTGGGCCGTCTCTCTTGGTTCCGGACTGTGGGCCGTCTCTCTACGGGGCACTGTTGCCGGAAGTTCTGGACGAGGCACTGTTGCTGGAAGTTCTGGACGAGGCACAGTTGCCGGAAGTTCTGGACGAGGCACTGTTGCCGGAAGGCATAATGCGTGGGGCTGGGTTAGGACGCGCCAGACTAAGGACACGCACCACAGGGCTAGTATGAGGAGCAGGGACAGGACGAGCTGGACTGGGCTGACGCACTGGAAGCCTGGTGCGTGGGGCTGATACTGGAGGTACCAGACTGGAGACATGCACCTCAGGGCTAGTGCGAGAAGCAGGAACAGGACGAGTTGGACTGGGCTGACGCACTGGAAGCCTGGTGCGTGGGGCTGGTACTGGAGGTACCAGACTGGAGATACGCACCTCAGGGCTAGTGCGAGGAGCAGGAATAGGGCGTACTGGAATGGGCTGACGCACTGGAAGCCTGGTGCGTGGGGCTGGTACTGGAGGTACCAGACTGGAGATACGCACCTCAGGGCTAGTGCGAGGAGCAGGAATAGGGCGTACTGGAATGGGCTGACGCACTGGAGGCCTGGTGCATGGGGTGGTAGTGGAGGTACCAGACTGGAGACACGCACCTCAAGGCTAGTGCGAGGAGCAGGAACAGGACGAGTTGGACTGGGCTGACGCACTGGAAGCCTGGTGCGTGGGGCTGGTACTGGAGGTACCAGACTGGAGACATGCACCTCAGGGCTAGTGCGAGAAGCAGGAACAGGACGAGTTGGACTGAGCTGACGCACTGGAAGCCTGGTGCGTGGGGCTGGTACTGGAGGTACCAGACTGGAGATACGCACCTCAGGGCTAGTGCGAGGAGCAGGATTAGGGCGTACTGGAATGGGCTGACGCACTGGAAGCCTAGTGCGTGGTGCTGGCTTGGGAGGTGCCAGACCGGAGACACGCACCTCAAGGCTAGTGCGAGGAGCGGGAACAGGATACACTGGACCGTGAAGGCACACTGGCGGTCTTGAGCGCAGTACTGGCACCACCCTTACTGGCTGGATGCCCGCTTCTCCCTGGCAAATGCGGGGTGCTGGCACCGCGCACACTGGCCTGTGAATGCTTGGCCTCAACGCCGTGCGCATCACTCCATAGCACGGGACCTGACCAGTAATAGGCTGCCTCCGATAAGCACGGGGAGTTGGCTTAGGGCTTAACCCTGGCTCAGCCAAACTACCCGTGTGCCCCCCCCAAAAAATGTATTGGGGCTGCCTCTCAGGCTTAAATGCCAATCGTGTACCCATATAACAGTCCCGGTCTTCGCTCCACCTTCGCCGTTCCTCCCTTGCTGTCTCCACCTGTCTCCATGGCAGGGTCTTGTCCCCTGCCATTATCTCCTCCCATGTCCAAGATGTCCTCCACTCCCTTCTCTCCCTGGCCCAGGATCCTTCCTCCTCCTGGGCCCGCTGCTTGGTCTGTTGTTGGTGGGAGGTTATATAACGGTCGTCGTAGGAAGTGGACCAAGGCGCAGCGGGTTGAGTGCTCATTTTTAACATTTATTGAACACTTTAAAAAAAAAAAGAAAACGAACGGACGACAAACAGTAATGCAGGCTAACACACAGCAATGCAAAATCAACCTCCCACAATACCCAAAACAAACACACCCCTATATATAGGACCCTCAATCAGAGGCAACGAGAAACAGCTGCCTCCAATTGAAGGCCCATCCCAATTAACTAAACATAGAACTAAACACTCTAGATCAGACATAGAAATACACAACATAGAACCTAACCAAAAACCTCGGACTAATCTAAACAAACACCCCTCTACAAAACACATATAACAACAAACCCCGAACCACATAAAACAAACACCCCCTGCCACGTCCTGACCAAACTATAATAACAAATAACCCCTTTACTGGTCAGGACGTGACACTGTTGTGTTCCCGGTCAAAACTGACCAGGATGATTGTATTAGTAAAAAAAGGACATAGGCCCAAAACTACACATGAAAACGTTACCATATTACAAAATGAATGTCTGAACACATTAAAGAACAGTAACAATAACAGTATTACTAACAATAACAAAAACATTAAAATGTTCACAATCTGTCAATCAATGGAGGTTACATTTTGTGTGTTCTCATGCACATGTTGGACAATACGGGGTGGTTGTTGCATGTGCCTGGACTTGGGTTATAGATGAGTAGCAGGCGCTCCACCTACTTGTGCCAAACCTCTGATTGTTGCCAGCTTGTCTTGTTGACGACGTGAATCACCCGTGACAACACGTGAAATGTCTGAAGTGACATAGTGGCACGAAAAATTGCACGACCAGACTCTGCATCCCATAAACTGGTGGTAGATTCGTTTCTGGATCTGTACACACTAGCCAAAATCAAGAGACCCACGTATGCTTGGACGTCTGTCCGGTCTACCTCCTTCCAGTTGTCTTTGTAAACGCGCCTCTCCTCCAAGTTGGTCATGTTTATCACTATAGTTTCGATTAACTCTGTCAGGAACAGTTCGAAGCAGGATTTTATGTCATCAACCCAGTATATGGCGTATCCCATTAGCCCTGGGGTCATCCTGATAACATTTTCAGTCGACCTCTCCTCTCAGGTGTGGATGAAAACCAGGACAAATTCCCATTCTTTGACCGGAATGTAACAACAACCTCAGCAGGGCCCTCTTCCTCATCACCGGATTGTTTCACATTGGTCTTCTCTTGGTCTGGATCATATTCTATGTTGTCTACAACTTCTGACACTTCCTCCTCTAATGCATTTTCACTGTCAGTTTCCTGGCCTCTCTCCTCCTCACCAGTGTCATTATCAAAGATATGATCAAGAGCCTCAAATACGGTATAGAATTTGGTCCTTGTGCTGCCACAGAATGAATTGTGAGCAAGGCCTCAAAAAAGCTTTATATACCAGAGCTGCGAGAAAAGTTATATATATTATTGAAACAATGTTGCGATTGTTTGTGAGAATGCCAACAGGTGTGGTTGTCATAAGCGTCGTAGTGATCGAACCAAACTGCAGCAGGGATGTGAATCATCCACTGAACAAAAGAACAACGAAAAACAGTCCTGTAAGGTACATAGACTATACATGGAACAACCACCCACAGACACAAGAGAAAATAAACCCACTTAAATATGGCCTCCAATTAGAAGCAACGATAACCAGCTGCTTCTAATTGGAGGTCGTTCCCAAAACGAACATAGAAATAGACAAACTAGAAAACCCACATAGAAAACATAGAACATAAACCAAAAACCCCCGAAACATACTAAACAAACACACCCCTGCCACGTCCTGACCAAACTACAATAACAAATAACACCTTTTACTGGTCAGGACGTGACAGTGGTTCCCGTGGGAGAAAGATTCTATTGGGGAAAGGTTCCCGTGGGGCTTGCCATGGAAGCCAAGAAGGGGAGTGAGGTGTGTGTGCTCAAACACACATGCATTCGGGGGTCTGGGAGAGGAAGTGTGTCCATCTGGTGAATGGGCATGTGCCTGAACTCAATTTTATACACTAATTGTAGTCTCACCAATTAATTTCTAATGACTGGTCATTTTTGACCAGGAACACCACAGGTGTACAAAAGTTAAATAAAACATCCCAAATTTTATGAAAATCATCAAATTGTATTTTGTGTGTTCAGATGCCCTGAATGGACAAAGTCATGGAACCTTATGACAATCAAATTAAATGAACTACATTTTTCAGAGAGAAAACTTGTAAATTGGTCCAATTCGACTGGAACACAACAGGAGGGTTAAATGACTTGCCAAGGCAACAGACAGACTCCAATAACCCTTCTCAATTATTTTTCATCAAAAAATTAAATAAAAATGCATGAAATGAAATGAAATGTATGAATTCACTACTGTAAGTCGCTCTGGATAAGAGCGTCTGCTAAATGACTAAAATGTAAATCTAAATAATATAAATAATTCCAGACTAAATTGTGATAAATTGATTTCAGCTCTAAATCATTGCGGATCAGTCTTTTGAACAGGATTTGATACTCTCCAATGTGTACATCTTACAACAAAGGCACTGTAAAATTCAGCCTAGTGAAAGAAATACATGCATTTCCTTACATGATTTTGCACCAGAGATTCCCTATCTATGATTATACTCACCAAACACCGAGTTTACAAAACATTAGGAACACCTGCTCTTTCCATGACATAGACTGTCCAGGAGAAACCAGGTGAAAGCTATGATCTCTTATTCATGTCACTTGTTAAATACACTTCAATCAGTGTAGATGAAGCGGAGGAGACTTTTTAAGCAATGAGACGATTAAGATATGGATTGTGTATGTGTACCATTCAGAGGGTGAATGGGCAAGAACATTTTTTTAAGTGCCTTTGAACGGGATATGGTAGTAGGTGCCAGGCGCACCGGTTTGAGTATGTCAACATCTGCAACCCTGCTGTGTTTTTCACACAACATTTTCCTGTGTGTATCAAGAATGGTTCACCACCCAAGGACATCCAGCCAACTTGACACAACTGTGGGAAGCATTGGAGTCAACATGGGCCAGCATCCCTGCGGAATGATTTCAACACCTTGTAGAGTCATTCATTAATTACTGCCTCAATCAATCAAAACACAATATAAATGACACATCTGAGCTGACTGAGCAGTTACATCCCTTCACAAAACAGAAGAAATGTGTCGTCCTCCAGGCATATAGATAACTTCTGTTTGGAGTGCTTAATAAACTGATAGGGCGAACTAGTCAAAAGCTTTAATTAAAAACATCCTCGCTGTGGTTTGACATGTCCGTTATTTAGAAAAGGGCGATAAAAGCAAGAGCA
Organism: Salmo trutta; assembly: GCF_901001165.1. NCBI lineage: Eukaryota > Metazoa > Chordata > Actinopteri > Salmoniformes > Salmonidae > Salmo > Salmo trutta. The sequence goes on along the minus strand of NC_042988.1, from coordinate 20,615,962 downwards.
GAGTGTAGAATGTTGAATGTTTTCACCTGACATTTCATTACACCAGAGATAACAAGGACAGTCTGTATTCAAAATAAACAGAGGACCACACAGATTAGTTTACTGATTGGATTTATAAATGTGAAGCTTTTATAAGACAGTTTGTTCATCCATATATGTGACCAACCGGCTTGATTCGATCTTATGTAGCAAATTTAGAATTATTATAAAAAAATGTTTTAAACATACTGTAAATAAAAATCACACAGAGAGCGTTGGTGGATGGCCTTCATTTAAATTTTTCCATTAGAGTAATCATTTACATTGACGGCATATCTACCTTAAATAACGACCTCAGATCTGGCTGGATTGATTAGAACTGCATGCATTAGGGGGAGCAGTATGAAAAAGTATGCAAAATGTATGCACTCACTACTGTAAGTCACTCTGGATAAGAGTGTCTGCTAAATGACTAAATGTAAGAATGTAAATGGTTTTACACAGCAGACTGCAGTAACTTTTTTGTTCCTTTTTTACTCCTCGGTCCTATAACTTCATATTATGTTATAGGACCGTTATTGTCTCTAACCAATCCAGCCAGATGTGAGGCCGTTACTTAAGGTAGATATGTCGTCAATCTCCCACTAAGTATCTCCCACTAAGACCACACACTGTCCGCTCAACCCCTGGGTGACCCGAGGAGGGAAGCGTGGTCTTAGTGGGAGATACTGGTGGCCCACCTTGGTGAGGGACGTGAGGCACTATGTCTCCTCCTGTTCGGTGTGCGCTCAGAGTAAGGCTCCCAGGCATCCTATGCTAAACTAAATAACCCCCCCCTACTAATGACTAACCCAAAACAGGTGCGTGCCTACCTAGACCTAACCAACAGAAAGTGAAACAAAAAAGGATCGATGGCAGCTAGTAGGCCGGCGACGACGACCGCCGAGCTCCGCCCGGCCGAGGAGGGGCGCCACCATCCGTCGGTGTCGTGACACCTGCTTTATGGACGTTGCATGTTGAGGGTGGGTATTAATACCTGATTTATGGACGTTGCATGCTGTAGCTGGGTATTATTACCTGCTTTATGGACGTTGCGGTGGGTATTATTACCTGCTTTATGGGCGTTTAATGTTGAGGGTGGGTATTATTACCTGCTTTATGGACGTTGCATGCTGTAGGTGGGTATTATTACCTGCTTTATGTTCGTTGCATGTTGAGAGTGGGTATTATTACCTGCTTTATGGGCATTGAATGCTGTTGGTGGCTATTATTCAGTTACATTGGGTATGTAACGGTCGTCGTATATACTGGACCAAGGCGCAGCAGGTTGAGTGTTCATTTTATCTTTATTTTGAGACACGTAACAAAAACAAAACAAGAAAACGTACGAAACGAACAGTATTGCAGGCTAACACAGCAGTGCAACAACAACTTCCCACAAAGGGACAGGTGAAACAGGGCTACCTAAGTATGACTCTCAATCAGCAACAACAATGTACAGCTGTTCTTGATTGAGAGCCATACCAGGCCAACACAAAGAAATACACAACATAGAAAACCATAGAAATACAAAACAAGAACATTACCCAAAAACCCCGGAACACATAAATCAAACACCCCTCTTACATAAATACATATACCATTAAACCCCCGAACCACATAAAACAAATACCCCCTGCCAGGACGTGACAGTATATACCCCCCCCCCCCCCCCCCCCCCCAAGGTGCAAACCCCGGATGCACCTCACACAAAAATAAACACAAAATAAACCCCCCAAACGAAAGGGAGGGAAGGGAGGGTGGCTGCCGTCATCGACGGTTCCCGTGCTACACCCCCCTCCCCAATCCTCCTACTGTGGAGGTGGCTCAGGCTCTGGCTTTAGTCCACCACCTAACCTGTCCACCCCCGCTAAATACCTCTGGCTGAGGCACGTCGCTGTAGACCTCGGGCTGAAGCACTTCGCTGTAGACCTCAGGCAGAAGGGCGACTCTGGGAGCTCCGGACTGTAGGGCGACTCTGGGAGCTCCGGACTGTATGCCGTCTCACTCGGTTCCGGACTGTGGGCCGTCTCACTCGGTTCCGGACTGTGGGCCGTCTCACTCGGTTCCGGACTGTGGGCCGTCTCACTCGGTTCCGGACTGTGGGCCATCTCTCTTGGTTCCGGACTGTGGGCCGTCTCTAGACGGGGCACTGTCGCCGGACACTCTGGACGGGGCACTGTTTCCGGAAGCTCTGGACGGGGCACTGTTTACGGAAGCTCTGGACGGGGAAATGTTGCCGGAAGCTCTGGACGGGGTACTGTCGTCGGAAGCTCTGGACGGGGTACTGTCGTCGGAAGCTCTGGATGGGGTACTGTCGTCGGAAGCTCTGGACGGGGACTGCGCACTGAAAGCCTGATGCGTGGGGCTGGTAGTGGAGGTACCAGACTGGATACACGCACCCCAAGGCTAGTGCGGGGAGCAGGAACAGGACGAGTTGGACTGGGCTGACGCACTGGAGGCCTGGTGCGTGGGGCTGGTACTGGAGATGCCAGACTGGATACACGCACCCCAAGGCTAGTGCGAGGAGCAGGAACAGGACGAGTTGGACTGGGCTGACGCACTGGAAGCCTGGTGCGTGGTGCTGGCTTTGGATGTGCCAGACTGGAAACACGCACCTCAGGACCAGTGCGAGGAGCAGGAGTAGGACGAGCTGGACTGGGCTGATGCACTGGAGGCCTGGTGCGTGGGCCTGGTACTATCTTCACCAGACGGCAAGCACGCACCTCAGGACAAGTATAGAGAGCTGACTCAGGTGACATCAATTTTAGGACACGCTCCGTAGGGCGAATGCCGTGCCTAAAACGCCAACACAGCAGCTCTCTCATAGTTTTCTCCTCCAATTTTCCCATCAACTCCTTTACAGTCTCTGCTTCGCTCACCTCCAATTTCACCCCGACTGGCTCTGGTTCCATCCTCGGCTCCACCGATCTGTCCATGTGCCTCCCCCCCAAAAAAATCTTGCCTCTCATGCATCCTACGTTGGGCCCGCTCTTCGCTCCACTTTCGCCGTTCCTCCCTCGCTGTCTCCACCTGTTTCCATGGCAGGGTCTTGTCCCCTGCCATTACCTCCTCCCATGTCCAAAATGTCCTCCACTCCCTTCTATCCCTGGCCCAGGATCCTTCCTCTTCCTGGGCCCGCTGCTTGGTCCGTTGGTGGTGGGAAGTTCTGTAATGGTCGTCGTATATACTGGACCAAGGCGCAGCGGGTTGAGTGCTCATTTTATCTTTATTTTGAGACACGTAACAAAAACAAAACAAGAAAACGTACGAAACGAACAGTATTGCAGGCTAACACAGCAGTGCAACAACAACTTCCCACAAAGGGACAGGTGAAACAGGGCTACCTAAGTATGACTCTCAATCAGCAACAACGATGTACAGCTTTTCCTGATTGAGAGCCATACCAGGCCAACACAAAGAAATACACAACACAGAAAACCATAGAAATACAAAACAAGAACATTACCCAAAAACCCCGGAACACATAAATCAAACACCCCTCTTACATAAATACATAAATACATATACCATTAAACCCCGAACCACATAAAACAAATACCCCCTGCCACGTCCTGACCAAACTACAATAAACAATAACCCCATATACTGGTCAGGACGTGACAGGGTAGATTATTCATGGCGAAATTAGACTTTCTACACAAAAGCACATAGGCTTTGTAACATGTGCCTGGAATCCTTTCAAACCAACTCTTCAGGCTCCATTATCATGGACTAGGGCTACTGTCGGCTGAACAATGCCTGGAAAGATTAATATGTCCACCCCAAACCAACAATCAAAACACAATAAAATGCAACTTTTTGACACTTATGAGCTGACTGAGTAGTTAAATCACTCCACAAAACAGAAGGAATGTGCATAGTCCTCCAGGCATATAGATAACTTCTGGTTGGAGTGCTTAATAACTGATAGGCGGGACTAGTCAAATGCTTTAATTAAAAACATCCTCGTTGTGGTTTGAAATGTCCGTTATTTAGAAAAGGGTGATAAAAGCAAGAGCAAAATGTTGAATGTTTTCACCTGACATTTCATTGCACTAGGGATAACAAGGAGAGTCTGTATTAAAAATAAACAGAGAAGACCACACAGTTCGAACATGTGAGGTAAAGATAACTTTACTGATTAGATTTAGACATGTATAGCTGGTCTAAACTCAGCCTTTGTCAATCCATACAAACACTTCATAAACACACCATTCAAACACTTCATAAACACACCATTCAAACACTTCATAAACACACCATGTTTTTTGAACATATTGTAGGCCCGAATTCCCGGCCCCACGTCCTTTACGCTCAAAACCATTCATGTTCTGTTCCAATTGTCTGAAATTGAAGATCTAATTCACGATCTGATGTCCAAATATTTATCTGATGTCCAACACAGACAGGCACGCTAAGTGATGCAATTTTCATGTCATATAAATGGGGTGGAACTGCACATTTCAATCCAATGCTGCCAAGCCAAACGTTTTTATTTTTGATAATTTTTTGGTGTGCCTCGATCTCAGATATCTGCCATGGAATATATGAAGCATAACCAGTAGTATCTGTACTTTTACATGTACTGTATGCCATTTATATACATGGTTGAACAGAACATTTGTATTTACAATTTCTGCTATTGTTCAGATAACAACAGTAAGCGTATATCATTGAAGGTTGAAAAGGCTTGCAGGACATTAGCCTCTCCACATGAATTCACCCCCCCACACACCCCCTAACTAAAGGAGCACATGCCTCAGTAGCTCAGAGTGATTACATCCTGTAGGTGGTGCTTCTGACAAACAACAGACTTGGAATGTTTCCCCAGGTTTAGATAAGACACAGCAGAGTGTCTAAGGCCTGCTCTAGGGAATGGACTAAACTAATTGTGTGTATCAGCGGGAAACTAGTGAAGACAGAAACTTAGGTGCCTTGAGTAGTGTAAAAATGTTTTATTTTACAAAATGTTTACATTCTGTCATAAAGAGCACATGTTCAACTTAATAAAAAAACATGTTTCCCATCTCAAGAGGTTAAATAAAAAATATATATTAATGCCAAATAAAGTAACAGGGTTAACGACGTCATCTTAAATCATTCATAAATCCCATTGTGACAGAGGGAAGGGAAGCTTGTTATGTGCAGCAGGGAGGGGCAATTTAATGCAAGCTTAAAATATATACAGTATACATATTGTTAAAACATTTCTAGCCTTTCTGTGGGTAACAGGCTTGACATGTTATGCTCGACCCGTTCAGTTTTCCACCACATCGAATTGCGGTGCTCCCTATCATTTCAATTCCAGCGATTGATTCAGCCCTTATTTACTTGAACAAAGACTCTTCAAAAATGAATCTTCAGCCAAATTTAAACGAAAGCAAAATGATTACTGGTGCTCTGGAAATCAATTTGCAGAGTTATTTAAACTGCACTGCTGCTCCAGTCAATATTAAGGCTGCTATGATGCAGTTTAAAAAAGAGATTGGATCATATTTGAGTTGTACAGTATCATCCTGTGTTAGTGACTGCAGAATGCCATCAAGTAACCCATTACAGCTGTGTTTTCTTTACTGGACCAGTAATTACACCTTGGAGGCTACTGATCGCAGCACAAAGCAAGAGGGGACTGTAACGCTGGACGTCGTGGGTGTGGAGCCAGGCGCAGGAAACAAGAGCGTTTACTATAGTGCTTTATTTGATGTACCACCAAAAAGAGTATTCACCCAAAATACAACAGGGCGTAATCAAAATACAAAGTCTCATACAAAAACACGTTCCACTACACGGCACACAGTGTGAAAGAACGAAACAAGCCCGCACACAGAACAGGTGGGGAGACGGGCTTAAATACCCAACTAATAACTAAATAGAACACAGGTGCAACAGGCAAAACCAACAGAAAATGAAAAAGGGATCGGTGCCAGCTAGTAGGCCGGTGACGACGACCTCCGAGCGCCACCCGAACAGGGAGAGGAGTCACCCTCGGCAGGAGTCGTGACAGGGACTGAAGATACCAATAGCTTTTATCTTCAAAACATAAACATCACATTAGCCAAGAGAATGGGTCATCCATGAAGCTGCTGAACACAACATATACAACACAACCCAACACATAACTGAGCCTTCAGTGTGATCAAGTATACTGGTATGATTGACTTTATGAATTTTATTAGAAGAGTCTGTACTTTACCATCACTAATGTGCCAACACATTAGATATTACATTAAAAGGAAAATGTATACATTTGTATTGTGTGATAGTAGAATATGTTGAGGTCATCGGTTAAAGCTAGAATCCTTATATGCTACATCCATTTTTGAACTTATAACGTGTAAATGCCTCATGAGCTTTGTTCAACTGTCGAACACAAAATATAAGCTTGTTTTACTCCGAAGTTTGTTAAAAAAGTACAAGTAAACAAACACTGTATAGCCTCAAAACATGGTTCATACTCCAATTTTGATATCATGGATGGTCAGTCCTTACATCTATAGCTCGGTCTGTGAATTTGAGAGTGGTTACATTTCTCCAGGCCCTTCCCTCGGCTTTTTACCAAAACAGAAGTGGAGTGGCCGCTTTGTTATTGTTTCAATTAAGGATTCTAGCTTTAAGTGCATAAAGCTAATGCAAATGATACAGCCTTTCAACTGCCACATTTCGGTGTCAGGCGTGTAGATTGAGAAATACATACGCCTTTGCATTTTAATTATAAATATTGTAAACAATCAAAAAGCGTGGCAATATGCCAGAGAAATTACACTTTGATTGAAGTCATGAAAAAGACTCAAAAATTACAGATGTTGAGATGTCAGTCTAAAATCGAATAAACGCACAAAGAAAGCGTACAATAACAAGTTGATGATTAACAAACACTACCATTTGGACAACCATCAGGGTGAAAGGAAAAGAGTGATATAGTATCTTGTTGAAGCATTTTTCATGTCTCGGGTAAAGTGCTTTGTATTGTTTGCTAAACACAGAGGACTCTTACCTTGTGAAGGTAGTAGCCATGAATACATGGCCCTGAATGGACTTATGGGATGTGTGAAAATAGAAAGGAAGATATAACATAGGATATGTGAACTACTTCTCTTTTGTCCATCATTTTAAGCAACAATCTACCAGGGTTATTGATATTCTTCAACCTAGGTTGAAAATCATCACTCTTATTAGAAAAACTCTCAGAGATAAGGGAAGATATTTCATTGTTCCATATTCCATTTTGTTCTCCTCACACATGCAATACTGGGTATAACAAAAACTGTAATTATATTTCAATGCATTGTACTGTGACATCCTGCCTAACAAGAGATTGTCGTATCTATATTTCAGTGATGTGCTTGAAACCCTAAATGGCAATATTCTGACATGATTATATTATGATTATACTGCAGTCTGATTATGAGTGCCTATCTGGCTGCAGTGAGGAACCATAGGAAGTAGTGGATTTTTTGGAACCAGTAATGCTGTAATGTGCTGGTGAATTGGACTATAAGGAAAGGAAAACATGTTGTGAGATTAGAGCACCAAATACTTTTACATTTTACTCATTTAGCAGACGCTCTTATCCAGAGCGACTTACAGTAGTGAATGAATACATTTCATTAAAAAATTTTTTTTTTAGTACTGGCCCCCCGTGGGAATCAAACCCACAACCCTGGCATTGCACACACCGTGCTGGCATTGCAAACACCATGCTCTACCAACTGAGCCACAGGGAAGACTATTTAAAAAGAAAACCCTCTAGAATTATGATTTTCTATGTCTCCTGTCCCTACACCCCAAAATCTCATCAAAGCCATTGTAAATGCAGTCACTGGCTTGCTAGTTCTCATGGCACAGGTGGGTAACTAGGCTACAGGTTAATGTCCCTATTACATTAAAATACACTCCCCTCCATATGTACACTCTCCAACTTATTTATTTGGACAGTGAAGCTAAAACTAATTTAATTTGGTTATACTATACACCAGCATTTTAATTTGAGTTAAGATAATTTACATGAGGCAACAGTACAAAATGTCACCTTTCATTTGAGGGTATTTTCATACATAACTGTTTTACCGTTTAGAAATTAATGCACTTTGTGTACACCCATTTAAAGGTGTCACAAGTATTTGGACAAATTAATTTATAGAGTATTACATTCAGTCAAAAGTTTAGTGTTTGGTCCCATATTCCGAGCACGCAATGACGACATCAAGCTTGTGACTCAACAAACTTGTTGGATGCATTTGCAGTTTGTTCTGGTTGTGTTTCGGATTACTTTGTGCCCAATAGAAATTAATGGTAAATAATGTATTGTGTCATTTTGGAGTCACTTTATTGTAAATAAGAATAAAATATACAGTGCCTTCAGAAAGTATTCAGACCACTTGACTTTTTCCACATTTTGTTGCGTTACAGCCTTCTAAAATGGATTTAATAAAAAAATGTCCTCAGCAATTTACACACAATACCCCATAATGACAAAGCAAAAAACAGGTTTCTTTAAATGGTTGCACATTTATTAAAAATTAAAAACAGAAATACCTTATTTACATAAGTATTTAGACTCGAAACTGAGCTCAGGTGCATCCTGTTTTCATTTATCATCCTTGAGATGTTTCTACAACTTGATTGGAGTCCACCTGTGGTAAATTCAATTGATTGGACATGATTTGGAAAGGCACACACCTGTCTATATAAGGTCCCACAGTTGACAGTACATGTCGGAGCAAAAACCAAGCCATGAGGTCAAAGGAATTGTCCTTAGAGCTCCGAGACAGGATTGTGTCGAGGCACAGACCTGGGGAAGGGTACCAAAACATTTCTGCAGCATTGAAGGTCCCCAAGAACACAGTGGCCACCATCATTCTTAAATTGTAGAAGTTTGGAACCGACAAGACTCTTCCTAGAGCTGGCTGCCTGGCCAAACTGAGCAATTGGGGGAGAAGGGCCTTGGTCAGGGAGGTGACCAAGAACCCGATGGTCACTCTGACAGAGCTCCAGAGTTTCAATGTGGAGATGGGAGAACCTTCCAGAAGGACAACCATCTCCGCAGCACTCCACTAATCAGGCCTTTATGGCAGAGTGGCCAGACGGAAGCCGCTCCTCAGTGAAAGGCACATTACAGACTGCTTGGAGTTTGCCAAAAGGCACCTTAAGACTCTTAGACCATGAGAAACAAGATTCTCTGGTGTGATGAAACCAAGATTGAACTCTTTGGCCTGAATGCCAAGCTTTACGTCTGGAGGAAACCTGGCGCCATCCCTACGGGAAGCATGGTGAGAGCAGCATCATGCTGTGGGGATGTTTTTCAGGGACTGGGAGACTAGTCAGAATCGAGGGAAAGATGAACGGAGCAAAGTACAGAGAGATCCTTGATGAAAACCTGCTCCAGAGCGCTCAGTACCTCAGACTGGGGCGAAGGTTCACCTTCCAACAGGACAACGACCCCTAAGCACACAACCAAGACAATGCAGGAGTGGCTTCGAGGCAAGTCTCTGGATGTCCTTGAGTGGCCTAGCCAGAGCCCGGACTTGAATCCGATCTAACATCTCTGGAGAGACCTGAAAATAGCTGTGCAGCGACGCTCCCCATCCAACTTGACAGAGCTTGAGAGGATCTGCAGAGAAGAATGGGAGAAACTCCCCAAATACAGGTGTGCCAAGCTTGTAGCATTATACCCAAGAAGACTCAATGCTGTAATCGCTGCCAAAGGTTCTTCAACAAAGTACTGAGTAAAGGGTCTGAATACTTATGTGAATTTGATATTTCAGTTTTTATTTTTTACAAATTAGCAAACATTTCTAAAAACCTGTTTTTGCTTTGTCAATATGGGGTATTGTGTGTAGATTGATGAGGGGGGAAATAAAGGCTGTAACGTAACAAAATGTGGAAAAAGTCAAGGGGTCTGAATACTTTCTGAAGGCACTGTATCTCTGAACACTTCTACAATAATGTGGATGCTACCACGGTTATGGATAATCAATAGTGATGAGTGAGAAAGTTAGAAAGTTACAGATGCACAAAAACATGCTAACCTCTTACCATTACCAATACCAGGGGATTTTTTTTTTGGGGGGGGGGGGGGTATGATAAGTATGCCTCTGTAACTTTCTCACTCATTCACGATTCATACATGATTATCTGTAATCATGGTAGCATCCACATTAGTGTAGTGTTCAGAAACATATTATATTCTTATGTACAATAACAATGACTCCAAAATGACACAATATAGAATTTACCATTCATTTATATTGGGCACAACATAATCTGAAACACAACCAAAACTGCAAATGCATCCAACAAGTTTGTAGATCCACAAGCTTGATGTAGTCATTGCGTGCTAGGAGTATGGGACCAAATACTAAACTATTAACTAAATTGAATACACTATAAGTGAATTTGTCCAAATACTTATGATACCTTCAAATGGAGGGATTAGATTCATAAAGTGCTTTTATTTCTAAACGGTAAAACAGATCTGTATGAAAATACCCTGAAATAAAAAGGTGACATTATGTACTGCCGCCCTCTTATAAAATATTTGATCTCAAATCTAAAATGCTGGAGTGTATTGTCAAATTAAAAGTTTAAGCTTCACTGTCCCAATAAAAACAGACAGTTGAAGTAGGAAGATTACATAGATTTAGGGTGGAGTCATTAAAACTCGTTTTTCAACCACTCCTCAAATTTCTTGTTAACAAACTATAGTTTTAGCAAGTCAGTTAGGACATCTACTTTGTGCAAGACACAAGTAATTTTTCCAACAATTGTTTACAGACAAATTATTTCACTTATAATTCACTGTATCACAATTCCAGTGGGTTAGAAGTTTACATACACTAAGTTGACTGTGCCTTTAAACAGCTTGGAAAATTCAAGAAAATTATGTCATGGTTTTAGAAGCTTCTGATAGGCTAATTGACATCATTTGAGTCAATTGGAGGTGTACCTATGTATGTATTTCAAGGCCTACCTTCAAACTCAGTGCCTCTTTGCTTGACATCATGGGAAAATCAAAAGAAATCAGCCAAGACCTCAGAAAAACAATTGTAGACCTCTACAAGTCTAGTTCATCCTTGGGAGCAATTTCCAAATGCCTGAAGGTACCACATTCATCTGTACAAACAATAGAACGCAAGTATAAACACCATGGGACCACGCAGCCATCATACCGCTCAGGAAGGAGACGCATTCTGTCTCCTAGAGATGAGCATAATTTGGTGCGAAAAGTGCAAATCAATCCCAGGACAACAGCAAAGGACCTTGTGAAGATGCTGGAGGAAACAGGTACAAAGGTACCTATATCCACAGTAAAATTAGTCCTATATCGACATAACCTGAAGGTTAGGAAGAAGCCACTGCTCCAAAACCGCCATTAAAAAGCCAGACTACGGTTTGAAAGTGCACATTGGGACAAAGATTGTACTTTTTGGAGAAATGTCCTCTGGTCTGATGAAACAAAAATAGAACTGTTTGGCCATAATGACCATCGTTATGTTTGGAGGAAAAAGGGGGAGGCTTGCAAGCCGAAGAATACCATCCCAACCGTGAAGCACGGGGTGGCAGCATCATGTTGTGGGGTGCTTTGCTGCAGGAGGGACTGGTGCACTTCACAAAATAGATGGCATCATGAGGCAGGAAAATTATGTGGATATATTGAAGCAACATCTCAAGACATCAGTCAGGAAATTAAAGCTTGGTCACAAATTGGTCTTCCAAATGGACAATGACCCCAAGCATGCTTCCAAAGTTGTGGCAAAATGGCTCAAGGACAACAAAGTCAAGGTATTGGAGTGGCCATCACAAAGCCCTGACCTCAATCCTATAGAACATTTGTGGGCAGAACTGAAAAAGCGTGTGCGAGCAAGGAGGCCTACAAACCTGACTCAGTTACACCAGCTCTGTCAGGAGGAATGGGCCAAAATTCACCCAACTTATTGTGGGAAGCTTGTGGAAGGCTACCCGAAATGTTTGACCCAAGTTAAACAATTTAAAGGTAATGCTTTCAAATACTAACTGAGTGTATGTAAACTTCTGACCCACTGGGAATGTGACGAAAGAAATAAAAGCTGAAATAAATCATTCTCTCTATTATTATTCTGACATTTCACATTCTTAAAATAAAGTGATGATCCTGACTGACCTAAGACAGGGAATTTTTACTAGGATTAAATATCAATAATGGTGAAAAACTGAGTTTAAATGTATTTGGCTAAGGTGTATGTAAACTTCCCACTTCAACTGTAGGGGAGTGTATTTGGAAAAAGCTATTGTTTTATATTTGGCTCTATACTCAAGCATTTTGGATCAAATGTTTCATATGAGGCGACAGTACAGAATGTAACCTTTTATTTGAGGGTATTTTCAGACATATGTTTTACTGTTTAGAAATGAAGGCACTTTATTTATTTAGTCCCTTTTTTTAATATCTATGTTTTATTTAACCTTTATTTAACTAGGCAAGTCAGTATTTACAATGACGGCCTACCCCGGCCAAACCCTATCCCGGGTCTGTAGTGACCCGCTCTAACCACTAGGCTCTAACCACTAGGCTCTAACCACTAGGCTCTAACCACTAGGCTCTAACCACTAGGCTACCTGCCATGTGTGTGTGTGAGGGAGAAAGAGAGATTCCTATTAGGATTGGACACTCTCTATCATGGCTGGCTAATAGCTGCCTTACATCACACGCTACTTACTATGAAATCTCCAATTAAAATTATGCCATACTGTGGTCAATGCTTTTGATGGCCTTGTTTTCTAAGAATAACGTCTTCAGGCAGTAAGTAAAGGCAAGGCAACATGTCTTCTTCCAAATCTCTAATGCTTAACGCGCCTCATGATTTTTGGTTTAATGTGCTTCCCTTATTTTATGACTAGTATCTAGGGGGTGTACTTGTACATTAAAGCTTGCTGCCTCACGCTAAAGAAACAGGAGATAGGTTCCCTGTTCTATGGGCCGTTCTACTTTGGGCTTGTTTTGTGAAATCGACATAAACCTGTTGCTCTTGTGGCCGTGGCAAACAGCGCAGTCTCAGACCCAACATTTTTTAGGCCCTCCTCTTGGCCACAGAGAGAAAATGTTGCTATTTTAAAGCTAATTTCCTCCAATTATACACATTTTGCCATGGGGCTAAGAGAAAATGTTACAGTTTAAAAGCTAGTTCCCTGAAATTCTACACATTTTGCCATGGCTTATGACTTGTTCTTGTGCTATCTGAGTGACTCAAACATTATAACAAAATCAATGGGGACCCCATGCAATGCCATTTTTGTAATTTTAGATTCTCCTTAACTGTCTAGTTTCTATTTTGGTGAATATTAGTTCTCAAAGATGATCTTATTTAAAAATATACATTTTGCCCTCAGAACAGCCTCAATTCTTTGGGGCATGGACTCCACTAGGTGTCGAAAGCATTCGACAAGGATGCTGGCCCATCTTGAATCCAATTTTTCCCACAGTTGTGTCAAGTTGGCTGGATGTCTTTTGGGTGGTGGGCCATTCTTGATACACGCAGGAAACTGTTGAGAGTGAAAAACTCAGCATCGTTGCAGTTCTTGACACAAACCGGTGCGCCTGGCACCTACTACCTACTACCGCCTGGCACTTCAATCTTTTGTATTTCCCATTCACTCTCTGAATGGCACACATACACAATCCATGTCTCAATTGTCTCAAGGGTTAAACATTTTTTTTACCTGTCTCCTCCCCTTCATCTACACTGATTGAAGTGGATTTAACAAGTGACATAAATAAGAGATCCTAGCTTTCACCTGGATTCATCTGGTCAATCTATGTCATGGAAAGAGCAGGTGTTCTTAATTTTTTTGTACACTCATTGTATAGCTCCATTATCTTTTCTACATATTTATATCTGGTTTAAGTCGTTGAAGTTTACACTGAAAATGGTTTACCCTCACAAACATTTTATAAAATAATTAAAAAGGCACTTTAATCAACTGAGTGCCTAGCCTATGAAAGTAACAGGAGCTACTCATGGGAACTACTTTGAATATCTTGTTGTGTGTGATAATGTAGTCTTTGTGCCTGCAAGCAACAATTAAATCAAGTCAATGGCTGCTATTGGAACTGGACAATGATGCTGCCATGGCTTTATCTAGCTATTCATGAAACAATCCACATGAGCAGCATTCCATCTAAAATGCGCGTGCACTACTGCGTGTGCACTTCCTCCAGGACTGCGGCGCAGAAGAAATGCCAATGCCGGCAGAGATGCAAGAGATTGAACTTCACTGAGTTCGCCCCATTAGTTTGCACTATATAGATCAATGTTTTTTCTGTGATCGAATCAACATTATATCAGCCTCTTTTCAGCGCAACAAACCAAAACAAATCTAACTTTTCAAGATTGAGTCTGTGATTTTGTATCCCCACTAGCCGTCTTCATTCACCCGGCAAGGGAATATGCTTTTCAGATCAGTTCAGATCAGGGGCCTCATTTATAAATGTTGCGTAGGCACAAAAGAAGGCGTACGCCACTTTCTAAGCAAACTTTGGGATTTATAAAAAACAAACTTGATGGGAGAATATGCGGTCCTCCACGAACACTTTTACCCATAGTATGCACATAAACTGGAGAAATGAGAAACTGCGACTCTGATGGCAGAAGGATGAAACTTGAGAAACGCTTTGAAATTGATACCATTGTGTAAAATAAATGTAAATATTAACTCTCTGTGCTCTTGGATCTCTGTGCTGTAGTGGGCCAAGATTTACAGAGAAGCACCCTCAGAAACCAAGCTGTGCCTGTCCCACTTCAACTCCTTGGCAACCTCGTTAATAGCGTCGATTGTGTCTCTTTGTGTTTGCAGGACTGCATCTGTGAGGACACGGCCGCTGGAGGGTTGTGGCGCACGAGGTGCAATGGAGAAGCCGGGGCTGTGTCATTCTGTTCACCAGTTCTGGAGGTCTACGTCACCAGCTTTCTAGGCTTCACTGAACGGGATTCATTATCATCAAAATATTATTAATTCATGTCAAGCTCTTCATAATGTAAAACGTTTTAAAAGTCTCATGCAATGTAGGCCTGCATTGAACACCACATATAGCCTACTTTAGGCTATGTCATAGAAATGTGAAAATGTTATGGAATTTGCTCCATTGGTTTTGTTGGTAGGCCTACATTATGCTCAAATAGCCACAATAGCCTATTGGCTACTGTCTAAAACTGTAAGGGTACATCCTCAGAGTTCACTGTAAACGGGTGCCGGAAATTGCACAAAATTCTCAAGTTCAAGTTTCTGCACACAAGACATAAAATTTGCTCAGTGCCCCCAAAAAATTGAGCGAACATTGCACATCAACTGAAATTGAAATACTTTCAAATAATATTACCATATATATTATTATTCAAAACAGTGTTGACTATGTTTGATACATTTTGACCATGTGCTCCCATGGTGCATTAAAAAATGAATTTAAATGGTTGAAAAATGAACATGATTTAGATTACCTCTGGAGTGCATAATGCAAATCTTATTTGGAATAAACATGTGGTTGGCCTGATATAAATAAATGTTATTTAAAATTATGTTTCAATATTCAAGCAAAAGCATAACACTTATTGCACACTTAATATTGTAAATTGTGACAAACCTACATTGCAAGGCTTATAGAGAGTTAGATAATATATTATATAATGCAGCCTGGAGCCAACTAATCCTGGCTTCTTGCTGCATGCAGGTTTGCATTGTTGCCTGTACATGACTAAGGGGCCGATTCCGACCCGAGATAAGCGCAAGTAAATGGAACTTAATTCCCTTTTCATGCACTTTTCTCTCTATGCGTATTCTGACCTTGAATTTAGGAATGAGGTAATGCATGTTTTAGTCAGCTATCCTTTCGGGGTGAAGATCACATAAATGTAGGTGTGGCAGAGGCAGTGATGTAGTGGAGGGTATACGCAGGTATACGCCATATACCCATATACTTTTCAGTGGGCATTGCATTTACTCACTTCTTAATCCCCACTTCTAAAAGTAGTGGAGTGGGTATATGCCTTATCAATTAATAGGCTGATGGAACAGATCAGAATGTTTAGCTTAAAATGTTGATAAACTATTATTTCTTCACATTTTAGGTGCAGCAATATACACATGGCAAAAAAACAATTAGCAGGAAAACACTGTTCTAAAATGCGCGTGGCACATTGCAAGCGGTTTCATGGACAGAGATGGAAATATCAGTTAGAAAGAGGGGGGATTAAAAGATGCCTCAACTATCATTGGTTACTAATATGACTAGGATAATACCTTTGGCTGCTAGACAATGAGAGAAAGTTTAAAGAAAACCAATAGAACAGAAGAACGCATATGAGAAGTCTTTATATCATGCCCTGGCTATAGGCTACTTTGAAGCAAGGTAAGACATGCCTCATAATATGAAGTAAAACATCCAGATTTCAAACAATTAAGGAACAGGAAAAATATAGCGATGCTAATGATAGGCCTAACTGTACTCTGGTAGATGGAAAGGCTTTCCCAAAACCTTCTCAATTAAATGTTAACTAGCTACAAAGTAGCCCATGCCTACCTGTCATGCATACCTGTCCAGTGGCCCTGTCACGTCCTGACCAGCAGAGGGAGGTATTGTATTAGTTTTGGTCAGGACGTGGCAGGTTTTTTGTGGGTTATATGTTGTGTTGGTGATTAGGACTCCCGATTGAAGGCAGGTGTGTTGAGTTGCCTTTGATTGGGAGTCCTATATAGGTGTGTGTGTTTTTCTTTGGGGTTGTGGGTAGTTGTTTTTGCACTGCGTTTGTATAGCCTGTAAACCTGTTGCTGTCGTCTTTATTGTTTTGTCCAGTGGATACTTTACTCCTTTTTTTGAAATTAAAATATGAGTATCCAAATACCTGCTGCGCCTTGGTCTTCTCTCCAGTACGACATTTTTTGTGACAGGCCCTTTCTTTTGCAAACTCCATCTAATGTGCTACAGAAACACTGCTAATAAAACAATAGTGCTAGGTGCCTGCACACTTAAAGGGTAACTACTCTCAAAAATACACATTTCTTCGATTTTTCCCATACCTCAAAAGTGGTCTCCTGATGTGGTTTGTTATGGACTTAGAACATGTAATTTTGTATTTTTTCTGTAAAAAAAGTGTGACTTTGAGAATGAAAACTTGAAAAAATTGGGGGAAATCTAAAACGTGTGAATTTCTGACTCAGTTGATCTGTTTCAATAGTAGGCCTACTATTAGCCTGCTGCACAGTACAGGTTGGGTTGGCCTGACTGTGAAAGACCAATATGGAATTTATCATTTAAGGTCATTCAGAGTGTATTTCACTGTTTCAAATATAATTTTGCGCTTTTCTTTCGCCAGGCAGGCCGTTTAGAAAAATGTTAGCAAAATTAAAGTATACCCACTTCTCTAGGGACCACTACGCCACTGGGCAGAGGTGTGTCTACAGATACGCCGTATGAAGAGAAATAGTAATGGTGTCTTTTTGTAGGCAGTAACTTCGCCATAGTTGGTTGGACAGCCTATGGAGAAATTGAATGGCGTTTTTGGATAAACCCTGAAAATAAGCTCTGTGGTAAACACAAGCTTAGAAGCTATTTGTTCTATAAGGCAATCTTCATGATCTAATGTCACTTTTTGTGAATTTTTAAGCATTTATGTAATAATATAAAACACATAAAGCATATAAAGGCTTCAGAATTCATAAAGGTCATGTTAACTGACTGATATTATCTCAGAACAAAACGTATAAAATCTCCTAAACCTGTGTTAACCTCAGACCTTATTTTCGGCATTTATCCCAAAACCCTATTCTTTCCCCATATGAATAGCTGAAAGATTCCGGGTTTTAAGACAACAAGCTGGCGAGCTCTATTCTGACATTGAATTTATATTTTTTTTAGAGGGTAGATCAGCTTTAATATTGCAGTTAGATTGTGGCTTCTATCAATGTAACTATCTGCGTCCTTTCCATTTCCAATTCCCAATCTATTTTTGGGTAACTATACAGTGCATTCGGAAAGTATTCAGACCCCCTTAACTGTTTCCACATTTTGCTACGTTACAGGCTTATTAAAAAAAAAATCCCCCTCATCAATCTACACACAATACCCCATAATAACAAAACGAAAACAGGTTTTTATAATTTTTTGCAAAATAATTATACCTAAATAAAACCTACGTAAGTATTCAGATCCTTTACTCAGTACTTTGTTGAAGCACATTTGGCAGCGATTACAGCCTCGAGTCTTCTTGGGTATGACGCTACAAGCTTGGCAAACCTGTATTTGGGGAGTTTCTCCCATTCCTCTCAAGCTCTGCCAGGTTGGATGGGGAGTGTTGTTGGACAGCTATTTTCAGGTCTCTCCAGAGATGTTTGATCAAGTCCGGGCTCTAGCTGGGCCACTCAAGGATATTCAGAGACTTGTCCTGAAGCCACTTGTAATGACTGTCCTGGTGTGATCCAAATGGGTAGATCATGGTTTGCAATTAATAAACTTCCACCAGACCCCCTCTCACCCGCAGAGGGGAGGAGGGAACTGGTGTGGGGGTTTTGACACCTCCACACCCTGCCGTAAATTAAAGTAGGAGAAGACTCTCTCCCTCCCTCTTCAAATGCCCATAGTAATGTGCCTTTGTTTCACAGACAGTCTTCCCATCAAAACTGTAACACATTCAAAAGGGAATACTGGAAAAATATTTCTAACATAAGAATGTGGGGAATGGTTAGTGGGGAGCTATAGAAAACTAAAGTTATATTGGTTTTTATTTTGTTATGTCATTAAAAATGGTATGGATGAGATACTGTAACTTGGAAAGTATATCCCCTTTATCTGTCAAGTTTACATCCAATATATTGTGCATATAATATGAAAAATGATTAAAGTATTTTTGCTAAGATATGAATGTGATTTTAATTAGTCATAAGAGATAACTTGCAATCATATACCCTTGCACAGTAAGTAGCCATGCATCAAGTGAGGTCAGAGAGCGTGTCAGACTGACGGAACCGTCCCCTTTGACCAGAGTGCATAAAAGGATTGCCAACAGACCAGGAAACGTAAGGCGGGAGATACATGACACTAACATAAGGCAGTAAGCCGATACACAAAACAATACCAACTGGTGAGTGAACATGGGAGAGTGAGATATAAAGGGAAGGAAATGATGAAGGTAATGGAGTCCAGGTGTGAATCATAATGATTAACGTGTGCGCTTAATGAGGAGTGCCAGGTGTGCGTAATGATGAATCCCAGGACCGGTGGTTAGTATTCTGGCGATGTCGTACATCGGAGGGGAGGAGCAGGAGCATACGTGACATGAATAAATAAACTCACCTTCCTTTAGACCAGAACATTGCCAGGTTGCAGCTATGTGTGTAAAGTGGTCTGAATCCTGAATAATCAACACGAGGTGTAGACGAGAAGTTCACTTCCCAGACAATCATTGGTACGGCTGATTAGCTGTCCTAAGTCAGATATCGAGAAAAGCAAATCTAAGTGGGACCATTCCACTACTCTTCAAATCATCCAATCCTACTACGAGTCTCAAACCACCGTATTCTCCTACCATCATCACCATTGGGAACCGTCAACACGGCAGGCTATCTTCCAGAGTGAACACAATAGGAGAGATGGGTCCGGACCCTTTTGGACAATCAGAGTCTTACAAGTGTGCCGCTGAAAGGCCAACCCACATCCTTCCTAAGAAGGCCTGGTTCCGAAAAAGATAAATGGCGATCAAAGGCACTC
Organism: Salmo trutta; assembly: GCF_901001165.1. Lineage (NCBI taxonomy): Eukaryota > Metazoa > Chordata > Actinopteri > Salmoniformes > Salmonidae > Salmo > Salmo trutta. The sequence goes on along the minus strand of NC_042988.1, from coordinate 20,596,209 downwards.
ACACGTAAATACATTCATAATTTCTTATTCCAAACGGGTGGCGGTTTGTGTGCAAACTATATGATTACTGTGAGAATAGTTCTGAAATGTATTGACGATAAGTGTATTTTTTCTTTCTCTCTCTCTCTCTCTCTCTCTCTCTCTCTCTCTCTCTCTCTCTCTCTCTCTCTCTCTCTCTCTCTCTCTCTCTCTCTCTCTCTCTCTCTCTCTCTCTCTCTCTCTCTCTCTCTCTCTCTCTCTCTCTCTCTCTCTCTCTCTCTCTCTCTCTCTCCATGTCACTGTGTAAAAAGCCATATTGTGTCAGTCCGCTAAGGACCTTTGTCTCATGTAGTAAGTGTGTATGTTTATTCTGTGCTATTATTTAGTTAGCTGGTAAATAAATAATTAAACCAATTTGTGTAGTACAGAATAATTTTTGCAGTTGCATGAGGTTACGATTGTTCAGAATGATGACTTGATAAGAGGTAATGATTAATAAGATGACTGTTTTTCGATGTAATAGATCTATACCTTATAGAGTTTAATTCGGGAGATGGTAACTCTTTAAACAACCTCTTCCGTGGTGCCCCAAATCCTAATGAGGTAATTATTACATGATTCATTTAATTGGGTAACAATTAAACATAGTTAGTGGATTAAATAAATATGTCTTCAGATTAATGAAAGTAAAGTCACGACAAACTCCTGCGTTGTCTTGGCTGTGTGCTTAGGGTCGTTGTCCTGTTGGAAGGTGAACATTCGCCCCAGTCTGAGGTCCTGAGTGCTCTGGAGCAGGTTTTCATCAAGGATCTCGCTGTACGTGCTCCGTTCATCTTTCCCCCGATCCTGACAAGTCTCCCAGTCCCTGTTGCTGAAAAACATCTCCACAGCATGATGCTGCCACCACCATGCTTCACCATAGGGATGGTGCCAGGTTTCCTCCAGAGGTGACGATTGGCATTCAGGCCAAAGAGTTCAATCCTGGTTTCATCACACCAGAGAATCTTGTTTCTCATGGTCTGAGAGTCATTTAGGTGCCTTTTGGCAAACTCCGAGCGGGTTGTCATATTCCTTTTACTAAGGAGTGTTTTCCATCCAGCCACTCTACCATAACGGCCTGATTGGTGGAGTGCTGCAGAGATGGTTCTCCTTCTGGAAGGTTCTCCCATCGCCACAGAGGAACTCTGGAGCTCTGTCAGAGTGACCATCGGGTTCTTGGTCACCTCCCTGATCAAGGCCCTTCTCCTCGATGCTCAGTTTGACTGAGCTGCCAGCTCTAGGAAGAATCTTGTTGGTTCCAAACTTCTTCCATTTAAGAATGATGGAGGCCACTGTGTTCTTGGAGACCTTCAATGCTGCAGAACGTTTTTGGTACCCTTTCCCAGATCTGTGCCTCAACAAAATCCTGTCTCGGAGCTCTATGGACAATTCCTTCGACCTCATGGCTTGGATTTTGCTCTGACATGCACTGTCAACTGTGGGATCTTATATAGACAGGTGTGTGCCTTTCCAAATCATGTCCAATCATTTGAATTTAACACAGGTGGACTCCAGTCAAGTTGTAGAAACATCTCAAGAATGATCAATGGAAACAGGATGCACCTGAGCTCAATTTTGAGTCTCATAGCAAAGGGTCTGAATACCTATGTAAATAAGGTATTTCTGTTTTTACAAGGTATTTCTGTAAACATTTCTAAGAACCTGTTTTCGCTTTGTCATTAATAATTGAATCAATTTTAGAATAAGGCTGTAACGTAACAAAATGTGGAAAAAGTCAAGGAGTCTCAATACTTTCCGAATGGACTGTAAATACCACCATTCTCCATGCACTGTAATTTACAAATTGATAAGATCTATCGATAAGAGCTAGGTCGGATAAATTAGTAAGCCGTTTGTATAAGGCGATTGTAAATATAAATGACAATTGTTTTAGATCTACTGTATTTTACCATATGATCGCTGGAGACAATTGTGAAATCAGTCATATGGCAGCAAACTGAAGCATATCAACATTTATCAACAACTTTCCCACAATGACATTTATGAAATGTTTATTCCATTATGCAGAATTTAATTCCAAGGGATGAAACTTGGAGACCCAATCTATAGGCTTCTGTAGCCATGCACAAATGGTAGTTTATGGCTAACCTATCAAGTTGATTTATGATTTCTTGTCATAGGCGTCGTTAAGGACAGACCAAGGCGCAGCGAGTATAGTGCTCATTCTTACTTGTTTGTTTAAAGAGAACACTTAAACAAAGAAAAAACAAACGACGGCAAACAGTTCCGTAAGGTTCACAGACTATAACGGAAAATAACCACCCACAAAACCCAAAGGAAAACAGGCTGCCTAAGTATGGCTTCCAATCAGAGACAACGAAAGACACCTGCCTCTGATTGGAAACCACACTCGGCCAAACCTGGAAAACGGAACATAGAAAATGAAAACAACTAGAACCAAAATCCCCTGGACCAAAAACCCCAAAACACACAAAACAAACACCCCCTGCCACGCCCTGACCATTGTCACGTCCTGACCAGTAGAGGGAGTATTTGTTATTGTAGTTTGGTCAGGATGTGGCAGAGGGTATTTGTTTTATGTGGTTCGGGGGGTTATGTGTATGTAGAGGGGTGTTGTATTTATGTGTTCCGGGGTTTTGGTGTATGTTCTGGGTTTTTGTGTTCTAGGTTTCTAGTTTGTATATTTCTTTGTGGTCTGTGTGGCTCTCGATCAGGAACAGCTGTTCATCGTTGTTCCTGATTGGGAGTCATATTTAAAGTGCTTGTTTTCACCTGTTTAGTTGTGGGTAGTTGTTTTTGCACTGTGTTTTGTTAGCCTGCAAAACTGTTCCTGTCGTGTTTCTGTATTTTCTTGTTTTTTCGTGTTCACGTCTTTAATAAATAATATGTTGAGCACGCAACCCGCTGCGCTTTGGTCTCATCACTACGACAGCCGTGACAGAACTACCCACCAAACACGGACCAAGCAGCGGAGGAAGGAGCAACGGATGGACTATCGTGAGACATGGGCAGAGATGAGGATAAGCATTTCCAGGGCTATGGAGGAGTTAAGAGGCAGCCCCAATATTTTTCTTTTGGGGGGGGCACACGGATAGTTTGGCTGGGCGAGGATTGAGCCCCAGGCCAAATCCCCGTGCCTTTTTTGGGCAACATATGACTGGACAGGTCCCGTGCTTAGGGGTGATGGGTGCTGTGGCGAGGCCGGGTTTTTTCAGGCCGGTATGCGCAGTGCCAGCGCCCCGCATTTACCAGGGGGAAGTGGGCATCCAGCCAGTACGGGCGGTGCCAGTCCTGCGCTCGAGACCGCCAGTGCGCCTCTACGGTCCAGTGTTTCCTGCTCCATGCACTAGCCTTGAAGTGCGTGTCTCCAGTCTGGTATATCCACAGCCAGCATCACGCACCAGGCCTCCAGTGCGTCAGCACAGTCCAACTCAGCCTGTTCCCGCTCCCCGCACTAGCCCTGAGGTACGTGTCCCCAAACTGGCACTTCCAGTACCAGCACCACGCATCAGGCTTACAGTGCGTAATCCCAGTCCAAATCAGCCCGTTCCTGCTCCCCGCACTAGCCCTGAAGTGCGTGTCCCCAAACTGGCACATCCAGTACCAGTACCACGCATCAGGCTTCCAGTGCGTCAGTCCAGTCTCGAGCTTCCGACGACAGTGCCCTGTCCAGAATATTTGGCAACAGTACCCCGTCCAGAGTAACCGGTAAGAGTGTCTAGCCCGGAACCGAGTGAGACGGCCTACAGTTCGGAACCAAGGGAGACGGCCCACTGTTCAGAGCCGAGTGAGACGGCCCACAGTTCGGAGAAGAGTGAATGGGTCTACAGTCCGGAACCGAGCAAGACGGCCTACAGTCCGGAACCGAGTGAGTCTGCCTGCAGTCCGGAACCGAGTGAGTCTGTCTGCAGTCCGGAACCGAGTGAGTCTGCCTGCAGTCCAGAACCGAGTGAGTCTGCCTGCGGTCCGGAACCGAGTGAGTCTGCCTGCGGTCCGGAACTGAGTGAGTCTGCCTGCAGTCCGGAACCGAGTGAGTCTGCCTGCGGTCCGGAACCGAGTGAGTCTGCCTATGGTCTGGAACCGAGTGAGTCTGCCTACAGTCTGGAGCTAGAGTCGGCCTACAGTCCGGAGCCCCCAGAGACGCTCTGCAGCCCTGAGTATTCTGCAGGGGTGGACAGGTTGGGTGGGGGTTGTAGACCGGAACCTGTACCACCTCCAGTATAGGTTGGTTGGGGAGGGGGGGTGTAGCACAGGAGCCGTCGTTGACGGCAGCCACCCTCCCTTTAGTTAGGGGTTTATTTCTTTTTTTAGGTGCGTTTTGTTAGCCTGCAAAACTGTTCCTGTCGTGTTTCTGTATTTTCTTGTTTTTTCGTGTGTTCACGTCTTTAATAAATAATATGTTGAGCACGCAACCCGCTGCGCCTTGGTCTCATCACTACGACAGCCGTGACAACCATACTACAATGACAAAAGACCCCTTTACTGGTCAGGATGTGACATTTCTGTAATGTTTTAATTATATGCCCAGACTTTTCACTATATTTTTACAATTCGTATTGTGTTAAATATTAGCCACTATCATTCCATTACATTGTTAGTTTACCTTTCTTTCCACTGTCATGTTTGGTTGTTCCTGAGTATCGATAGCAATAGTGAATCATATTAGGTTAATGTATTACAAGTTGTGCAATAATTTGGGACATGCAGCCTATTTGAGCCATTATGGACCATACATAGCAGTTTAACCCTGGAGCCTGGACCACGGTTCACAACGACTGGACCGTTGTAATCGCATTTATGATTAATGAAGATTATTAGAGTAGATTTTTAAGAATACTGTTCAACCCCTATTCTATACTTTTCCCACCTTCCAATATTTAATGGAACAATATTGAATATGGCAACTTTCAGAATGAATCAAACCACTGTATGTTTTATTCACCAATATATTTGGTGAATAAAGGCTCTCCAAACCTGTTTTTTTTAAAAATTATTCATAAATACTTTCCTAACCCTAAATAATATACATCACAGTATTTTTAAATCTACCAATTGGTGCTGAAAATGAGATTAATATGTGTGTATTTAAATTAGAGATCGACCGATTAATCGGCCGATTAATTAGGGCTGATTTCAAGTTTTCATAACAATCGGTAATCTGCATTTCTGGATGCCGATTATGGCCGATTACATTGCATTCCACGAAGAAACTGCGCGAGTGCAGCAAGGAGCCAAGGTAAGTTGCTAGCTAGCATTAAATGTATCTTATAAAAAACAATCAATCTTCACATAATCACTAGTGAACTACATATTTGTTGATGATATTACTAGGTTAACTAGCTTGTCCTGCGTTGCATATAATCAATGCGGTGCCTGTTAATTTATCATCGAATCACAGCCTACTTCGCCAAACGGGGGATGATTTAACAAAAGCGTATTCGTGATCGTTGCACGAATGTGCCTAACCATAAACATCAATGCCTTTCTTAAAATCAATACACAGAAGGATTTATTTTTAAACCTGCATATTTAGTTGAAAGAAATTTATGTTAGCAGGCAATATTAACTAGGGAAATTGTCACTTCTCTTGCGTTCATTGCACGCAGAGCCAGGGTATATACAACAGTTTGGGCCGCCTGGCTCGTTGCAAACTAATTTGCCAGAATTTTACATAATTATGACATAACATTGAAGGTTGTGCAATGTAACAGCAATATTTAGACTTAGGGTTGCCACCCATTCGATAAAATATGGAACGGTTCCGTATTTCACTTAAAAAATAAATGTTTTGTTTTCAAAATTATAGTTTCCAGATTTGACCATATTAATGACCAAAGGCTCGTATTTATGTGTTTATTATATTATAATTAAGTCTATGATTTGATATTTGATAGAGCAGTCTGACTGAGCGGTGTTAGGCAGCAGCAGGCTCGTAAGCATTCATTCAAACTTTACTGCGTTTGCCAGCAGCTCATAGCAATGCTTGATTATGACTGTTTATGACTTCAAGCCTATCAACTCCTGAGATTAGGCTGGCAATACTAAAGTGCCTATTAGAACATCCAATAGTCAAAGGTATATGAAATACAAATGGTATAGAGAGAAATATTCGATGCGTCATAATTCCTATAATAACTACAACCTAAAACTTCTTAACTGGGAATATTGAAGAACTGGGAATATTGAACCACCAGCTTTCATATGTTCTGAGCAAGGAACTTAAAACTTCTTACGGCATGGCGTCCCGTCAGCGGGACACCTGTCGACAACTTTCGGTGAAATTGGAGGGTGCGCAATTCAAATAAATAATCATAAAAATTATGTATATTAAACATTTAGGTACATACAAGTGTCTTATATAGGTTAAAAGCTTAAATTCTTGTTAATCTAACTGCATCGCCCGATTTACAATAGGCTTTACAGCGAAAGCATGCCATGCGATTGTTTGAGGATGCCGCCCCACATCAAAATATTTTTCAACCAGCACAGGCTTCGTAAAATCACAAATAGCGATTAAATGTTCACTTACTTTTGAAAATCTTCCTCTGATTTGCAATCCCAAGGGTCCCAGCTACAACATGCATGGTCGTTTTGTTAGATAAAATCCTTCTTTATATCCCAAAAAGTCTGTTTAGTTGGCGCCATCGATTTCAGTAATCCACTCGTTCAACAAGCAGAGAAAGGTTTCTATCTAATCCTCAGGTACCCTAAAATGTAATTAAACTCTAATATTTCATACGAAAAGAAGTATGTTCAATTGAAAAGTAAAATTAGCAAGTGCGCGTCCTCTTCGTCGCACGCGCAGAGACTGATTTCCAACTCTGACTCCCTGTACCAAAACTCAAAATTCTTCCTCGTTTGGGAAGAAACAAGCCTGAAACCTTGAACAAAGACTGTTGATATCTAGTGGAAGGCATAGGAATTGCAATCTGGGAGATGGAATTGCATAGGACCCATAGCTTTCCATTGAAAGAGCATACATTATTTTAACATCTCTACAAACTTCAAAGTGTTTTCTATCCAATGGTACCAATTATATGCATATCCTGGCTTCTGGGCCTGAGTAACAGGCAGTTTACTTTGGGCATGTCAGTCAGACAGGAAGTGGAGAAAAATAGACCTTAAGTTAGCTTTTTCACATGGCACATATTGCACTATTACTTTCTTCTCCAACACTGTGTTTTTCCCATTATTTAAACCAAATTGAGCATGTTTCATTATTTATTTGAGACTAAATAGATTTTATTTAGGTATTATGTATGTATATGTATGAAAATAAAAGTGTTCATTGTTCATTCAGTAGTGTTGTAATTGTCATTATTACAAATATATAAATATATATATAAAAATCGGCCAATTAATCGGCGGCCGAATTTTTTGGTCCTCCAATAATCGGTATTGGCATTGAAAAAGCATAATCGGTCAACATCTAATTTAAATGACTTTCTTTCATTGATCCCTTATATTCTGATCCGTTCTCTCCATATATTCTAGTGAGTCTGTAGAGAAAACTCAAATTAAAGGTACACCCAATTTAAAGGGATGGCTTTAGATAAATGTCCTGAAAACCCTATTGAATGAAAACTCCACAAGGAATTCTGTTAGCCACGCCTGTAAAGCCTGTTACACACCTGCATAAGGTAAGTCTGAATACCAACTACTGAGAAGTGAGTAGGAAAGGCATACATTTCCCTAAGAGCACAGCTCACATGGCAAGAGAACTATTTGGAATGTGCTCTCCCAATATCAACAAAACGTGTATGACACACTGGATGATACATTTAAGAAAAATTTGGAATACAATTTTTCTCCACAATAGATCAACTTTTGTTAATCAGTTGTTCTCTACACCTTGGTTTTGTAAGTTAAGCTGGTATGATGTGGTATGGAAATGAGCAGAACCTGAGGCAGTTCAAAGTCCAACTTAGACAGATACAATGAACATGCAATGGAATATCTCCTCGTTTGTATTATGATATAATAAAGAGAGTAGTTGTGAGAAAAGCTGTGTTTAATTTGCAATTCAAATAAATTCCAGTATGGTAATAAGCATATATTAGAGGCAGATACAATATATATGTTAAGTTCACAATTCAAGTCCACTTGTGCTTTATCCTGACGTTGCTCTCTGATCAGAAGCATACATTATCTGATTTGATCATCTGGAGCCTTCATTTACATAATTACAAATCAGGTATAAAATGTAGACTTTTACAAAAGTTGCATATAAAATATACTCAACCCATGCCCTCCCAAGGAAAGCATCCTTCATTTAGGGTCACTTCCAAAACAAGTGCTTGTTTTGGTAAACAAAATGATACAGAAAAGTTAAATAAGGTTGCAGAAACAAAATTGAAGCAAAATTGCAGAAACAAAAAGGCATAACATTTGAGCTAGTGTCATCAGCCAATGTTGATGGTGTAGTGTCATCAGCCAATGTTGATGGTGTAGTGTCATCAGCCAATGTTGATGGTGTAGTGTCATCAGCCAATGTTGATGGTGTAGTGTCATCAGCCAATGTTGATGGTATAGTGTCATCAGCCAATGTTGATGGTGTAGTGTCATCAGCCAATGTTGATGGTATAGTGTGATCAACCAATTTACCATGATGATTGATGGTGTAGTGTCATCAACCAATTTGTCATGATGGTTGATGGTATAGTGTCATCAACCAATCCCCATTAGAAGAAGTTATGATGATGCATATGGGGCATCCCATATGGTCCAGTATATTGCATATCTACTACTGTATGTCTGCTAACACAATCATACAGTATATGTCCTACACATTAATATTATAGTTTAGGAGAATAGTAAATGACTGTATAATTTCATTGGGTTTAAATTCTAGATCATTTCAGATACATGAAGTCAACTCAGTTGATGGCCAGTTGATGGCCTATGCTTCTCAAGGAGCGATGGGCCTAAGTAATTATGTAACTCAGAAATCTAATAGATAAATACATTTACTCTAATAGTGTTTTTCCCTTTACAGAAGCACTGTATGCTATTGTGTTGGTAATATCTGTATTACTACTACATTTGTCCATATACAGTTGATGAAAGTGCAAACACATGTGCTCTACACCCTCCTAACATAAAACACACATCATACGTTTCCATCCATGGTTGCTGGGAAATCTGCACTGACTAGAACATACACAGAATGTGCATATATCTGAATTGGCATGTACCCTATGGCTGACAATTAAAATGCATAACAACACTCTATAGGAAAAATTACAATATGATCTTCATGTATTGTAATAGATCGTCATGTATTGTATATTGGAACCTAAGGCAAGAGATGTTTTGGGTTGAAAATGAATGAAAATCAAGACATCCCTGCCCCTCTGCAGAGTACATCAGACAGCAGCACCTTCACAGTTGGTATCTTTAAGGGAGTTTGCCATGGCAACAGGGGAGCAGGTTTAATCCCCCTTGGTGAGTTATTGTGAAACACAGGCAGTAACTTTCTCTGGAGCTCAGCAGTGGGGAGATACAGGGAGTGACATTAAAAGGTCTGTCCCTGCTGCTCTATAAGGGGCTTACCTAAACCACCGGTGTGAGGAGGTTCTATAACAGTTCACCATCACATAATAGCACCCATCCAAGTTCACACAAGTCAATGTACAAAACTCTCAAGTGGCTCTTTTTGATTATTTTTCCCCATTTAGATGTAAAATAGAAAGTCCAAGATACTGTCTGGTATTCTTGTATGCTCCACAATGAATCTTAAACTAGATTATCTAGACCTTTATCAGGGTCCAGATGAATGTTCTGATTGACACAAACTTTGGTTCAAGATCCATTAAATCTATTGTGTATACAAGACCATCACTGTGCTGGGGTACATGGTGTGCCAACTACCCTGTTTTCAACCCAGTATTTCAATCATGTTAGTTACGAACATAAATTGCCATTTCATTCCTCTACCCTTACTTCTCCTCCAATCACACACCATCGTTACAGTACGGTAGTCAGTAACAGGTGTGTAACAACCAGGTTATTACAGTACTTGTTTCTTTCAGTTGCCACTGACAGTGGATGATACATGATGAATATTAGCAATAACATAAGTGTATGAGGTCCCAGCAAACAGTTTACAGTGGAAGCACAGACATACAATCATTTAATTGAATCCTTTCGTGCAGGATATTCCTCCATGGCTACATCAATAGAAAATCAAGGACAGCATAACACCAAGAAAGGTGCTTGACATGTCTGTGGAATAAATATGATCACAATACAGCAGTTGTACCTCTCCATTGTACACAGTCTGCATAGATTCACTTACACACAAAGACAATACGTCATTAAACATCAGTGTTAACAGAGGGTACATGATGCCCTTCAGAAACAACAGCTCTGCTGGCTATACTACAGAGACCTGGTGACCGTCTGGATGTGATCTGTGTCAATCAATAGCGTGGTTCCAGTGTTCAACAAACAATCATTCTGAACTGTCACAGAGGCACTTACATTAAACAGAAGACTATGACAGACAGTTAACTGTTACGCACTGCATTACTGATCTCAGCTGTTGGCAAAGCCTCCCCTAACAACCTGTCTTATAGTAACACCGTGACTATTCCTCTGCTCTAGCAGTGGTGGCCAGACTGCTCAGCTCACACTAACATGCTAACCCTGGCAGTAGCATTGGCACAAACTCTAAATAAAGAGACACACACGCCAGATAACTCTACTGCTGTGGCAGCAGCCAGTTAGCCTAGCGGTGCGGAGGGAGTCAGAAGCAGGACTCGGGGACGGGTCTCTGCTGCCTGCCCAGGGAGGTGGTGCTGTAGCGTGCCCGCTGCAGGGTGGCATAGCTGGGCTTGTCTGTGGCCAGGCTGCTGCGGGGGGCTGGGGGAGCTACCTGCCCGTTCCTCTGCAGAGAGGCGCACCTGCGCAGGGTCAAGTCCAATTTGGTCTGGATGTTACTGGAGCTGTGGGCACGCTTGATGTCCGCAGCAGAGCTGTTACTCCCTGTCCTCCCGTTGACAAGCTGCCCTTTGCTGTGACGGCAGTCACTTCTAGGGGTGCCGTTGGCCCTCTTTTCCTCCAGCGCTACGCCGTTCAGGGTCCCATTGGAGAGGGAGAGTTTAGACGAACTACCGTTTGCCACCTTGCTGGCTCGTCCGTGGCCATTGGCCCGGACCTCCTCCCCCTTGCTAGGTGTACTCTGAGCGTCTTTCTTCAGGAAGCCTGATTTGAAAAAGGACAAGAGGCTGTCGTGGCTCCTTACCTCCTGACCCCTCATCCCCTTCCTCTCCTCAGGCTGTAGACCAGCCTGCAGCACCCCTACCCTGGAGGTCAGCCCTGCTTGGGCCTTGGGCCTCTTCAGTGTGGAGTCCCTACTTGGGGGGGCACTGTGGCTGATGTGGACCCCATCAGTGGAGCATCTATGGGGGTGAGGGTCCAGGGTCCTGCCTTGGTCCTGCCTGAACCTCTTGGAGGACCTCAGGCCCAGTGAGCTGTCATCCCTGGCTTTAGTGAAAATACTGAGCCCCAGGCTGGAGCTCCTCTCTACGGCAGGCCTGCTCTGGCCCTCTGGTACTCTTGGGGAGTCGCAAGCCTCAGAGTTGGACCTGTCCATGCAGCTCAGGCTGCTCCCACTGAGGGAGCTGCCCAGGTCCCTGTGCCCGCCCTGGGGCGGGGTGGCCACTAGGGTGATGATGGGGTCCTTGGTGCACCGCGGCCTGCGCCCTGACTCCAGGTACTCCACCAGCTCCCCTCGCCTGGGGGCGGAGGGTTTGGGGCGGTCCTTGGAACCAAAGGACCAGCGCAGGGGCAGCACTTTGCTCAGGGTGTCCTTGGTCTTAGTGGGTGACCTCATGCTCACGCTCCTGCCCTGAGTGCCTCGGACAAATGGCTCAAACCCATCTGGACCCAGAAGAAAAACAGTTAGGATTTTTCCTCATATTCCTCCTCTTTTATAATGGTTCATTGATCGACTTATCTACATAATCATCTGCTTTTTAATGATGTAATTATCTCAAAGAGATAATCCTCTTTGAGTAACAACCAGAACTTCAGACCAATCAGACACAGCGAACCATAGTGTTTTTATTTATTTAGAGACAGACTGGGGAAATGGTGTCCAAATGGGCTACTCACCTGTCTCTGTTTTGAGAGGCTCGTCCTCGAACACAGGGAGCTCTGGGGATTCGGGGGTTGGTGTGGGGCCAGGAGGGCCAGACGTGGACCCCCCAGACAACAGGCTGCCCCTCTTACAGTCCCGCATCAGACGGATCAGCCAGTGGTCTGACGTGGAGGAGCTGGTGGAGCCTGCAGAAATAGAAGAACACTGTTATACAGAGCAAAGTGCCTTCTACTGGATTCAACACAGCTAATACATACAAACCTGTCTCTTTTTCCTAGAGGGGGACAGTAGGCGTCCGCATGCTTCCCAGCCGAAACATTTCGGAAGAGTTTGTGCATATATTATGACAACATTTTGTTAGTTGTTGTTAGTTTGAAAGTCTATATCCCTTCGTCGGAGATTGGTCAACAGTAGGGATTCTTCAATAAACTTTTTCATTGTGAAATAGTGCACCAAACATCTTAGTTAGATGTAAAAATGCACGACTAAGATCTACTCTGCAAAAATGTCAAAATGAATGACAGATTTCTTGAGTTATCTTAGATTAATTCTGACTATTTTGAGGAAGTGTATACTGGCTACAGCGTCTCAAGAGGGACAATTGCCGCTATTGCAGCTTTTTTCTCGTTTTTCAAGTGAAAGTCTTTTAAGGGAGTATGCAATGCACAGACGTTCACTTTGCCTATCCGAGTTCTGCTAGGAGCAAACCAAACCTAGTATGCAGACGCCTTTACTGTACCTCAATCCTATGATGGACAAGGTTATTACACACTGCCAATCATATACTCTTTTGATTTCAACATTAATGCTTTAATTCGAAAAATGTCTGGATACTGTCATTGAAGTGCCATTCATTATTGGGTGATGAAAGCCATCATTCCACCAATAATGGATTTCAGAAGACTTATTTCCATTACATGGACTTATTTTCAACTGAAGACCTCTAAAGGTCAGTATTCTTCCAGAACCAATTGGTATATATCATCTATTGAAATGACACAATAGAACTGCAGGACATATTGCAGTCTGTGGCTTAATTAAAGGACTTGTCAACACGGCTCACCTCTGAGAGAGGAGCTGGCTGACCATGGAGGGATGGTGTTGCGTCTTTGGTAGAAGAGGATGTAGGCTCCCCGTGTGCACACCTCCCTCTCTGTGACTGGCTCTGCACTGCTGTCATCATACCCATACCACTGGGCGTCCAATGAGTTCCTGCAGAACGCTGCAGAGACACAGACACCTGTTCAGACATGCACAACAGTGTGTACTTCCATACATACTGAACAAACCACCACCATATCTTTATTATCATCATCATCAAACACATTTTTGGACTGGATCTCACTTCAAGACACCTTGCTGACTAAGACCACTTTCAATGAGATTGATATTTCATCGAACATTTACAGGATGTGAATATGACAGCCAGACAGTCCCTCCATACAAACCTGTGTAATGTCCCCCGTGCATGCCTCCGTGGTGGTTACACACGGCATAGAGGTCATATAGGAAGTCTGGAGGGGCCACGTCGGGTGGGCAGGGCGGTTTCCAGGCTGGGTACTGGGGGCCAGGGAGCAGAGGACTGTGGGGGGGCAGCCGGGTGCTCTGACTCCTCTTCACCACATGGGGCGCCATGTCTAGGCCGTCCAGGGGGAAGCGCACCAGCGTGGCCAGCTTGTTGCGGCGCTCGCCCACCTGCCGGAAGCGCTTGAGGTGGAGAATGAGGATGTCAGGCAGCGTCCACAGGCTCATCTTCACCATGCCCTGCTGCAGCTGCTTACAGTAGGGACATTTCCATGCATCGTCTGGGGCCAGCTGGCAGAGAGAGAGAGAGAGAGAGAGAGAGAGAGAGAGAGAGAGAGAGAGAGAGAGAGAGAGAGACAGAGACAGAGAGACAGAGAAACAGAGAAACAGCGAGAGGACGAGAAAGACAGAGTATTCATCCATATAAAAAAATATGAAATCTTGTCCCTCAATCAACCCACTGAAATCATTTCATAACACACTCTAAAGGTGCTACATTGGATTGTTTTAAATTTTTGTATTGTAATTTCAGAAAATGTCCATAAAATATCTGCCGCTAATTGTGGAATGATAATGTTTCACAGTATTACTTACCCGCCAGTCTTGTGATTGGCTGTGTGCTTTTCCTATCGATTTCTCCCTCGCTCAATTTCAGTTTATGTGAGAAAGCAAGCACTGAATAGTGTAGGGAATCATTGTACCATCTAAATCGCTGTGAAATATATTTTCAATAACCAAAAATATTGTTTTTCCAGCAGTTTGAAGCTGGTGGATAATGTTTTAGACATGAAATGTGGTCTGATGCAGGTCGCGGTGGTCTTCAGTGATAGCTCTGTGCATGAGACCGTGTCTGTTTCATCAGAACAGTATGTGAAGCCTAATTTATCAGTCACTTTCACAACCTGTTGCTGGGGCGACCGCCTCTTGCACTCTAATCCCTCTGATTAGTGTGCATGAAGAAGAGTGGAGGAAGGAGATGGAGGCAGCTGTATCCAATAACCTTCATGTTCAGTTGAGGATACTAATCTGGTCACGAATGGAGCTAAAGAAAGCTTAGTCATTTGCCTCATGAATGGCAATGGGAAATTATTCACTCCTATCAGAAGCCGACATAGGACTCAAACAATGCTCAGGAAGAAACTAAGAGAAGGCTCTTGAGGAGGATATGTTCTGGACATCTATCGCACATGTCAACTTCATAAGTGTATTACATAAACCAAATTACAGGCTTTGAAGTTCCCGTACACCTCTATTACCTAACTAACATGGTCCAAGCACACCAAGACAGTCGTGAAGAGGGCACGACAAAACCTACTCCCCCCCCAGGAGACTGAAAAGATTTGGCATGGGTCCTCAGATCCTCAAAAGGTTCTACAGCTGCACCATCGAGAGCATCCTGACGGGTTGCATCACTGCATGGTATATCAACTGCTCGGCCTCCGACCACAAGACACTAGAGAGGGTAGTGCGTACGGCCCAGTACATCACCGGGGCCAAGCTTCCTGCCATCCAGGACCTCTATACCAGGCGGTGTCAGAGGAAGGCCCTAAAAAGCCACCCTAGTCATAGACTGTTCTCTCTGCTACCGCACGGCAAGCAGTACCGGAGCTCCAAGTCTAGGTCCAAGAGGCTTCTAAACAGCTTCTACCCCCAAGCCATAAGACTCCTGAACATCTAATCAAATGGCTACCCAAACTATTTGCATTGCACCCCCCCCTCTCATTTTCGCTGCTGCTATTCTCTGTTATTATCTATGCATAGTCACTTTAATGACTCTACCTACATGTACAGTTGAAGTCGGAAGTTTACATACACTTAGTTTGGAGTCTTTAAAACTCGTTTTTCAACCACTCCACAAATTTCTTGTTAACAAACTATAGTTTTGGCAAGTCGGTTAGGACATCTACTTTGTACATGACACAAGTCATTTTTCCAACAATTGTTTACAGACAGATTATTTCACTTATAATTCAATAATCACAATTCCAGTGGGTCAGAAGTTTACATAGACTAAGTTGACTGTGCCTTTAAACAGCTTGGAAAATTCCTGAAAATTATGTCATGTTAGAAGCTTCTGATAGGCTAATTGACATCATTTGAGTCAATTGGAGGTGTACCTGTGGATGTATTTCAAGGCCTACCTTCAAACTCAGTGCCTCTTTGCTTGACACCATGGGAAAATCAAAAGAAATCAGCCAAGACCTCAGAAAAAAAATGGACACCTCCACAAGTCTGGTTCATTATTGGGAGCAATTTCCAAATGCCTGAAGGTACCACGTTCATCTGTACAAACAATAGTATGCAAGTATAAACACCATGGGACCACGCAGCCGTCATACCGCTCAGGAAGAAGACGCATTCTGTCTCCTAGAGATGAATGTACTTCGGTGCGAAAAGTGCAAATCAATCCTAGAACAACAGCAAAGGACCTTCTGAAGACGCTGGAGGAAACAGGTACAAAAGTATCTATATCCACAGTAAAACGAGTCCTATATCGACCGAACCTGAAAGGCCGCTCAGCAAGGAAGAAGCCACTGCTCCAAAACCGCCATAAAAAAGCCAGACTACGGTTTGCAACTGCACATGGGGACAAAAATCTTACTTTTTAGAGAAATGTCCTCTGGTCTGATGAAACAAAAATAGAACTGTTTGGCCATAAGGACCATCGTTACGGTATGTTTGGAGGAAAAAGGGGGAGGCTTGCAAGCCGAAGAACACCATCCCAACCGTGAAGCACGGGCTTGGCAGCATCATGTTTTGGTGATGCTTTGCTGCAGGAGGGACTGGTGCACTTCACAAAATAGATGGCATCATGAGGTAGGAAAATGATGTGGCTATATTGAAGCAACATCTCAAGATATCAGTCAGGAAGTTAAAGCTTGGTCACTAATGGGTCTCCCAAATGGACAATGACCCCAAGCATACTTCCAAAGTTGTGGCAAAATGGCTTAAGGACAACAAAGTCAAGGTATTGGAGTGGCCATCACAAAGCCCTGACCTCAATCTCATAGATAATTTGTTGGGCAGAACTGAAAAAGCGTTTGCGAGCAAGGAGGCCTACAAACCTGACTCAGTTACACCAGCTCTGTCAAGAGGAATGGGCCAAAATTCACCCAACTTATTGTGGGAAGCTTGTGGAAGGCCACCCGAAACATTTGACCCAAGTTAAACAATTTAAAGGCAATGCTACCAAATACTAATTGAGTGTATGTAAACTTCTGACCCACTGGGAATGTGATGAAAGAAATAAAAGCTGAAATAAATAATTCTCTCTACTATTATTCTGACATTTCACATTCTTAAAATAAAGTGGTGAACCTAACTGACCTAAAACAGGGAATTTTTACAAGGATTAAATGTCAGGAATTGTGAAAAACTGAGTTTAAATGTATTTGGCTAAGGTGTATGTAAACTTCCGACTTCAACTGTACATACTACCTCAATTACTTCGACTTACCGGTGCCCCGCACATTGACTCTGTACCTGTCATGCCCTGATCTGTTTCACCTGTCCTTGTGCTTGTCTCCACCCCCTCCAGGTGTCGCCCATCTTCCCCACTTATCCTCTGGGTATTTATACCTGTGTTTTCTGTCTGTCTGTGCCAGTTGGTCTTGTTTGTCAAGCTTACCAGCGTTTGTTCCTGTCAGCTTCTGTCTTTTCCCAGCCTCTCTTTTTCTCGTCCTCCTGGTTTTTGACCCTTGCCTGTCCTGACCCTGTACCCGTCTGCCTGACCACTCTGCCTGTCCCTGACCCTGCCTGCCGTCCAGTACCTTTGTTCCTACTCTGGATTATCGACCTCTGCCTGCCTTGACCTGTCGTTTGCCTGCCCCTTCACACAGTCTGCACTTGGGTCTTACCTTGATATCTGATAGTACCGGTACCCCCTGTATATAGCCTTGCTATTGTTATTTTACTGCAGCGCTTTAATTATTTGTTACTATTATTTCTTACTTTTTTAAGGTTTTTCTTAACTGCATGGTTGGTTAAGGGCTTGTAAGTAAGCATTTCACTGTAAGGTTGTATTCGTGCATGTTGTATTTGGTGCATGTGACAAATAAAATTTGATTTGGATATTTAGAACGTTCCCTGAAACAACCTCTTCATGTAACGAAGTGTGGAGGGGCATGGAGATGAGGCATGACTGTAAACAATATATTGTGGTACAGTATAACTGGGAGCAGGAAGATCAATCAAGCATTTGAAGGGAAAGAAGTATTCTGATTCATAAGTCGCTTAGCCGCCGATCTGGGTGTAGGTACAGTTAAGCGAGAGCATACCGTTCCCAGCAGAAACACAGTCCATTCACAGCTCTAATAGAATATCAACACTCCATGGATGGGAAAATAAGAGCCCAATTGGCAAGATTAATTCCACCTCAGGTCATCTTGACTGATTTGACTGAAGGCAAATTTTGTTCTTGGCATCATACCACAGCATTCACATCCTTTGATGTTACTGTTGACATTGCATCTTATAACACTAGGGAGTCAGTAAGAAGCATTATGGATTCCATAATGATGTCCTTAAAGGGATTGTTCACCCAAATAACAAATGTGCATCTTATTTTTAAGGTAGCATAAGATTCATTAATTAGTAATTTGGATGAATTTCCCTTAAAGGACTGTTTCAAACTAGAGGTAGTCTCCCCTATAAACAAAAATACAGTATATAATGAAAATCACAGGTAGGAAGGATTTCCTTGCTCCTCGTCAGTCATTCAGTCAGTGGGTTCGGTACATAAGGTTCTATGACACATGTCAAACTCATTCCACGGAGGGCCGAGAGTCTGCAGGTTTACGCTCCTCCCTTGGACTTGATTTATGAATTAAAGTCACTAATTAGTAAGGGACTCAACTCACTTAGTTGTCTAGGGCTTAATTGAAAGGAAAAAACTAAAACCAGCAGACACAAGGCCCTCCGTGGAATGAGTTTGACACCCTTGTAATCTATAGTGAGACAACAGATTGTACTCAGCAGTGGTTGTTGCCTGCCTGTAGGAGGAGATAATGTACCTGTTCCTCTTTAGTGTAGAGCTGAAAGCACTCGTCCAGGGTACAACTGTGCTGCTGGACGTGCTGCTGATGCTGGCCTCTCACACTCTCAGCATCCTTCACCACCTCCTCCTGGATGTTCCCAAACAGGCTGCAGGAGACCGACCACACGCACGCACGCACGCACGCACGCAGACAGACAGACAGAGTTGGGAACATGCACACAGAGAGAGAAAGAGGCTGCCAGGCATGAATAAAATAAGGCATGTGCAGCAGCATACATACTGTTTTATGATTACAGTTGGTCTACAATAATTCAGGGCTAGAAAGTTATAGACTGTCACTGAGATTGACTGACCAGTCTTTGATTCTGTGTTCCCACTCGATGATGAGCTTCACATGGGGCGGTCCTCCTGAGCCACAGAGATTAAGAGCTCTGGGAACAAAAGGGTCAAAGGTCATCAAATTAGCGAGGTAAAACTTCAGCATAATCCCCTTCGCACACTGTCCACCTATTATTCAGGTGGTATGTACATTTTGTTATGGTGCTTTTCCATTGAGTCTTACCCTCCTCACCAGTGGGCCACCAGTGTTTTATGTTAATGTAGGCCAGCGTTTCCCAAACTAGGGGTCGCAACCCCATGTGTGGCCCCCAGATTTGAAAATGGGGTCACAAGAGAAACTCTGGAAAGAAATCATGCTTGTTTCATAGAACTGGGATTATGTCAGTAACCTCCGTTAGCCACTAGATGTGGTTGTAATAAACATACAGGTTTCTGTTTTCTTCCTACAAATGTGGCTCTATCCTTTGAACGGTTTAAGATACAAAATATTATGACCCCATCACTGAAAGATAAGACTCTCAGGAACACGTGTGTCTGTTTCCCTCTACAATGCCCACAAGCCTTATTAGAACAGAGTGGACAAGATCAGGCACTAAATCAGGGAAAAAGAACATCATCAATGATTGATTGTTATTTTCTGTACAGAAGATCATAGAAAATTATTACTGTCAAAAGTATTGTAATAGATTGTCATAGCCCCAACTAAAAAAAGTAAACATTGGCTGTTGATTTCATCACTTTTTTTTACAATGGTGTTGTCACATATTTTTTTTATATCAAAATGGGGTCGCGGGCCAAACCAGTTTGGGAGCCCCTGATGTAAACTCTAGCGTTATTGTGTTTCCATTAGGAGTGTGGCACTAAATACTTATGGCGAGCAGAATCATCAAGCTCTGCATCATTCAAGAATACTGTAGTTTTGCGAGAAGGTGTTAAAGTTCAGAATTAGCCATCATGTAAATGCCAGCTGAAAAGTACCCAGGGCTTTGCCATGGCTCCAAGTCAGAGCAGAGCCATGGCCTCGTGAGACATAGGTGCCAGCCCACGTAGATGGAAACAGAAAAGTCTGAGCCTTTTGGGTAAAACACCAGGGTAAATCCTCATTGGAAATGCGGCATCAAGACCTTTTCAGAGAGGGCCTTTGTGCAGCACATGTATTTATAGACTCTGTACAGCCACTAGGTGTCAGCATGACCTTACGATTAAAGATCCACCACATGCTGGGATTCCAAAAAAGTAGCAGATCATGGATTTCTAGATAGTGCTTTCAGAAGTGCGTTTTCAGAGGCTGAATAAACAGAACATCCACAAACTATTCACACAACAACATATGTTTAAAGCACAATCGATGGTAAGAAAGTCGTTGAAGAAAAAAGGAATGACCGCAACTCTGGTATTCTCCCATGGTGATTTAATCAGACGCACAATAAAGACAACGTTTTGATCCGAGTTGGATCATCGTCAGGTCAAGAAAGTAGTTATACATTAGCTTTTCATTCAGAGTCTGTGTTAACGTTACTGTAGGCCCCTTGAAACCCGGACAGCATTGAATATCATCATGTTGGGGGTCCTTTCCCTTTACTTTCCTAAAGCATGTTATGATTCAGATTGATTTAATGTAAAAGTCGAGTTTTATGTGCTTTACCAATCCCTAACAGCTGAAGCAATGAATGAGGCTATTCTTGGTGTGACAGAGCCCCACCAGAAACCCAGCTCCACTAATTGGGTCAGTTACAAATAGGATTTAAATGGTAGGTGGGATTTTAAACAATTTGTGACAGATTCATTGGGGATTTTCATTAATGCTAGTTATTCATGAGCAGTAGAAGAGGTGGAATGGGGACAATACAGATAAACAATTCATTTTTCAGTCTCTACTACAATGAAGCGTGTTTTCTTGACTCAAATCGTCTGTGACAATTGTGCTTTTATAATGGCCTCGAGAGATCCATCCAGCCTCAAAACGACTCAAATATACAGTATATGAATTCAAAAATATCTCTCAGAGCATTTGGCAAGATTGTCTACAGTTTTCTTGGCAGAGAGTAGAATAGTAAGTTCACTATCACAATGTCTATGACTGTATAAATCTTGTGCTCTGGGGGTCCCTCAGGTAAACTACATTATATTCTGGGCTGAGAGTCAATCAAAGCCAGCTGAACTCTTCAAGCGAACACTTCAAACAGAATTTCATTACACAGTGATCTTCATGGCTATGGGGTGCCTCTCAGTATGAGCCACGGAGATTTCAGATCTGTAGAGACAGTACATGTATCTCTCCACAGGCTATAGCTGCTTTTATTTACCACCATCACAGCTACTATTATGACTCTACACAGCCCTGCCCGTGATGAAGGCTGGCTATGGACACCCACAAAATAGCAACAGAATAAATGCATCTATACTGGCCAAAGGAGCACAGTGGGGTAGCAGACAACCTATATGCTGGAAGAAGAATTTTCCTTCCTATCGCTTTATTTTCCAAAGTAAGGGAAAGCTATTGATTGAAATGCTAAATGCTTTTACTGATGGTGTTGTTGAAGGTTAAAAACAAATCCCATAAACCTTTGAGGGGCACTCGTGCAGCAATTTAGTAGTATTACTGAAATATCAATACATGAATGGGTCTTGTAGCATCATCATCAAATAGAAGTGTTCTGAATACTGTGCACACATGCACTTCAAAAGCACCACGCCCCCCAGCAAACATGCAAATGGATGAATGGACATTTCTAAGCAACTGGAGGAATTCTGCCTTGATAAAGTGCCCTTTAAAATGGCAATTAGCTTCCACAGTTCGTAAACCATTAGACATCCTCTCCTGAAAAAGAACTTTACAAAATGGCTGCATATTTCACTGCTGTAAGAAATGTGCATTACATAATCCATTACACCGTATGGGCTGCCTCTCAGTAAAGAACTACCAATACAAAATATAGAGGGAAGAAACTGTGGTTTTGACACGTTACTCTTGAAATGCTTAGAAGACTTGCTTGAACACCTCTACTGCTTCACTTTAGCTTGATGAACCACCTGTTCGCGGCCTTACCTTCTCATCTCACTACCTAACTGTCTGACCTGCAGACGCTTAGCTAGCTACAGTATGTGGCCTGCAGAGGCTGTCTGTCTCACCTGTTCACTGCTGGGTGGTAGAGCGGCCGTCCATCCTGGGGGGAGAGGTAGCTGTAGGACGCTGATCCTGCCACCACACGGATCTTAAACAGCACTCTGGCATTCTGCAAGACGACCACAGGTGAAAAATGATGATTATTGAATGAATCGATATTGGCATTGCCACTGGAGTTAGGAGCAGGGACTAGAGTAATGTACAACTATGAGAGTACAGTATAATCAGGGATCCCACTGGTCTTGGTGGACTTGCATATGGTGATGGATAGCACAGTTCTTTGAATCCTAATTTGAATCCTGTCTGCACAGCACAGATCAAGGTTTGTAGTCAGTAAAAAGTGCCCTATCATCAGATGTGGAGGTTGAATAATGGTTTGTAAAGGCAACATCCCCCAGCAATAACATCCTTTGAATTGGCACTGTTTGTTACGGTCATAACCGCACGGCAAGTCTAGGTCCAAAAGGCTTCTTAACAGCTTCTACCCTAAGCCGTAAGACTCCTGAACAGCTAATCAAATGGCTACCCAGACTATTTGCATTGTCCCTCCCCCCTTTTACACTGCTGCTACTCTCTGTTTATTTACTCTCTGTTTATATCTATGCATAGTTACTTTAACTCTACCTACATGTACATATTACCTCAATTACCTCGACTATCCTGTGCCCCACACATTGACTTTGTACCGGTACCCCTGTATATAGCCTCGCTACTGTTATTTTATTGCTGCTCTATTTTTTACGTAACACTTATTTTTCTTAAAAGTGCTTTGGTCTTGTAAATAAGCATTACACCTGTTGTATTCGGCACATGTGACAAATAACATTTGATTGAATTGGCCTGAGAAAACACAAAAAGAGATTACTAAAAAGTTGTATGGCTTAGACAGCAAAATAGAGAAAATAACCAACTTCTAATGGGTCCATTTGAAATACTGCCACCAGAGAGAAGATGAGCAGCCAAGCATTCAAATCAATACATTGGAGAGTTAATAGTTCCAAACCACATTTTTCCTGGCCTAAGCCTCTGAATCTTTTTGATAGGCTTGGGGCCCTGCACCAAACTTGGAGGACGCTAGGAAAGGGTGGGTCTTTCCAAATTAATCATCATTAAGATTTGTGTTAGTTTTCGCCTCATCTCTGCGAGATATACAGGAGAGACTGTTTACTGAGAACTGTTCTAGTTTGGAGGTACTACCCGGAAGACAATCAATAAAAAATATATATTTTGTCTAGTTCCAAAGTTTCACAGGTTAATTTCGATGTGAAACACCCAATAATCCCAAAGATAATCACCCTCCTTATGCTTGTTTTGATTGCATCTGAAAAATGTTTATATTACTCAGAGACCTGCTGGGATTGGATGTTCTGGAGTGCTTTGCAGAAAATGAAATTGATTTCCTCTCCTTCAAATGAATTCCTGTGAGTTGCTGGCCAGATTCCAGGATAAACAACAACACTGATTCTTGTGTAGAGGAGAGAACCAAAAATAGGTGGTGAAGGCATTATGTAGAACACTGAACCGACTCGCCCTGAAAGGATTGAAACACTACAGTCCTGAAAATACTGTAAACATTGCAAAGATGTGCAAGGTATTTCCTATTTCTACGATGGCTGTTGCTACGAGTGTGAAAATGTTGACTCTCCATGTCAGAAACAAACTAAAGTAAATTAATCAGTTAATAACATAATAGCATGGCTTTGAAATTCGTTAGGCGTAACTCATATGAGATTGACTAAACCTTTCCATTATTATAGCAGGATAGTAATGGGATGGTTGCTGTTTCTCCAGTCATCCTGATGGGGGCAGCTCCCATCTGTCCAAACAGCCCTCTCAGGGTTTGTTTAACACTTAAAAGAAAAAATTCACTCAAAAAAAATATTTTGTTATTATTTTCATTAGTCCACTGTTAATACAGTCCCAGAATATTTTGCATGTCAACAGTCAAGTTTTAAAGAAGCAAAGTATTGGACATCACCATGATGATGTGGAACATGGTTATTCTG
This sequence comes from Salmo trutta, assembly GCF_901001165.1. NCBI lineage: Eukaryota > Metazoa > Chordata > Actinopteri > Salmoniformes > Salmonidae > Salmo > Salmo trutta. The sequence goes on along the minus strand of NC_042988.1, from coordinate 20,572,114 downwards.
ACTTTCAGGGGTGGTCAGAAGGTTTACAAACTCATGCCACCTGTTTAACTGTCCCACATTTTCAGATATTGAACTGTTGCTGGTGGTCTGAAGGGCCGTGTTCCCACCCATACAGGACATTTACTTGAAACGGTGCCTGAGGAAGTCCAGCAGCATCGTCAAGGATCCCACACACCCCAGACATGAGCTGTTCACTCCCTTACCGTCCGTCAGACGGTATCAAAGCATAAGGTCTGACACCAAGAGGCTCAGAGACAGTTTCTATTTTTTACCCCTTTTTCTCCCCAATTTCGATCTTGTCTCATTGCTGAAACTCCCCAACGGGCTGGGGAGTCGAAGGTCGAGTCATGCATCCTCCGAAACATGACCTGCCAAACCGCGCTTCTTAACCTCACACAAACACACACACACACACGCGCACACACACACACACACACACACACACACACACACACACACACACACACACACACACACACACACACACACACACACACACACACACACACACACACACATCCCAATTGCTGCTACCAGACTCTCATTTACTATTGCTATACTACACAATTTCAACACTTCCCCCCTAATCCCCCCTTTCTCTGATACATGTGTAAATATTGGACTATAAATTGTGCTTTCCTGTGTTATACTTATGCTAAAATGTTTATTCTATTTTCCTGAGCCAATTACTTTTTGTTCTTATTGTTATCTTTTATTATTTCTTATTGTTGTTGTATTGTCCAGAAGGAACCTTCAAGTAAGCATTTTATTGGACGCTATACACCATGTGTATCCTGTACATATGACTAATAAAACTTAAGGGAACGGGAAAATGGATGTCCTTAAGTGGATGTCCTTAAATGGATGTCCTTAAGTGGATGTCCTTAAATGGATGTCCTTAAATGGATGTCCTTAAATGGATGTCCTTAAGTGGATGTCCTTAAATGGATGTCCTTAAGTGGATGTCCTTAAATGGATGTCCTTAAGTGGATGTCCTTAAATGGATGTCCTTAAATGGATTGCCAAAAGGGGGATCCACTACCCCTCTTGATGCATTTGGATTGACATTATATTATGAACAAAATTGAAATGAAAAAAAAATGAATTATATGTAGAATGCTGCTATGGGCCTGTACATTAGGATGCCGTGTGGGCATACAGCTCGGCACCGACCTGTCATGGGATAACCTAGAATAAAGATACTAGATCTAAATTCTAGGACGTCGGGGGAATAACCAGACCTCATAAAGTAATCTGTGAGGCCTGCAGTTTGTCTAAATACCCTAGAGAGTCTTGAAGAGGGTTCTTCTATATTTGTTCTCAACCTGAGATAGCGAACACAGAACACATTAAGTGCTCTTATGACTGCTCCAACTGAAATGCCAGAATGGTTTAAAATGGAAGAAGAATGGATTTCCCACTGGGTCATACTGTCCTCTATAAATGCATGTGTAAAGCAGCTACATATTTGAGGTCCTAGTGTTTATCGCATTACCCTCTGGCAGCTTTCCATGCCGTCTCTGAGATGTTTTTTTGTGAATGCCTTCACTGAGAATACCTCAACCTTCCCAAAGTCTTCAAAGTGAATTACCTGTCAAAAGTTTGAAACGAAAGATGACAAAAGTGGACCTGAAATTAGTTTCCCTCTCATCTAGTACTTAGCCACTTTGTTTAAGCCCTGTTTTCTGCTTAGCATAATAGACTTGTGTCTACATGCAAAGACCACCCATGCCACACACAGATACAGTATATACCCGTGTGTGTGTGTGCATCCCACCCACTGCAGGCTGCAGTCTAAGAATGTGTGAAAAGCACTGGTGTGTGTGAAGCAGAAAGAGGCTCAGCTCAGGTGTGTGTTACAGGTGTGTGAGAAGGTATGAGTAAGTGAGAGGGAAAATGAACAAATAAGCACCTAGGTTTGGTCTGGCTCTGAGTAATGTCATACCCTGTCAGAATGACTGCTGGGTAGGTAGGAAGAAAAACACAGCTAAAACTCAACACCACACAACACTACACCTCTGAGCTTCTACCTGTCTCAGACAGAACACTGCATGAGGCAAGAGGAGACCAAACAATACCGAATTAGACAAGAGTTGTTATAGTAGCACACGCATTCCAAGAGAAAATCATTGCTTTCAGTTTCTTTCATTCTTAAATCTACCTGGGTTAATTACTGCTTGTGTTAAGAGAACATTATGATTTGGTAGATAGCAACACTATTTACACGTGAGAATAATGTTCTAATGCTTTCCCATTACAATCTAAGCACTGAAGGATTTCTGCCTAATCCCTCACATATTACCATAACATCATCTGTCTGTGACTGTGTAACATGGTCTGTCTCTGTGTGACAAATATCCATTCTCCATTCCACATTTACAAATCTCCTCATCTCCCGTATTGCATCTTCAATTACATCTCATCAGTTCCCCATCCTCACAGAGTGTGTCACTGTGAGGACATCATGTAGTGTCATGAATTACAGCTGTGAGTCTGAGCCACAGCCTGCTCAAGGAGGGGTGCTGTTATTCTCTAATTATACACAGTCACCAGCACCATGTCATCTGAATGGTTAGCGTAGCATACGTAGCATGTCACCCTGTCTACCCTAGTGAGCAGCTCCATGCTGACTGAGATGTCAGGCAACGGAGAGGCAACATCAGGATCCAATGATGCAGACTGACTGGCTTACTGCCACTCTGCTGCTATTGGACTCCATTGCTGTGGTCTAAAATTAGATAAGTGTAGAAAATCCACTTTTGAAAGTAAGTGATTGCTGCCATAAACGCAGGTTGACGCATATCTGTATTTTTTTTGTCAAAACATCCATTTGGAGTGTCTCTCTCTTGGCTGAGGTAGGCTCCTTACACTGATTTTGTAAGCTAGGCTTTAATTAAATAGCCAACTGGAGGTTTAAAAAAGGACAGGATAAATCCAATACAGAGAATTACTGAGAGTTTAACACTCTCACTCTTCCTTCATGGCATCTCTGTCTCTCCATCTCTCTTCACAGAATGCTAACCTGTCATTTTTTTCTCTCCCTAAAACATCAGGAGCCTTTAGCAAACAGACAGACAGACAAACAGACAGACAGACATGCAGTCTGGTGGCCATGCAGCCGCCTGCATCAGGAGCCTTTAGCAAACAGACAGACAGACAGACAGACAGACAGACAGACAGACAGACAGACAGACAGACAGACAGACAGACAGACAGACAGACAGACAGTCTGGTGGCCATGCAGCCGCCTGACAGAGTCAGACACTAACTGGAAAGCTGTTTGGCGACATGATTAACATCATGCTATGCTGCGCTGAACCGCAATCAGAGGTCATACAGCTGGGTGCATCTAAGCAGACTGTTTTGTCTGCATTTGTATCATTACATGTTTGTCCAATGTTCTGTGGTTGCCCCAACAAAGGTGGAGACAGTGCAAACAAGCCACTTGGTTTGGATCTTCCAGCAAGACAATAACCCCAAGCACACATCAAAATCCACAAAGAAATTAATTGGCCACAAAATCAATATTTTGTAATGGCCATCTCAGTCTCCAGACTTGAAACCCAACCTGTGGTTTAAATTCAAGAGGGCAGTCCATAAGCGCAGACAAAGGTTATTAAGGATCCAAATGAATTCTGTATGGAGGAATGGTCTAAGATCCCTCCCAATGTATTCTCCAACTCATAGAAGGCTCAGTGCCGTTATCCTCGCAAGGTGAGGAATTGAAAGGTATTGAAAACAGGGGTGTCAATAATTTTGACGCCTAACATTTTGAGAAAAAATATATTACCTGTTAGACAAAATATATTTTTTAAAAGCAATTGTATTAGTATAAAATAATATAATAAAAAAATGTAGCATACAATATAGCTCAGTATTTGAATTATTTATTTTATACAGTCATTTTTGCTCATCTTTATCAAGGGGGTCAATAATTTCGAATCTGACTGTATATGAACATACCGTAATGTAGTTTTGGTTAGGTGTTTTTTTTTATACTCAAGAGGTAGCCCATACTGTACTAGAAGACAAGGCATAGAGAGATATGACAGGCAGAAAACACACTAGCCCAGGGTTAGAGGTTAGGGTTGGAGAGTCACTGAGCCATTAGCTGTGTGTCAGCTATGGTCTTCCAGTGTTGTACCTGGGCCTGTGCTCCGTTGATCATCAGGTAGTAGAGCTTGCTGAGGATGCTCTGCTGCAGCTGGTCCCAGGAGATGGAGCGGTCCTCCCTCATCAGGAACGGAGGTCCAAACCTGAGGAGCAGATGGGAACACATGATGACCATTCAGTCAGAAGAGAGAGAATCTTAGACAGTTATCAATGGGATACGTGAAGTGAACTGATCAAAAAAATGAATTTCAATGATGAGCATGTTTGTGGTCAACTAACATTTCATTAACCCAAATGTTTAATCAATGTACAGTGAGTGAAAGAATAGAGTACAGTACACATCCTGCATTCACTTCTAACACTGTCATATAGGCAGAACCACACTAGCCCTGCTTAGGTCGCTGGTTTCTTACTAGTCTTCAGGCCCCCTTCACCTATCGTCACGGATGACGCTCCACCTATATAATCACCATTATACCAGAGCTCTCATTACACTGTATCTATATGAGACACACAGAGATAATTATACATTATAACAATAGCACAGGCATGGCCCTGCATCAGAGCTGAAGGATCACATGATGCCTTCATTAAACGGCACCTCAGATTGAGGCCATGTCTCTGTCATAAACTCCTCATCTCTAACTGGGAGAGGCTGAGGCTCACACACATAACTGAGAGAACACCACGGTGAGGATTCGTCACAGGGTTAATCAGGTTGCATCTCAATGATCTATCAAATGAAGATGAAATGTTTTCCTCAGTGTACGTCGATCTGGCAGGAAACAAAACCCAGAGCTGAATATTTTGTGAATATTTCGCAAATATTTCTCTGGCCTTCACTACAAATTTTTGCTTGATTAGGTCTATGTGAAAGTGCACGAACCCTATCAAAATGTATTTCTCATCTGACTCTTAAAGTAAAATATTGATTCTGTTTTTATTCAATACTCATCATAGTTTCATGAAGGGTTGTCCCATTAACTCATGGAAAACATGTAGATACTCAAGGTACATTAAGTTATCGCAAACACCGTTCATCATTGTTACCATTAATGTCATTGTCCTCCATTCAACATACTGTACTTTCCACGGATTGTTCTGTAATTGCAGACCCACATTCCATGGTCACTATGAGCAACAGCTGCAACAACCAGGGAATAAAGAGAGACAACACAAAAAAAGCTTTCATTTTCTGTGCTTTGAGGTGTTTGTTCCTTTATTTCCAGGACTTAGTATGCTGTTCAGATCATCGGCCCATAGTCTTGTCAAGCCCTCTCTCTATGGCAGGCCCTGGTACACAGTACTACCCCTCTCTCTTCACCTGAGAATGATTGGAAGATTGGAAGTATGTTAAATTGGCTTACAGACATGTCCATGTTCATCCCACAATGATCCCCACACAGTCTATGGTGCCTCCGAGGCACCGTTTTAGCAGTAGCCTTGTAAAGTCTTGAGCTACTACAGCAGTCTTGTGAGTTGTCTCTGAAGCACCGTTGTGCTTTATTTGTCTTAATGTACACAGAGAAGACAGCAAGGAACAGATTGTCCACTGGGCTGCTGGTGGGCATCACTCAGACTGATGGATTTAAGATGTGAGTGTTGATCGTCAGATGATCGCTCTGATAGTTTTGTGTGGGATCATCCATCTAGAACAAAGGCAGCTGTGAGGACTAGTGCATGGCCAAGCCTGCCAACGTCAACACCAAGGCAGCAGAATGGAGCGTAGCTGGGGTAGTGGTGCGATAACAATCCAAAGACATACTACAGAAATACACAGAATTAGCTCCATTGAGACAGACTTTTTCAGAGGACAATTTCACAAATATTTTCTGAAGAAATGAATCGTCATGATAACTAACCCCTGATTAACTAAGAGTATCACACACTGCTTTAAGAGGGTGCATAAATTATAAAGACTACACAGGTCAAAATGGAATGATTTGGGTTCATCTCAGGGCAAGAGCCTAAAACAGACCCCAACCAGCTAGCACATAATGTTCTGAGAACCATATGTTTCTTAAAGCTTGGCGAGAGCCAGGTTGTTCTATGGTTATTTTGTATACAACCTTCCCACAACTTTCTGGGAAAGGTACAGGATTGTTGCTTGGCTTTGGAACATTCTCAGCACATTTAAGTGACCTGACAAAACTTTATTTTCTTGGTATTTCATTACGTTAACAGAACGTTTCCTAAAAGTTCATGTTTACATTTAATTTCAATTTTGGTAATGTTCTACTGTAGGAACATTGTCCAACTGGTTTGTCATTGGGAATATTCTCAAATAGTTCAGAGAACGTTAAAAAACAAAGTACTTCAGCATAACGTTTCACCATGGTTCTATCTGAAGTCATGTTCTCTAATTGTTCCAAGAATGTTAAGAAACAATGTTCTTCTGTGGGAATTTCAGTACTTTAGCGTAACGTTTCCTACAGGTTTCATCATGGTTCTATTTAAAGTCATGTTCTCACATTTTTCAGAGGGGGGGTTACAAAAACTTTCCATAAAAACCACAAGAAAACGTTAGTAACGTGAAGAGAACTTTTTAAGAACGTTATTTAAAAACATATACATTCTGTTCTCAGCATTAACAAAACTCTATCCTCTATCTTGTTAAGTATGTTCAGGTGCTTTGGCCGCGCCCACTAATTGGCCACACCTGATCATAATGAGTGCTTGTTTCATATGAAATTGGGTATGTTTGAATAGACTAAAATGAACAGTTTTTATTTTGTATGCGTAAAAAAACATGGCATGTTGGCATTGCATACGGACAAAAAGCATTGCAAACATTGCATACGGACAAAAAGCTTATTTCTCTCAAATTTTGTGAACATATTTGTTTACATCCCTGTTAGTGAACATTTATCCTTTTCTAAATTAATCCATTCGCCTGACAGGTGTGGCATATCAAGAAGCTGATTAAACAGCATGATCATTACACAGCTGCACAAAGGCCACTCTAAAATGCGCAATTGTGTCACACAACACAATGCCACAGATGTCTCAAGCTTTGAGGGAGTGTGCAATTGGCATGCTGACTGCAGGAATGTCCACCAGAGTTGTTGCCAGAGAATTGAATGTTAATTTCTCTACCATAAGCCACCTCCAACATCATTTTAGAGAATTTGACAGTATGTCCAACCAGCCTCACAACCACAGACCACGTGTAACCACGCCAGACCAGGACCTCCACATCCAGCTTCTTCACCTGTGGGATTGTCTGTGAACAGCCACCCAGACAGCTGATGAAACTGAGGAGTATTTCTGAAAGTTTGAAAGGAAGTTATTCAAAAACCTCAAAATAACAGAATTTCTGTTCTCAGAGCGTTAATAAAACCTCCCAGGAAAACATTCAAGGAACAAGAGTAAAAAATTCTCAGAACCTCCCTGCAACCTAAAAATAAACGTTCTCAGAACAGGCGAAATGTTCCCTTCTGTTCTCAGAACGTTGAAAAAACATTCCTTTCTACCAGTTACAAAACGTATGGCTTTGTCCCCACAACCATTGTGAAACCAAAAACATACGTTCACTAACCCACAACTTCCAAGGAACCACATTTTCTAGCTGCACAGTCTTTGGAATGAATTGCAAAAATAATGCAGAGCTCATATCTCTTAATAATAATTTCACGCTTATGGCAGAGTCAGATTTATTTTCATCTGTCAGACCAAAACAAATGAGAAAGTTATTTGATCCAAAAAACATCTGACACTTGTGATAAGATCATCCAATGGAGACTATGAAATGTGTCAGAATTCCCACTGATCCGCATCGCATCTCTCTCCTCAACAGGCAGTTTGTCTGCGTGGAAATAAGACTCAGCATCAATATGGGTCACATTATGATTTGTTTGTCCTGTTCCACACTGTGCATAATGATGGGATCACTAGGAAAGAAACATCTAAGCAAATGCAAAATACATAAAATCAATATGGGTGAGGTGGCCTGCTACAAACAGGACTGGATTTCAGACTATAATGTCTAGCAATCTGGCTTTGAACGATCTCAGCGAGGAACTCACATCTAAAGCATGCCGTGTCCAGAGAAGATATGGATTAGACAGCAACTCTTAGCTCTTTTAGTTATATGGAATTGTTTTAAGAAGGTCATACCAAGGATAATTTAGCTATTTGATTTAGAATTTTATTTGGCCCTACTGCTATTAGCCCATACAAACACTTTGAATAACAGATTCACTACTTGGAACAACAGATAGTGCCCACATTCGGAAATGTCTGCCCCAACATTTTTGATAGGTATTTAACCCCTTTTTTTTGGCACTAAACAGTCTCCATATATACTGTAATTCCATAATTTGTTTCAACTGGTACCGGGAGACTTTCAGACGACTCTTGTTGTGGGCAACTGACACGCACGTGAGAGTCTCAGCTTTCGAAAGAGGGGTCATATTAGTGTGTAGACCACCAAACTGCTCGGACGCTACAGACAGAAGTTGTCAAATGGGCTGTACCGACTTCAGATGACTTCCAAGACACGTGTAGGGGTCGTAGAGCAGAACGGACACCATCGTGTTCGTGAAAGTCTCATGTTTTGTTCGGACGCTACAGACGATTTTGTGATTTTCGCTCTAGAGCTGTTACCTTTCACTGCAGATGCGGAAGTGTGACACCGGCGGATGCGGTGGATTGAGACGCATCCAATGCAAAATGACTGATATCTCTAGTTTAAACTCATTTTTTATTATACTAATTAGATTCATCAAGAAGATCTTGGAGTTGAAGGTTAAACAAAGCAATGACACTGAAATGGAAATTTCACACTGTGCTTGTTAGAGGAATGTACCTGCAAAACCTATTCCCTGTAGAACAATAAGAGAAAGACAAAGAATACAATCTCCACATGTCATTTTCTCGGCACACAAATATCTTCACCCTTCACCTGATGAGACAGAGACAGGTCTGAGCCCACTTGGGCACACACTGGTTGAATCAACATTGTTTCAAGGTAATTTTTCAACGTGTTGTGACGTGGAATAAACATGGAAATACATTTTTAAAAAGTAATCAACCAGTACTCTTTTCATCTCATTTCAACCAGCGTTAACCATTGAAATTAGGGTAAGACTTCAACTTAAATACATTGACTTAACTTGACTAACAAGTACTTACATCAATCTAATTTCAACATAATCATCAGAACTATGTATACGTTGAAATTGCGTTGAAACTTCTAGTTTTTTTCTTGCTATAATGAAATTATGTTAAATTTTAGATTTGATTAGACATATTTTATTTGATATTGTTTCAATATCAGTGAGATCAAGTCCACCATCCATTTGCCTACCTCTATGTACCCTGCTAAGTTTGGGAAACAAGCTGTGTTTGTTTCAGCTGAGCTATCATGTCAACACATTTAGACATTGATCAGCTTTCATACTCCTTTGTGTAGACTACCTAAATAACATAGAATAGTTGAAAGTAACTCTAATTTCTCATACCCAAGCTGTATGTGAAAGTAAATTCAGAGTGAGGTTGGGTTTGTCGGCTACATTGACATCTGATTTGCCCAACAAAGGACACCATCATTTCAACGTGTAGCTAGATATACTATCATTCATCCATGGTTGATTGGATTATGGGAGGTTTAGAAGTAGTTACCATTAGCCCTGTAAATAGGTTTCCAAATTCATGATAATAATAAAACACTTTTACCTTTGGATACGGTCTTGTATATGAAGGATTTAAAAAAAAAAAGTTATTAAAATGTTGGATTCACGTCTCCATCTCAACCAAAATTCTAAGTTGAAGAATATGACTAAATCAGCCCTCATATACAAGTAAGAGTCAATGTTCAGGCACAAATTGTTGGACTGTGGCGTCACATTTTATTTCAATATACCTCTTTATTTAGGTCGATAACATGACGTTGAAACAATGACGTTGATTCAAACATACCATTTTACTATCAACATTGAAACAAGGTCAAATAAAATATGTCTAATCAAACATGAAAGTCAACATAATTTCAACCACCCAAGCGTACAAAACATTCGGAACACCTTCCTAATATTGAGTTTCACATCCTTTTGCCTCCAGAACAGCCTCAATTCGTCAGAGCATTGACTCTACAAGGTGTAGAAAGCGTTCCACGGGGATGCTGGCCCATGTTGACTCCAATGCTTCCCACAGTTGGATGGACCATTCTTGATACACACGGAAAACTGTTGAGTGTGAAAAACCCAGCAGCATTGAAGTTCTTGAAACACTCAAACCAGTACACCTGGCATCTACTACCATACTCCGTTCAAAGGCAATAAAATATTTTGTCTTGCCACATACACAATCCATGTCTCAATTGTCTCAAGGCTTAAAAATCTTCTTTAACCTGTCTCCTCCCCTTCATTTACACTGATTGAATTTGATTTAACAGGTGACATCAATAAGGGATCATAGCTTTCACCTGGATTCACCTGGTCAGTCTATAGCCCTATTTGCACGGGACTAGTATTACTATAGAATGTCGGTTATGTAATAATTACCCCAGCATGTCCGTTTTTCTAGTGGACTATTCTGACCAGATTAGTTTTACCAAACTGCCCCTGTAATACTTTTTTCCTCATTCACAATTGACCGTTATGACAGAAGCCTGGAGGCTCTTCTAGGGCTGAAGATATTTCAAATGTCTAGGGGTAGCCTAATATTGGCCTAATGAATGGCCTTCAGTTCGGAGAAAGTCAAAATAATAATGCATACGTATTTGGCAATTTATCAATTAATTGGCACAATATCGTCCACTTCATCTTTTAAAAGAGAACTATTGGCGCTATGAAGGTTAATATCAAAAAACAGATCATTCATCTGTAGGTTACGTGTATAGCACATTGTTTTAAGCATCAATTTGTTCCCATGTTCTTACCCAAAATGGGTGCAACACCTGCTAAATTGGTGCAGCACATGCTAAACACGATTAGCACGAGATAAGTATTATTAGAGGACCTTGGAGTTTGCAGTGGGTTTTTAGGGCAGGGATAATAACCTTCCTGCCAAGTAAAAATTACTGACATGGCAGATTCGGACGCGACTAAAATTGCAGAAGTGGTGATTTGTGCTTGTGCACATAATTACATTACCTGAGCTCCTCCAGTAAAACGTATCCCGTCGAATAGGGCTTTAGTCATGGAAAGAGCAGGGGTTTTGTACACTCAGTAGTTATTGAATATGGGATAATTTATTTTATGTTTCTATGTGGAATTAATGCAATTTCAAAGTATACATAGTTCCTATGATTATGTTGAAATTAGATTAATGTAACAACCTGTTAGACAAGGTATTTAAAGGAAAAATCCACCCAAAACCATTCATTCATTTTAATTTACAGTGTTAATTAACACTAATATGTAAGAATAATATTTTTTTTGTGAACGAATGTTTCATTTTGGCGTTATAATAAAGTTGGCAACAAAATGGAAAATCGTTGTGGAAATCTGTTGCAGCTCAAATCGACTACAAAATCCACATGCAATGCTCTCTTTATGGGCTGGCTGGCTAGCAAGCAAGCAAACATAGCTACACACAATAATACCAAAGACAATATCAGCATGTGAAGTAGCTAGTTAGCTGTAAAATAAAAATCTGCCTAAAAATCTCAACATGTTCAACCTGTAGATCGATGTGCCACAGAGTGGAATCTGACATTCTCAACGGCAGATATACTTTTGAGGAGATGGGAAACGTTGCCCATGCTATATGTCTACGGTACAGGCTGGTGCATTCTGGGCGATTCTGGGACAAGGACCGCTCTCCTTCAAGGAGTGAATGGGAGTCTATTGAGCGATAGCTCAAAAACCAACACTAGCACTAATTTCGTCAACAAGAAGTACAACATTACAAATCTTTTCCAAAGATGTGAGATAATTAACTTGCTACCTGTAATATCGTATAGCTTTGGAATCGTGACATTACGTACTTTAGATGAAAATAGGCACGTTTCTCGACATATTCACTGACTCTGAGAAGGGATTGCGTGACGATTAGCTTAGCAACCGTGTGACACAGCATGACAACGTGAACGCGAATGGTCGACAATCTGCTGGGTGGGGCGATATATGTTCCTTCATTCATTGGATTCCTATCTCCTTTCTTTCATATCTCTGGCAACGGCACCATGCAATGCACCCTGGATTAAAGAGGCAGACAAATAGGAAAAATGGGCTAGACCCTCTGTTAAATAAAACATTTCTCGAGGTAGGAATATTGCAAAAATATAACCATTTACACAGAAGCTCTTATCCAGAGCAACTTACAGTAGTGAATGCATACATTTCATGCATATATATTTTTTTGTACTGGCCCCCCGTGTGAATTGAACCCACAACCCTGGCGTTGCACACACCAGGCTGGCATTGCAAACACCACACTCTACCAACTGAGCCACAGGGAAGACCAATGGCTCATTTAAGAGAAGACATCCTCCCGAATTATGACATCGGCCAGTAATGAAATCTAACATGTATGATAGACGTTTTCACGATCTAAAAGTCCTATTCCAGTGTAGTAAGAGTGACTTTATCACAGTGCTTCGTCATACCGGACGGATTTCTGCCTGCTTGAACGCCAATAACTCAGATACACATGAAAACATGAAAGGACTGAGGGAATTGATAGAACATCACTCAGGGATGCACAAAAACAATATAACATTCAAAATGGGTGAACCTTTCCTTTAAATTGAAGTTTTACACACGTTTTTATGTTTACAACTCTGGTTGAAATGAGATGAAAACAGTACTGGTTAATTACTTTTTTCAAATCCAATGTATTTTCCAAGTTGATTCCACATCACAATACGTTGACAAATTACGTTGAAACAACGTTGATTGGTTGTGAAGTTTGACATCTGACACCAGTGTGTGCCCAGTGGGAGGGTTAATCAGCAATGTTGAAGTATGGGAGAATGCTGAGAGACACTAAGCCTTCTGGATGGGATTGGATTTCTCATGGCCGACTCTGTGAGGTCTCCTGAGCGAGTATCGATCCCTCCCTGCTGTCGGGCTGGATGTCTGATGGATTACTCCATCGTGTCAGATGTCAAACTTCACAACCATTCAGTTGGAGACTCGCCTCTCAATTAGATTGACAAGAAACTCTCAGAGGCTGTGACTCATTGACTGTGGCTCATTCAACTGTCACATGAGATAGTAGAGGCCTTTCTGTGCTGCATATTTCCCCATCGACATTAAAGTTGTGAGGTCTTTTCCTGCTGGCCCAAAGTCTAATGAAAAGTCTATATTTAGAAATGAATCATGACCTTATGTTGTAACTGTAACTTTCTCTTTCACTTCTGAGTGACAGTATGAAGAGGTGAACAACACCAACCGCCCCTTAGACCCCAGAGTGTGTTTGAAACGGTCACCTAACCTGACAGCCTGCTGGGCATTCCAGGCGGCGTTGCACACCAGCAACAGGATCTTCACCGGCACACCATGGTTCAGGAACTCTGATGACAAAGTTCCGGATGGAGGTAACCTTTGACCTTCGGGCCCGGAGGAGTACGGCGAGGACGGCAGGCTGTGGTGGTACCCTGCAGGAGAGGAGGAAAGAGGGAGGAGACAAGAGAGGGCGGTGGGGAAGTGAAGGAAAGTTAAATATAAGACTTGGCGAGACTTTCTATTTGGGGAGGAGCGAACCAGAAGGGAGAACAGATGGAGCTGGTGCTGTAGACTCTCCCAGCAGGAGGTCTTATCTGATGCAGCTTTTCACTCCTGGTGGGTGCCAGCACTTCTCACCAGCTAACTTCTCTTCCCTCACACTGTGGAGTGTGACTGAGCAAAAGCCTGCTGAGATTACAGCACTTACAGACGTGACATTAGCAGATGCTGTGTTACCAACCTACTAACCTCATCCCCAGGCTATTGCGCACAGCACATATAAGCCTGGGATATCAACCACTCAAAGTTGGCCTTAGTGGGAGTGACCATAGAATTATATGCAAGTGATTCTATGGCAAAGTATTTGTCATCATTTCATTTTAGCGAATCACATGTGCTTGTGGTGTGGTGTGCTTGTGGTGCTCTGTGCTTGTGGTGTACTAGCGTACGGGGGAGGGTTAGGGGGAAGATGTTGTGGGAGATGATTGGTTGGTAGATTAGGTAGATTAAGCCAATGCCTATGTGCCAGGAGTTTCTCCCAGCTCTATGTTTTGGCCAAGTTTGACGCACTGGTCCACCAGACTCTACGCACATTTGTGTGGGAGTGTCTGGGAACGAGATTACCAACCTACAGTCAATACCAACCCATCAGGCGGCACTGGCTCCCAAAAATACTTGGTGATAAATCACATGGTAAATAGGCCTGTAGACAGAAACGAGCAGCTATTGATTGGCCTGGCGACAGTGTTCTCCCAAAACCACAGCGTTGTATTAAACACCGCTGTTTACACCCATCCAGTTCACAATTAATCATCGCCAACGGTGAATGTCAAGCTTGAAGGCCCCAAAGCCGCCAAGATCCTGATTGTGCAAATATCCCACCATTCAATCCAGCCACACCACAGGTCTAATACCAGGATATAGGAGTGAAGGAATGCATGGAAACAAAGACCTATTCAATATCAATCAGACACTTCATGTAAACAGCTCTGATATGATATGATAGAGCCCTGACCCGAGAGTGAACATAATGAGGAAAATTATTACTGCTCTTCATTTATTCATGTTCAACTAATGAAGCAGCTGATCAAACTCTCCTCAATCATGCTCTGCAATTTACATAAGTGTTGACCTCTGATCGCTGTGAGGATGATTTATGTAAAGAATCCCTTCTTTAACGACTGGTGAAACGTTCAGAATTCAGCAGTAAAATGCAGAGGTCACCTCATGGACTGTCCCCACGTGATTGATGCTGGGAGGTCTCTCATCGGTCATTAAATCAAAGTGTATTTCTTTATGTTTGGGCATCAGAAATGTATTGTTTCTAGACATCTCCCCCAAGGTCTTTTCACTGGTCTTTAAATTACAACCAGTTTCCTACCTTTAGGTTGATGTCAGCTTTTCAGAATGACGGATGGAGAGTGTCAAAATAGCCCACAGCAGATTCCTGTAGATACACAGAAACTTCAACTTGTACACACACGCATGCACACAAATGTAATTTAATATGCCTGTTGATTGTAGTCTCCTGTGATGAGTGATATGACTCTCTATAAGATCATGGAATAGTTGTGTATTCACTCTCCTGTAGTCTAGGGTTACGTCTGAGAAACATTTTAATTTTCAATTCCCTGACAGATGTGAAGGACAGGATGAGCCAGCCTGAACACTGTGAAAGCCAGTAATTAAACACCTCTGCCCCCAAAGAGATCCACTTCAATGACTGAATTAGCAGGGTCAGGTATTGACTGGTTCCGAGAAAGCCGTGAAGCCCTATAGCGAAGACAGACACCAAACTGACCACATACCGAGACTGAGACTTCAGTGATTACTAGGGTGGTGGCGGTCATGAAATTTTGTCAGCTGGTGAATGTCAAGCAAATAACTGCCGGTCTCACGGAAATTGACCGTTAATTAACATAAACACATTCAGCATCTCCTGGCTTCCACACATAGTCTACAAGTCACTGATGCAGACCTTTGGAACATCTACATTTTAAAAAGTCTAATAAATCCATAGCCAACACATTCACAATAAATCCATTATGTATTTTAGACAGGTCTAAAGAAACAGGATATGAAGAAAATGTAGTCTATTTCAGAAGAACAGAATAGCATACTCTTTGTCCTTATGTTAGGTCCTGACCTGGCTATGCCAAATGGCTGTGGGCTACACTAGTTAATTTAACAGACAAGATCCGCTTAGAATTTCGTGGCATTATTTTATAGTATGAATAAAATAATAATAAAAGGATTTCTGAGGGAGTGCGCACATCCGGCTATTCTGTGTTGAGCGGTTAACAAAGAAACAGGTCTTCCTATATGCTTAATTTAGAGTTATTTATGCAACTTTAGTTGTGATCAAAACGTATAGAACAACATTTGTATTTTTAATACAAGGCTGCATGATGCCACTAATGATGATTTGAAAAAAGTCACATGAAAGGCATGAGCTCGGCTTTGTCATTTGCGCAGGCTGTACACATTTAATCAAATCAAATGTTATTAGTCACATGCGCCGAATACAGTGAAATGTTTACTTACGAGCCCCTAACCAACGATGCAGTTTAAAAAAATACGGATAAGAATAAGAAATAAAAGTAACAAGTAATTAAAGAACAGCAGTAAAATAACAATAGTGAGACTATATACAGGGGGGTACCGGTACAGAGTCAATGTACATGTAGGTAGAGTTATTAAAGTGATGATAGATGATAACAACAGAGAGTAGCAGTGGTGTAAAAGAGGGGTTGGGGGGGCAATGCAAATAGTCTGGGTAGCCATTTGATTAGATGTTCAGGAGTCTTATGGCTTGGGGGTAGAAGCTGTTTAGAAGCCTCTTGGACCTAGACTTGGAGCTCCGGTACCGCTTGCCGTGTGGTAGCAGAGAGAACAGTCTAAGACTAGGGTGGCTGAAGTCTTTGAACATTTTTAGGGCCTTCCTCTGACACCGCCTGGTATAGAGGTCCTGGATGGCAGGAAGCTTGGCCCCGGTGATGTACTGGGCCGAACGCACTACCGTCTGTAGGGCCTTGCGGTCGGAGGCCGAGCAGTTGCCATACCATGCAGTGATGCAACCTGTCAGGATACTCTCGATGGTGCAGCTGTAGAACCTTTTGAGGATCTGAGGACCCATGCCAAATCTTTTCAGTCTCCTGAGGGGGAATAGGTTTTGTCGTGCCCTCTTCACGACTGTCTTGGTGTGCTTGGACCATGTTAGTTTGTTGGTGATGTGGACATCAAGGAACTTGAACCTCCCAACCTGCTCCACTGCAGCCCCGCCGAGGAGAATGGGGGTGTGCTCGGTCCTCTTTTTCCTGTAGTCAACAATCATCTCCTTTGTCTTGATCACGTTGAGGGAGAGGTTGTTGTCCTGGCACCACACGGCCAGTTCTCTGACCTCCTCCCTATAGACTTTCTCTCATTCACAATTTGACAAGCACTTGATAATGCCTCAAATTTTTTGCCGGCATCCCCTTTCTGTGGCCGTAATTCCCCTAAAGAAATCCATGACTTTTGAGGCCAATGGCCGTTGTGCCACTGGGCTGAATATAATAATTATAATTCCCTTCTCCCGGCTGCGTGCTCTGAAACACCTCTCACTCTCATGGCTCTCTCAGATAGCTCAACTCTTATTAGCCAATGCCCGTCACGTGCTCTATCACATCCTTATC
Source organism: Salmo trutta (assembly GCF_901001165.1). NCBI lineage: Eukaryota > Metazoa > Chordata > Actinopteri > Salmoniformes > Salmonidae > Salmo > Salmo trutta. Next base: position 20,554,716 of record NC_042988.1, on the reverse strand, counting down.
TGTTTCACCTGTATTTGTGATTGTCTCCACCCCCCTCTAGGTGTCGCCCATCTTCCCCATTATCCCCTGTGTATTTATACCCGTGTTCTCTGTTTGTCTGTTGCCAGTTCGTCTTGTTTGTTCAAGTCAACCAGCGTTTTATGTCTCAGCTCCTGCTTTTCCCCGTCTCTCTTTTCTCACCCTCCTGGTTTTGACCCTTGCCTGTCCTGATTCCGAGCCCGCCTGCCTGACCACTCTGCCTTGACCACTCTGCCTGCCCCTGACCCTGACCCTGCTTGCCGACCTGTACCTTTGCCCCCCTCTGGATTACCGACCTCTGCCTTACCCTGACCCTGACCCTGCCTGCCGCCCGGTACTGTTGCCCCACCTCTGGTTTACTATCCATGCCTGCCTTGACCTGTCTATTACCTGCCCCCATTGGTATATTAAACTATTGTTTATTTGACGTGGTCTCCATCTGGGTCTTACCTTCATACTTGATAGTGATCGGATCTTTCTCACAAGCTACAAGTGAAGACAGACACATCAGGGACGCAACTGTGCTTCCTTATCCAATTCCGACTCGCACATCGAAGATATTAGAAGAACTGTCCACATTTACTTTTCGAGTAGGCCTAATGAACAGCAAAAGCACTAACTTATGTCAATCTAGTACCCCCATAATACAAAAGTTGACCGATTCTATTCTGTGCGAGAAATAAATATTCCAAACATAGTCTGGGACAGTTGTGGAATGCAATAGATCCCAAATTAATACAACCACTAGCATCCCAAAACATTTTTTAAGCATTGAAGCTGACGCAACCGATCAGACCGTTTAGCTTAAAATGTTGATAAACTTTTAGGCTATTTCTTCACATTATAAGCGCAGTAATGAGCACACGGCAGTAGGCTATACGCGCGAATGTTCCAAAATGCAATCAATTAGCGGAAAAACACCATTCTCAAAAGTGTGATTATGCATGTAATGCTTTTATTATAAAGGTGAATTTTTATGGTGAAAATGATCTTCCCCAAACTTGAAACTCACGTACAGTATAGCCAGTTAGGCTCTACACCCATTGTAAAGAGGATTAATGTGCTTAATTTTAATAAGTTATTTTGACACTTTAGTTGTGATACAAACCGAATCAAAAAATATATGCCTATGGACTAAGCTACATGAGGTGCAAGACTATGACTTGAAAAAGTAAAAAAAAAAAGGCACGAGCTGTTTCTTGCCTTACTGCACAGCTGGGCATCATTCCCAAGTGGTAATATATTATTCACAAGTGATAGGCTAATATTGTCACCCATCAGACTGTTCATGATTTAATTTTGTCTTTACATATACTAAATAATATGTGTGAAATTTGTTTTGATTTAGAATGGACTATTATCATGCACCGGTCTCGAAACAGGGGCAGGGGAAAAAATACATGTCATCTATGCACTTAAATAACGAATGGAGGACACTTTTTCCGTAGTTAATTTTCATGCCAGCTAGGTAGGCTATACTCCTGTTGTAAAGAGAAGAAATGTGCTTAATATTAGGAAAGTTGCTAAATAAATATAGTAGGCCTAGCCTATAGAAAGCTGATGGGATCCTCTTTTTAAGAGGCCATCACTCTGTTTTACCACGCAATTGCATAGCCTGAAGATATGTTGCGCAACATGAGCTCATGGCCTTTCATGAAGTGTTTGATTAGATTTTCAATTACATTTGCATTGATGTCAGAGTGATTAGAAGGACAATATAGTGCTGAATACCAGGCAGCTTGTCACGCCTGCTCCCGCTTCCCCTCCCTGGCGCCAGGCTACCCGTCTTTACATGCACCTGTCACCATCATTACATGCAGCAGAGCTCATTTGACTCACCTGGACTCCTTCACGTGGTTGATTGCCCCTGTATATCTGTCTGTTCCTCAGTGGTGTTCCCTGTGGCCACATTAATTGTTATGTGTTCCTGTCCAGACGCTGTTCCTGTTCTGTTTCATGTCCGTCAGTTATTACACCTTCCCTCCCTGTACCTGCTTCCTATCTCCTGCGTCGATCCTTTCACAGTTAGTAAGTTTGGTAGGCTACTAATAACCATCAGCAGCATCAGAGCTTGGAGAAGTCTAATTACCATGACTAAACGGTCATGTGTAATTTGAGTGCCATCATGACTCATGACCGCCGGTGTGGCGGTAATACAGTCACCGTAACAGCCCTAGTGATGACTCTATGGCGTTCGTCTCCTCCACTGAGTGACCTAGTTAGCCAGGCTTCTGAATGTGTCCACACTGAGGAGCCTGAACTAATTATTGGGCTTTTCAAACAAGCGTTCCACATCAGTTCCACCTAAACTGGAAGCCCTGGCAGTAAATTGAAGCGTGGAAAATCCCACTGATGCCCTGACAGGGGGGAACTCTATAGCCTGGCAGCCAGGCAGCATAAAGTATTACAACCATACTATATTAGAGACACAATGGACAAACCATGTCATGTTGGGCTGCAGGGTCGACTGAGTTTGGATCAGTCATTGATTAGATGAAGTCATGCAATCTGTTATTAATTTCCTTAATATGAGCCTGGTATGAACAACCTCAACCCAATACAACCTGAAGAAGGTGAATACCTGATGGGGAAAGAACATGTTATCTGTGTGTATGATGCACTTCACTGAATGTGAAATAAGATACTTCTATGAGAATTGCCATGACAATGGAGCTTTGTGGGTACAGGATCAATGTTTACATAAACTGACATAGGAAGTGCTTACACCTCTCTTCCTATTTCACCATGGCATGAAAGGTCAGGCAGGAGGAAAAATACTCCCAGACACCATCATCTCTCATGAATCTTTTGTGCCACACTGGGTTATTCCATACATTGTAGATAGTTCATGTAAACCTTGTTGACAGTGACTCAATTACTCATTCTCCTCGCTGACAACCACCAAATGAAAATGCTGCCAGGCACAGACAAACGCACACTCTTTCATTTTTCTACAGGCCGCTCATCAAGGTGTGAAGTGACATTACTGATAGGCTGTGTGTCAAACAGAGGTGGACAGCCCCTGCTTCACATTTTTATGATTTTGAACATGATTCTAGGACATTTAGTGACAGCCATTAGTGACAGCCAGTCGCTGATGTGCTTAAAGTGAGTCACCCTCTGAATTCACCAACTAATTTCCATGCATGGTGCCAAGGCTCTTGTTTTTTTGTTGACATACAGTAAGTGCTACAATTCATTTCAGTTGATGCCTCAGCTTGTAACGCCCTGGCCATAGAGAGGGGTTTTTTGTTCTTTATTTTGGTTAGGCCAGGGTGTTACATTGGGTGGGCGTTCTATGTTCTTTTTCTATGTTTTTGTATTTCTTTGTTTTGGGCCGTGTGTGGCTCCCAATCAGGCACAGCTGAAGTTCGTTGTGGTTGATTGGGAGTCACACATAAGTGCATGTTTTTTCCGTTGGGTTTTTCCGTTGGGGTTTTGTGGGTAATTGTTTCTGTTAGTGTTTGCACCTGACAGGACTGTTGGCTGTCGGTTTTCTTTTTTCTTGTTTTTGTATAGTGTTCACGTTGTTCAATTAAATGATGAACACTAACTCCGCTGCACCTTGGTCTTCTCTCCAGTACGACAGCCGTTACACAACTTGACAGCTTATATTGGTACCTGAGACACTCCATTCAGACAGTCTAGGTATTCAGACATATCCAGTTTGTCAAAGCACAATCCTGCAACATCAGTGTTGAATATTTCTATCTAGGAGTTATTATACAATTCAGGCGAGCTCAGGTTTTCTGTAACAAGAGCAAAGCCGAACATGAACACTTTGAAAGTTTAACTTCCAGCTATAGAGGCATTATGGCAGTCCTCCTGACCCAGAAACTGTGGAGAAATTAGCTGCTGTCTGGTCAGTCTTTAGAGGCCACTTCATTCAAAGACACTGCCAGCCCTGTACCTGACCAACGCTGTTAATTGCTTATTGAAAGGATTTCTTCCAAGCAGAGAGGCCGAACAGAGCTCGGTAGAGTCCCACATGCTTTTCATATTGAGAGAAGTAGTGAGTAAAGTATGCTGTATGTAAACTAGGGAGTAGTACAGGAGTGGTATAGTAGAGGAGTCTTTTAAATCAATGTAGACACTGTTCTGGGGAAGAACAGATACGACTCCATTCCCATCCCATTACCATTCATAGTTAATGTGTGTGAGGTGCATGATCCCTAAAGGCATATTGATTTCAAGTACACAAAATGTACCTTCCATTAGCAGCAGTGACCATAAAAGTTTATGAGCAGTGACAACTCATCATGATTTAAAGAGGCACATTACACAACCCAATGAGGTATAAGCTGAGGTGAAGCCTCCTCCGTCAGTACAGTACCACATTTCACGCCCGTCAGCTTTAGGCCAAATAGATAATGATTACAAAATGATTACTCAGTATTCATTGTGTAACAGTGAGTTTGAGTTCTGTTATCAGACTGGATGTGCATGAAATGAGAGGATGCTCTGTTCAGCAGGGAGGTGGTGAGAGAGGCCTCCCCATATCAACCCCACTACGTATACAGTCTGCTAAAACATCCCAGGAGGATTCAGTGTCTGCCTGTGTGTGTGTGTGTGTGTGTGTGTGTGTGTGTGTGTGTGTGTGTGTGTGTGTGTGTGTGTGTGTGTGTGTGTGTGTGTGCAGACCAATCAAACGGAGTAGTCGATTATGTGTGATCTAACTAAAGATGATAAAGGAGAGACAGATTTCTCCAATCACTTTGCTCAGTGGTGATGCAAAGAGTCATTTTCAGGGACAAACCCAGCTCTGCTAAACCCAGGGTGAAAAATGTTGTAAAACTATCCACACAATCTGGCTTCTGGGTACAATGTCTGTTTGCCCTTCACATCATCAGTACAATTACAGAGGAGAGATATTTCAAACATAAATCATTCGATGACAGCAAATCTTTGTGGAAAATAATGGTGATTTGAGTAGATCTGAGCATCTGAGTTTTATTGAAAATGTGTTTAAAATGTGTTTGTAAGCACACATGTTCCCCAAGGACTTCTTATTCTACATTGTGAGTTCCTCCTGGAATCTATCAGACCCAAAGTACACAAACAAATGTGTGTGTGTCTGTTTTCTCACAGCAAGGTCATTCATTATCTTGTTTAAAAAGAAACAATGCATTTCTCCTCAGTTGTTCATCCTGATGTTTGGAAGGCTTGTGCCAACAGTGCACAGTTAGGGTAAAAGCTACAGTACAAGAGCATGTAATTATCACCACCAGAGGAAGGACAGACTTTCACATAATACCCTGGTATTTCAGAGGTTGTACATCCCATTCTGTTAATACAGTACCTCTGTATGCTCTTGACTGAGAAAGGCTTATTTCACGATGGGACTGAAATGACCCCTGCTTGCTCATAAAGTGGAAAAGGGACAGATTCTATTGGATGATCTTGGTTGATAGTGGTGATATTGATCTGAATGTCTCTAGAATATGTAGTTGTTGCTACGGTTACCTGAGAAAAGTGCAGAGCCTCCTCTGATGTATAGGGGCGGGGCCTGGAAGGCATAGATGATGTCAGTCTCGGCTATGCATGTCAGATCCTCCTCATCAAAGAAGGAGCGCTGAAAGCCTGTGGTGTAGATCTCTGTCAGGATCACCTGAAAGAGAGAGGGAGAGAGGGAGAGAGGGAGAGCGAGAGATAGCAAGAGTATCCATCTTATTTAATCAGAAACTTGGAAAATGGAGTGAGAGTGAATCTGAGGATAGTGTGCATCATCAAGAAGAGTGAGACAAGATCACCTACCTGGTCTGGGGAGATCTTCCCCTCATCCGCCAACATCCTTCTCAGAAAGGCCAGTGAGCCAAAGAGAGGCACAGCCAGCCCGATGCGCAAGTATCTCTGGCCCTTCGTACTGAAGACCAGAGTTACACACAAAGGCCTGTCGAGTGAAGGGGAGAGAGAGAGAGAGAGAATAGCCGCTGCATTGAAATCACTACCATTTTTATTACAGTTCATGACCAGGAAGAGACATACAGTTTTCATGAATTAATCAATACATTTTAGCATTAATAATAGATCATTAAGACAGTTTTTTATGAGTGAGAAATAATGGAATCTGTATTGTGGGTCGATGCATTTCTAAAGCTGAGCACTTGGCTCTTACCTCTCTGTCTCCTTTGCATGGAGAAGCGTAGGCAGGGTAAAGGGACATAATGGCTTGTACAAAAACACTACACTGAAGAGATATGTGCCCTGTGATTCACCTGTGAGAGTCTATGTGTGTCTATATGTGAGGACTGTAGTCAGCCGAGTAGACACCCCCCTCAGAAAGTCAGCCTCCTCCTCTGAGAAAGAGAGATATGGGAGCCAATGACAAAATGGCATAAGCGGGAGGTGCCGAGTGTACAGCACCTCTATTCTACAGAAAAGACTCTTATTCTTTATTTAACTAGGCAAGTCAGTTAAGAACAAATTCTTATTTACAATGACGGCCTAGGAACAGTGGGTTAAAAGATTTTTACCTTGTCAACTCTGGGATTTGATCTAGCAACCTTTCGGTTACTGGCCCAAAGCGCTAACCACTAGGCTACCTGCTGCCCCTTATCTCCTTACACTCATATTGAAGGGCTTGAGCTCAGGCTCAATTATTAATTTTAAATAAGTCATGTTTTTCTTTTGAAGCGAGAAAGAGACTTGTTTCCACTCCCTTTTTGCCTGTAATCAACTATGGTGATACATTGTACATGTTTGCCTCTGTGGCTGAACACTGTGTCCCATGGGGTGTTGAGGTTTGTTACAAACTCCAATGCTTTCACCAATCATTGTACCCTCTATACCAGAGTGGGCTGGCCTTCATTAGCTCTTCAGAGACTAAGTCATTGGTATGTTGTTATTTACAAGGCCATACTGAGACAGCTCCCATTTTACCTGTGTATCTACATTGTCCAGCAGACTAATGACACTTATCAATTAAAGTGAGTTTTGTGATGTCTTGTTGATGACCTGCTCTATAATCCACCATGGAGAAGATTTAACGTGATAAAGATAGTGAGAGATGCCACTGCCAGCACACAGGCATTATCACACATGGGGACAGAGGACACACAGCAGTGGGGGATATACAATATTATACAACGGGTGGGTCTAATCCTGAATGCTGATTGGTTAAAACCTCATTCCAGCAGGTGTCTATTCAACAAGTTACCACTGGCTAAATCTACGACGTTAAAATGCCTATTTACTCTGTTCCATCTGACTGCGCAATCCACTGTCTCATCAGCCCAGCCAGGCAATTTATAAACTCCACTATGAAAAGCATCTAACATTTCGAAGGTACATAACAAATTGGATCTCCAGCTGTCCCATAGTAATGAACGTGTCGGGAGTCGGGACGAGACAGACAGGCAGGCAGCTTTTCTTAGCCAGTCTAAATCATGAATTAGCATCATTTCTATGGATATATACAAATAACTATCAATTGAAAACAGGTAAAACTAAACGAAGAGCAGCTAGTTTCAAGTTTTTCCAGCTTCAGTTTGAAGTGATTGTGTTAGCTGTGTTGTTGGCTAGCTCTCGAACAACAGTGTCCTGACGAGAGAGCACATGTTCTACGCCAGGTGAAATCGTGCATCATTAGCTCATTGTTATGGATGTATCCAAATAAATGTCACTAGAAAACAGCTTAAAATGCAAATGCAGCTACGTTGTTGTTATTCTGGCTGCACTGTTGACGTGACTGTAAGTTAACCGTAGTTGGCTAGCAAGCAAGTGATAAGAACATTGCCAGCCAATATGGTAATGGAATATTTAGAATGAACGACTGAGTCGCGTCCATAGATATAGAACAAAAAGACTGAACGACTGGGTCCCGTCTCTGGCAACTGAACCGATAGAATGAACGACCAGTCGGCTTAGGTAGCAACCCTAGATTTGTGTCAGGACTATATCTTGTGGAAGGATGAAATAGTATGAATAAATTCATCAAAATAACGATTTTAATGAAAATATGTAAATCATTATTTGAATATTTTGGTAACCCATTGTATAAAAGTGATAATGCCCTCGAAGCCGGTGTTTGGAGGATATATTGGCACGGTTTGCTGGCCCTCAACTTCTTCTCGGGCCTAACAACACCCGTGCCAATATATCCTCCAAACACCGGCTTCTCGGGCATTACTTAAGTAAGTAAAGGTTGTTGAGCTGTGAGATCCCCTGCTGTCTGGACTCAGGGTAACCTCTACACTGGGGGTCAAGGATTCTCAGCATACGCTATAGTGAGAGGCATGAAGTGGTCATGCAGTCTGTGTATATCTATATGCACAGACGCAGCGCACCTGAGTCCATTCCTTTATCTGCCTTTAACTAGGCAGTAGGAACACCAAAACAGTGCCTCATATTATCACAGTTATTTTTGTGTCTCAAGACACAAACAGTGAAGGCAGTAGTTAATCAATGGTGCTCTGAGCAGGCAAGCGTTACTAATTCATACTAATTACCTTGTTTGGAACCATTCTGGGAGTGGCAAAACATCCCCACACACTCAACAGCTCAAAACTAGAAAGGCAGGCATAGGGATAATTAACAATCTATAACGTTACATGATGAACCCAATACCTATTATGGGAATTCAATTCCCAGTGAATGAATACTCAACTAAAGCCCTCAATTGAATGGTAATCTGAGTCTATGATTATACTAAGCTACTGCAAATAGTGGCTACATCCCGAGAACACCTTTCAGAGGTTTAGCTCCCCGTCTCTGAGTACAAAGCTGAATCAATGTCACGTCCTGACCCTTGTAAGATGTCACGTCCTGACCAGTTTAGGGAGTATTTGCTATTGTAGTTTGGTCAGGACGTGGCAGAGGGTATTTTGTTTATGTGTTTCGGGGTGGTGGTGTATGTAGTAGGGTGTTTGATTTATTATTTCCGGGTTTTGGTCTATGTTCTATGTTTTGTATTTCTATGTTCTTTCTGGTTTTTTGTATTTCTATGTTTAGGTTGATGGGGGGTTGGACTCTCAATTGGAGGCAGGTGCTTTCTCGTTGCCTCTGATTGAGAGTCCTATATATGGGTAATTGTTTGGTTTGGTGTTGTGGGAGATTGTTTATTGTTTTGCCTGTGTGAGCATGACGACTGTTTTGTTGTTCGTGCGTTCTTCGTTTTGTTATTTTGGTGTTCTCTTTATTTAAAATAAATAACAAGATGAGCATCCACATTCCTGCTGCGTTTTGGTCCTCTATTCCCGACGACAACCGTTACATAAGATGTCATTTTCTATAGTAGAGTAGGTCAGGGCGTGACGGGGTGTTTTTGTGTGGTTTTCTATTTCTATGTTTAAATTCTATGTTTCTATTTCTATGTTTTTTTGGGGGGGATGGTCTCCAATTAGAGGCAGCTGGTCCTCGTTGTCTCTAATTGGAGATCATATTTAAGTAGTTTTTTTTTTCCCCCACCTGTGTTTGTGGGCAGTTATTTTCTGTTTAGTCTCTCTACCTGACAGAACTGTATTCTGATCGTTTGTTATTTTGTTTTTAGTGTTTTTGAGTTAATAAATATCATAATGAGCACTCAACACGCTGCGCTTTGGTCCCCTCTATACGACAGCCGTTACAATCAATCATGACAATGAATCGCAAACCTTTTCCTCGGGAGGACAGGAACATTATACAACAAGATCTCTGAAGGATCTTTACAGTAATAACATGCTGATCTGTAATGAGTGTCTCATTTAGTGAAGTTAATGTGTTTAAATGGAGACGCCTGCCATACCACTCAGTCCATTAGGGTAAAACATCAATATGGGTCAATGTCGGGCTGACTCTGCCACATTGGTTAACACACTAGATCATAACTAACCACATACTGTATATATGACATGTGGGAACACATTTCTGTCAGAAAATAGGTACTGTAGCAGTCCAATAAATAAATGCATATGTGTGAGGTTGGAGTTGGTGTAAATGACTGTTGGTGTTGAAAGTCTGCACTTTAGTTTGTGTTAGGGTTTATGGAGAGAGTTTTGTATATGATACCTTTTTTCTTACATGGGCAACCATGTACAAAATCTTAAAAGGCAAACCATCTGTTTCTTCCTTTCATAACTGTCTACAGTATTCAATGCCATTAGCCAAAAGTAGAACGAATGAGGCGATTATGTAAAGTTTGCCTGGCAAGCTGTTTGTTTGAGCTAGGTTAAAAAAAAACGATTCTCCAATTAGCATACAAGTTTGCTTAAGGCCAGGCACCACAGGCTGAAATGACATTTTTGCATCTACAGTGCGTTCAGAAAGTATTGAGACCCCTTGACTTTTTCCACATTTTGTTACGTTACAGCCTTATTCTAAAATGTATTCATTTGTTTTTTTCTCATCAATCTACACACAATACCCCATAATGACAAAGCAAAAAATGTTTTTTAGAAACGTTACTTTAATTAGTACTTTGTTGAAACACCTATGGCAGCGATTACAGCCTTGAGTCTTCTTGGGTATGACATTACAAGCTTGGCACACCTGTATTTGGGGAGTTTCTCCCATTCTTCTTTGCAGATCCTCTCAAGCTCTGTCAGGTTGGATGGGGAGCGTCACTGCACAGCTATTTTCAGGTCTCTCCAGAGATATGCGACCGGGTTCAATTCAGGGCTCTGGCTGAGCCACTCAAGGACATTCAAAGACTTGTCCCGAAGCCACTCTTGCGTTGTCTTGGCTGTGTGCTTAGGGTTGTTGCCCTGTTGAAAGGCGAACATTGGCCCAGTCTGAGGTCCTGAGTGCTCTGGAGCAGGTTTTCATCAAGGATCTGTCTGTACTTTACTACGTTCATCTTTCCCTCTATCCTGACTAGTCTCCCAGTTCCTGCTGCTGAAAAACATCCCCCCACAGCATGATGCTGCCACCACCATGCTTCACCGTAGGGATGGTGCCAGGTTTCCTCCAGACGTGACGCTTGGCATTCAGGCCAAAGAGTTCAATCTTGGTTTCATTACACCAGAGAATCTTGTTTCTCATGGTCTGAGAGTCCTTTAGGTGCCTTTTGGCAAACTCCAAGTGGGCTGTCATGTGCCTTTTATTGAGGAGTGGCTTCCGTCCGGCCACTCTACCATAAAGGCCTGATTGGTGGAGTGCTGCAGAGATGGTTGTCCTATTGGAAGGTTCTCCCATCTCCACAGAGGAACTCTGGAGCTCTGTCAGAGTGACCATCAGGTTCTTGGTCACCTCCCAGACCAAGGCCCTTCTCCCCCGATTGCTCAGTTTAGCCGGGCGGCCAGCTCTAGGAAGAGTCTTGGTGGTTCCAAACTTCTTCCATTTAAGAATGATGAAGGCCACTGTGTTCTTGGGGACCTTCAATGCTGCAGAAATATTTTGGTACTCTTCCCCAGATCTGTGCCGCAACACAATCCTGCCTCGGAGCTCTATGGACAATTCCTTCAACCTCATGGCTGGGTTTTTGCTCTCACATGCACTGTCAACTGTGGGACCTTATATAGACCTTATATGTGTGCCTTTCCAAATCATGTCCAATCATTTGAATTTACCACAGGTGGACTCCAAGGATGATCAATGGAAACAGGATGCACCTCAGCTCAATTTCGAGTCTCAAAGCAAAGGGTCTGAATACTTATGTACTTATTTATATTTTCTTTAGTTTATCATTCTACCGTCATCAACGTTTTAATACATTTTAACCACTTTAATCATTTTAAAGCTCCCAACATTAAATTACACATAATTTAGAAGCCCATTTCATAGAGAGTGTTCCAAACTGGACTATATTTAGTAACTTACTTTGAAGAGATGATGACTGGGTCTAAATAGGCGTTTGGTAGTCTAAATTCAGTGTACTTGTCTTTAGCCACCATTTCCCGAAAGTCAGACTTCCCACACACCCCAAAAAAATACTCAGCTTCAGAAGCATCTTCATTCACTAAATGTTGTGTGGTTATCCTTAGATATATTCTCCAGACTTGCTCAGAGGGAATTGTTGATATGTTGTTTATATTCTAAATAAATAAAAAATGGGAAAAAATGCATAAAAAATGCATTTTACGTACATGTCTTCAGTATTTTACAGATAGAAAGATTTTAAAAGTATTTATCCACAATCTGCTCCGGACAAGTCTGGTCCTGGAGTGTCTTAATAAAATAAAAACAAAACATTTAGGCTGACTTCATCCAGTGTCCATAAAAATATATTTGCGTGATATGCAAATATGTGCATATTAATGAGAATTGGCTCATTTGCATATTTTTATAAAATAATTCTGAAATATTTGTATACAAAAAAGTATTATATTGTGTCTACATTCAACTGGTAAAAGATGATAGTGATATGATTGAAGGGGAAAAAAATGTCCCTATGAGGGTGTCGTGCCTGGCCTTAATTTCTATTGACACTCCAGTTGCCCCCATGAGACTGAGCACTATTTCAATGACTGTATGTGTCACAAATAGAGAGCTCTAAATAATACCTGTTAAAGCTAGAATCCTTAATTGAAACAATAACAAAGCGTTCTCCCCGCCCTTTTATCGCTAAAAAGCTAAGGGATGGGGCTGGAAATATGTAACCACTCTCAAATTCCTGTAGCAACTAAGGATTCTAGCTTTACGTTGGATGCTCAGTATGAATGATGATCTACAGTATGAGATCAACGTTGTAGTGTCCATTTGTGGTGTAGGATTGGATAGATGAGTGTGTGTTAGGCTTTGAAATTGCTAGGCACACCCTGGTACCTCAATAGGAGGACACAGCTGCATGCACTTACTTCTATGACACTCCAGCCCAGGAATCTGAGATAGGTGTTAAACTCATTGCTTGACTCTAAATCATCTTTTCCAATTAGGACAACTCCTCCATCTGCACTGGAGAATAAAGGTGAAAACCATACTGTTTTGACTTAGGGTTGGTCAGGCAGTGTGTGAGAGGAAACATTATCTCCTGCTTTTAACAAAAAACAAAGTTGTAAAAGTCTTCACAAAGAGCACAATTAATGAAAGGGAGTAGGTGCTTGAAGAGTAAGGGTTTGGGGGGACTAACTCCTTAAAAATGTATTTCCTGAACAGGCTAACAGCGGCCAAGTAGGGATGGAGTGATCTTTGTGACCTGGGCATGAATGTGACATTGTTCCTGGTTTCTGAGGTGGTGCTCCTCAGGGCTTTCCTCTGGGCTTCAAGTAGGTCTATCATCTCAGCCAGGTCTATTGTTTCTCTGTGCTACTCCAGATCTTTATCCATTCCTCTAACATTATGAGCCTGTAGAGGACTGAAAGGGACGTTAAAAAGACGCCAGTGCTTGAGTCTTGTCTACAGTGAATTTCTACGTCTGTACCTAAGGCAAGTCTTTCCGTCTACTACGGCTTTGAGTCTCACTGACAGATGTCTCCCAATAGCTTCACGTAGTACCATGGTGTGGTGTGATGTGTTGCATGGTTGTGTATTCAGTATGGTTTGTGCACTAACAGGGATATTACTCACCTGGTGTGGCGGAGAGGGATGGGAAGTGAAATGCAGAGGAAAGGGTCAAAGGTGTTGCTCTGTTTATGACAATGAGGGCAGGTCAGCGATGACCTGTGGATAGAAAAACAAGATTGTGTGATGTTTGACGCCTGTTTTAGACACCTGAACATGCACTTCTGTGTCAGGCCAGCAGGAAAGTGCATCTTGCTATTAAAATGGACACACTGTATGTACAGTATGTCTTGATGTTGCTGTAGAGATGTTCTATGGGAAAGATAAGTGATGTAAGGGGGGTGGGTATTAGGAAAAAGCCTCATGATGCAACTGTGCCTTTAAATGGGAACCAGCACTCAGCGATTCCCTGATGATCACTAATATCATCATGGGGAGAATAGAGAACAGTCCTAAGAGATGGCTTGTTTCCTCCCTATATGAATGTTCAGGCCATAGGACTCAAAGGACAGGAAAAGAGAGCAAATCTTCCATTCTACCAATATTTCATTCCACACCTGGTTCACACACTGGCTCCAACAGACCCCTTTATGTTTAGGAGAGGAAGTTGCTTATTTTGGCAAATCACTAATTGTAACTGCAGTGCTATTGAACTTGACTTGAATTGAACTTGACTTGAAGTACTTCTAAATCCTGTAATAGTTCTATGGCAAGAACTCCATGACTGGTTTTTCTAGTCAGGAAGCGAAAAGCATTTACAAGGCTGCCTGAAACTATAAGAGCCTTTACAAAGGTATGGTTTCTTCGCAAATCTGAATTTCAAGCATAAATGTCCCTCTTCCTCTTTTACCCAGCAAGGCGATGTTTTAAGACAGTATTTCCCTATTCCTGTGTTTAGTATTTTTCATTGGATCAGTGCACAGAGCTTTCACTTCTCCAGCCTGCATGTCAGGAACCTTTACAAGGGGTAGCCTACCATGGGAATCTTAGCCAGAGCATAGCTGTTTAAATGTGTTTCCCTTCTAGGAAGGCACCTGACAGACCCACAGGGGCGAGTGGGGGAGAGTGAATAAAGCCCTATTCAACTCAACCCAGCTGACACTGGCTCTGAGTGGAGCTCTCTCTTGGCAGAGTGGATCGCTCCCCTACGGATGTCTTATTCTCAACAGGAAACAGAGGAGCTGCCCATGTTCCTTGCATACAAATAACACTCCAGCAGCTACAATAAAACATAGATGTACTGTGCATTGGTAAGGAACACTTAGGCCTAAAGGAAAAGGAGGTGATATTCCCGTGATGCCTAATGGGTGAAGTGTGAGCAACACTTGAGAGGGAATCCCTGTCTTTGAAGCAGTGATGCTGAAGGGTGAGAGTTTGAGTCAGCTTAAACACTAGCCCAGGGGTAGGCAACTAGATTCAGCCACGGATAGTGTGAGACCTAAACATAATTATAATAATTTGTACACTGCAAATTGACCCCAACTATGCCCAAAAAGAGATTATATTTGAAAATAACAATAATTTCATATCTTATTTACATCGAGACACGATCACATACACCAAGTGTACAAAACAGCCCTATGCCCTCAGAACAACCTCAATTCGTAGGGGCATGGACTCTGCAAGGAGTTGAAAGAATTCCACAGGGATGCTGACCCATGTTGACTCCAATGCTTCCCACAGTTGTGTCAAGTTGGATGGATGTCCTTTGGGTGGTAGACAATTCTTGATACACACGGGAAACTGTTGAATGTAAAAAATCCAGCAACAGGTTAGGCCAGGGGTGCTTTACATGGCACATCGTGCTCTAGCAACTCCTTGTGGTAGGCCGGGTGCCTGCAGGCTGACCTCGGTCATCAGTTGAACGGTGTTTCCTCTGACACATTGGTACAGCTGGATTCTGGGTTAAGAAGCACGGTTTGGTGGGTCATATTTTAGAGGACGCATCACTCAACCTTCACTGAGCTGCAGCAATTAGACAAGATTGTAATTGGATCACAATTGGATATTTTTTTTACATTTTAAATGTAACCTTTATTTAACTAGGCAAGTCAGTTAAGAACAACTTCTTATTTATAATGACAGCCTACCAGGGAACAGTGCCTTGTTCAGGTGCAGAACATTTTACCTTGTCAGCTCAGGGATTCAATCCAGCAACCTTTCAGTTACCAGCCCAACACTCTAACCACAAGGTTGGCTACATGCCGCCCTAAATTGAGAAATTGGGGAAAAATACTATATATTTTCCCAGAGAGAGAGAGAGATACAATACTTATTTAACCTGTCTCCTCCCCTTCATCTACACTGACTGAAGTGGATTTAACCATTGACATCAATAAGGGATCATAACTTTTCACCTGGATTCACCTGGTCAGTCTATGTCATGAAAAGAGCATGTTTTGTGCACTTATTGTATGTCTCCTTTTTTATTTGTGGGAATACTTGGGAACAGATTTCCTAAATTAAACTATTTTCCTATTGATTTTAGTATTTTTTTACCAAACACTAAAATCCCCGCCCCCCAAAAAAACTTTGGGCGGCCCACAAAAACACTTGCGGGCTGCACTAGCCTGGGTAAAACTCTAAAAGCCATGTTTCCAAGTATCGGGACGTTCAATGTCACATTTCCTGAAAAATAAATGAATTAATTATATTTGTTATAACAGCTATTATTAGAACAATCTACTAAAGGTTAAGGGTCTAAAGCAGGGTTCCCCCAATTGGGCTTGCAGGAGGTTTTATTTGGCCCCCCCAAGTTTCCAGAGAAAAAGCCACCCTTTGCCTTGATCACAGCTTTGCACACGCTTGGCATTCTCTCAACCAGCTTCATGAGGTAGTCACCTGGAATGCATTTAAATTAACAGGTGTGCCTTGTTAAAAGTTAATTTGTGGAATTTCTTTCCTTTTTAATGCGTTTGAGCCAATCAGTTCTGTTGTGACAAGGTAGGGTTGTTTGGTATACAGAAGATAGCCCTATTTGGTAAAAGACCAAGTCCATATTATGTCAAGAACTACTTAAATAAGCAAAGAGAAACGACAGTCCATCATTATTTTAAGACATGAAGGTCAGTCAAAAACCATCAAGGGCTACTCAACAAGCTGGATGCAGTCTATCACAGTGCCATCCGTTTTGTCACCAAAGCCCCATATACAACCCACCACTGCGACCTGTATGCTCTCGTTGGCTGGCCTTCACTTCATAATCGTCGCCAAACACATTGGCTCCAGGTCATCTACAAGACCCTGCTAGGTAAAGTCCCCCCTTATCTCCGCTCACTGGTCACCATAGCAGCACCCACCTGTAGCACGCGCTCCAGAAGGTATATCTCTCTGGTCACCCCTAAAGCCAACTCCTCCTTTGGTCGTCTCTCCTTCCAGTTCTCTGCTGCCAACGACTGGAACGAACTACAAAAATCTCTGAAACTGGAAACACTTATCTCCCTCACTAGCTTTAAGCACCAGCTGTCAGAGCAGCTCACAGATCACTGCACATAGCCCATCTATAATTTAGCCCAAACTACTACCTCTTCCCCTACTGTATTTATTTATTTTATTTATTTTGCTCCTTTGCACCATATTATTTATATTTGAACTTTGAACTTTCTTCAAACTACAAATCTACCATTCCAGTGTTTTTCTTGCTATACTTTATTTACTTTGCCACCATGGCATTTTTTTTGCCTTTACCTCCCTTATCTCACATCATTTGCTCACATTGTATATAGTCTTATTTTTTTTCTACTGTATTATTGACTGTATGTTGTTTACTCCATGTGTAACTCTGTGTTGTTGTATGTTGTCGAACTGCTTTGCTTTATCTTGGCCAGGTCGCAGTTGTAAATGAGAACTTGTTCTCAACTTGCCTACCTGGTTAAATAAAGGTGAAATAAATAAATAAATAAAAAATGATGAAACTGGCTCTCATGAGGACCACCACAGGAAAGGAAGACCCAGAGTTACCTCTGCTGCAGAGGATACGTTCATTAGAGTTACCAGCCTCAGAAATTGCAGCCCAAATAAATGCTTCATAGAGTTCAAGTAACAGACACATCTCAACATCAACTGTTCAGATGAGACTGGGTGAATTCGGCCGGAAAAGCAGCCACGGTGACGGAAAAGCAGCCAACAAGTGCTCAGCATATGTGGGAACTCCTTCAAGACTGTTGGAAAAGCATTCCATGTGGAGCTGGTTGAGAGAATGCCAAGAGTGTGCAAAGCTGTCATCAAGGCAAAGGGTGGCTACTTTGAAGAATCTCAAATATAAAATCGATTTTGATTTGTTTAACACTTTTTTGGTTACTACATGATTTCATATGTGTTATTTCAAAGTTTTGATGTCTTCACTATTATTCTACAAAATAGTAAAAAATAAAGAAAAACCCTTGAAATGGATAGGTGTGTCCAAACTTTTGACTGGTAGTGTATATTGTTTTTTACATTTTCATTGTTGGACTGTAAAAACACCAGGATATGAGCTCCAAGTGATTTTATTTTTGGAAATCAGTTCCCAAGTACTCCCACGTATAACAGAGAGACACGTTATCATATACAAATGTAAGCAAGGTTTAAAATTACTATTTTGTAGTGAAATATATCTGTTTGGGCTTCTTGTGGTCAATTTGCAGTTAACAAATTATTTGTATTCACATTTTTTGTCATTTAGCAGATGCTCTTATCCAGAGCGACTTACAGTAGTGAATGCATACATTTCATTTCATGCATTTTTTTTTTTTGATGAGAAATAATTGAGAAGGGTTATTGGAGTCTGTCTGTTGCCTTGGCAAGTCATTTAACCCTCCTGTTGTGTTCCGGTCGAATTGGACCAATTTACAAGTTCTCTCTCTGAAAAATGTTTTTTTTTGTACTGGCCCCCCGTGGGAATCAAACCCTCAACCCTGGCGTTGCACACACCATTCTGGCATTGCAAACACCATGCTCTACCAACTGAGCCACAGGTAAGACATTTGTAATTATGGTCCTGAGCATTTGTAATTATGGTCCGGCCCCCCGACCATCCTGTCCTGCGGCTGAATCTAATCGATGATCCCTGGCCTAAAGATTGGCTGTTAATTCTTCTCAGTGAGCCTGCAGCCTCACTGCATCTCTGGGTTCAAAAGGTCATGGCCCCTTTAGAGATTGTTGATATGTAAGGCATCATTCAGCAGGTGATCCTGAGCATCCAGACAAAACAAAGGAATTACCTTGAGTCACAGTAATAATCTAAAAAACGCTTCAAAGCCCTTTTTATTCAACCCTCGTGCAGAAATATAAATAAATTAAGTGGCGAGACAAAACGAAGGTCACCCAGTCAAAATGATTCAGACAAAGAGAGGCGAGAAGCTCTGAGAGAGTGGTGGGTTTTCGTGCCGCTGTAAAAAGGCTGGGCTTCCTGTGAAACTACAGTACACCACGTCCATGCTCTGCTGCCTACTGTTTGGTTTCACTCTAATGAGCAGCGCTTGACAGATAACACAGAGAGTTTCACTGCATATTACCCATGCTAGGCAGTGAGTCATGCTGTGTGTTGAGAACAAAACTAGCTATATCAAAGCTTTACCTTCAAGAACTGGGCAATGCATGATTTGATCAGAGTCTACAGAGTTGTAGAGAAATAATAGGTTCAAAAGCAATACTTCCAGAGTTAGAGTAGGCACTTAACTTTTGCGGAGACATCACATTCAGACAGAGAGAATTGTAATAACGGTACTGTACAGTCAATTGAATGACAATCAATTGAATGACACCAACATGTGATGAACGTCAAATCGAATCAGCATCCAAAACTTAAGAGATAAAAGGCCTGTCAGTATATATGAAGCTTGTTTGTACACAGACTAAGTCTTGTCAAGGATAATGGGCCTGGTGATTGTATAGTGACAAACAGACCCATTACAGTGATAATTATATTACATAATGTAGTGTTACACCCAGGACTCAAATGCTGGAAGGCAATGAGAGAGGGACAGAGGAACAGTTAACAAATCAAAGATTGGGACTCCAAAGGCTGTTCCTAAAACAAATAGCACAACAAACATCGTAAGTATATGTCACTAATAGTATTATATTAGTTATTAGTATGACAAATATTTAATCATATAAAATACATACAGTATTTTGCCATTTCAAACCCCCCAGACAGAATGAGGATATGTATATTCGAAACAGGACATTTCACTGACCACGGGGACTCTGAATCCCACTTTCACACCTTATTCTAAAAAAGCTTTGACAGTAGCTTTTCAGTTTTGCACTTTCACGCCCAGGCCTAAATCCTCATCTCAGACAATGATGCTGTTGCCTGAGTGAGTGATTTGGACTGGACTAAGGGGAAAAAATCAGATGGTTATGGAAAGATATGACTATGGAATATTCCTTGAGAGACATTTCTATGTAGTCCAGAGCTCTTTTCCACTGAACTAAAGCCATGCTGTAGCTCTGAAATGCAAAGTTATGCTGTTTTTGAAGTTATACTATCAGTGATCATCAGTCAAGTGTTGGATTCCAGTCTGAATCATCCTGGGTGAGTCTGGCACAGTGTTTGAGTGGGTGAGCTAGCTATGGCTGCCGAGCTAGCTATGGCTGCTTCCTGTCTAGACGCCCATTTCCCGGGTGTCACAGCAGAAACATTCATCAGTGGGTAGCAATTAAGGGATGCGCTCTGACAGATGTATTAACGGCATAACACCAAGCTGCCGATTTTCCAAGGAATTAGCAGATGGAGGAAACAAAAACAAGCAGGAAATTACAAAGCAAATGGAAACTTCCACAGAGTGGCAAGTGTTCTAATTACTTCACGACAGAGTTAAAAGGTCCAAATATACATCTGTTCTATTGTGCAGTTGTTTCCATAATTCCTTGTCAATATAGTACGACATTAGTCAAGGTTACCCAGAGAAGAGTACAGCTAACGTAAAATTGGGGGCTTGACAGAGATTTACACTTGGCAGTTCGATGCAGAACTCTCATTGGCGCCTCTGTGAGAGGAGTGGACAGCCAAATCATGATGAAGGTACTGCAACAGCGCCACTACCTTCAGCAGCTCCAGTGATCTCCCGACCACAACTGTGAGATGCATCTGTTTCATAGAAACACCTAGGAGGCTTTATCTCTAAGATTAAATGAACACTTGTGAAGCTTCAGAGGCTCTGGGTTCAAAGCTGCTGTAGCAGGCACTGAGGGGCTCTGAACACGGATTGAAAGGAATGTTATAAGGACAAAAACTGTGAAAACTCAATCAGGTTCATCAATCACAGCTTAGCAGGAAAGCTACTAGAGCAAAGATTGTATACGTTTATTCAATATGAAGGTAATCTATGCCTATTCGATTTGTACAGTTGTTGTTTTTCACTTGACCTCAAACAAAAACCAACCAACCCACTCATTTTACTCAGGACCATAAAAGCACTTGAAGGGGTCCCTAGTTACCTAGGAGACATAAAGGTTAGGTGGAGGGGCAGTCTTTCTTACTGCACTCTGTGCATGGGCCTTGTCAGTATTGATGATCCAGCTAGGCTCAGTAATTACTGGAATGTCTGCAGTGATTTAATGAGGTTACTCTTTTTTTTGTATCCGTTATTTTACCAGGTAAGTTGACTGAGAACACGTTCTCATTTACAGCAACAACCTGGGGAATAGTTACAGGGGATGAATGAGCCAATTGTAAACTGGGGATTATTAGGTGACTGTGATGGTTTGAGGGCCAGATTGGGAATTTAGCCAGGACACCAGGGTTAACACCCCTACTCTTACAATAAGTGCCATGGGATCTTGAATGACCTCAGCGAGTCAGGACACCCATTTAACATCCCATCCAAAAGACAGCACCCTACACAGGGCAGTGTCCCCAATCATTGCCCTTGGGAATTGGGATATTTTTTAGACCAGAGGAAAGAGTGCCTCCTACTGGCCCACCACTTCCAGCAGGATCTGGTCTCCCATCCAGGGACTAACCAGGACCAACCCAGCTTAGCTTCAGAAGCAAGCCAGCAGTGGTATGCAGGGTAGTATGCTACTGGCCTTTTTCCTGCTAATACATATACAACTTCTACCCACTTAGAGTTATAATGACATCTCCACTACACATTATCTGATAATTACAATTTAATCCAATCAATGAGAACTGGATCGATGAGTCATCGGTAATAGAATGTGATGTGGGAAAAAAGCCTCCATTCCTAACTCTGCATTGGTTGTACAATAATTGTAAAGAACTCATAGGAGAGGTGCAAAACCCAATAGACCAAATTATAGGCAGTGTGACCGATGGACTAACAGCTTATATCAAGACAAGCATGAAACTGATTTCCACACAAATTACCATAATTGCATTGAACTGTATAACATATAGTTCATAATTAAAGGAAATGTATTAAAATTGGAATGGGCAACAAAGTTTTACCCAATACATTTTTGTTCAGCCAACCTACAAAGTTTTTCTAAATCTCAATCAATCTCTCAACCAACAGACTCCCTCGCAACCTCATCCAGGTGCACTGAAAGGAATAGAACAGGTTATACAAAAACACAACTGGCTCCTAATGGAAATAAAATAACAAAAGCTGTCACATTTTGACACTTTTTAATTATTTATTATTTTCTAGCTTTATCATCTAAGGAGCATGTTGAGCCATGAAAAATATTTCACAATGAACCAAGGAAAGAAAAGTAACTCTTCTGTTTTACATTCAAGACACTGAATCGGAGGTAAATTGTTGACTGACACAAATATGAAAGACAATTCTCTGTATAGTAATTCGTTTATTTTTCACCTGTCCTTCAAGGTGCAAGGCAGCAGTTTTTACATTAGCACAAGTCCATGACTTTCCACATTAAGTTCCAGGGGTTAAGTCAACTGTATTCTACTCAGCTAAGCTCAGATGCCATCAATGCCATCAATGCTTGCAGGACTAAGGTGCAGATAGTAATAGGGCTATTCTCTAGCAGTATGCTATGGGCAGACCTGGCAAACTGGAAACTCACTTGTATTGTGCCTGGAAGTGTTCCTGTACAAAGCTGTGGCATGCCCCAAGCTGCTGCGAGTGGGAAAGCTCAGTGACCATCGCCTCCTCTGATATACCAGGGCCCTGGAATAGAGAGTGGACAAACAGAAACACATCATTGTAACATCTACAATCACTAACAGTAAAAAAACATCAGGTTCAACTAAATCCACTGCTATTCGGATGACACCCAGATTTACATCCACACCAAACCCACCTCTCACCTGTTTCCCCCATCTCTGATCAACTGTCTCCAGGACATCAAAAACTGGATGACACTCAATCTACTCAAACTCAACAGCAATAAAACTGAGGTCATGCTGGTGGCTTCCAAAGTTCCCCTCAAGAAAGTGTGTGACCTCATGATGTCCATTGATGGCTGCACCATCTGCCCATTATCCGAGGTCTGAAATCTGGGTGTCATCCTGGACCCCACTCTCTCCTTCGTGCCCCACATCAAGTCTGCCACCAAATCTGCCTTATTTCACCTCCGTAACATTTATTTTTATTTAACCTTTATTTAACCCTCCCCAAAACAAGACTGTGCACTATCGTGGACCGGGCTTTCAGCGCTGCTGGCCCCCCAAACTCTGGAACTCTCTTCCCCCAGCCACCCAAAACTCTGGGGGCATTGCTACTAACTACTAGAGTTAGCGCAATGACATGCTAGCTTTTCCCATTGATTTCCAGTCATTGAGCTAACAACTATCCATTTAAAAGTGCATCTTGGCAGAAATATATACTTATTTTTTTGCATCAGTGGCAACAATTTAGCAGTGGTGTCTCACAAATGAATATTGGAGTTAACACTGGACTGAGGGGAGGAACAGATCAGCATAAAATATATTAAATTAATATCTGTCTAGCTAGAACATTGTTAAATGTTGTTCAGCAGTCTTTTTTTCTATTAAAAGGGGATTTTCAAAGGCAGTGGAAAGTATTGACGTGAATACAACCCGCTTGGGGTACTTCTCTCGATATTCTTTAATCCACTCACCTACAGCAGAGCTGAACTGGCCTTGAAAAAGATAAAAGAGGAGGAAAAAGCGATTAAACTAACAGAGACTGATCACTGAAACCATGCAAGGTCAAAAAAACAAGCTGATCTGGGACGGCACACAACGAGGGCATAGCCCAGCTATGTGATAATGAATTAAATGAATTGAAAACTGTCCCGTCAGCGCAGATTTGACTGAATAATCCACCTAGCCCTAGCTGCACCATCAACAACTATAGCAGCAACAACAGCAGCCTTTGCTCCTACTTCATCGTCACTTCTGAGGGAGTCTCTAGTACTATCTAATGGCGGTTTGTGGCCAGTGTGACTCTGTGGAACAATAATTACTGGAGGAGCCAGGAGGAGATGTGTGGTTGTGATGGATATTTTGGTACAGCAATGGTAAAAACGAAACAAAAGGTACCATACCATAGGCACTGAGACAGGATGGATGACTGAGAAAAAGAGAGGTAACACTGCATAATGTCATTAGGGGCATTTATTAGGCTTAATTAATCTCATTTCCTGGGATAAAAAAAAAATGTTTTAATGTCACATACACCAGATAGGTACTGTGAAATGTGTTGTTTCGTGTTGTTTTACAGGGTCAGTCATAGTAGTACTGTCATGTGTGCTCCCTCTCCGGCCTCTAGGTCACCAGGCTGCTCATTTAAGGTGCACACCTGTCACCAGTGTTATGCGCATTTGTGCATAATGACACTCACCTGGACTCCATCACCTCCTTGATTACCTGCCCTTTATATGTCACTCCCTTAGTTTTTTCCCCCCAGTCGTCATTGTTTATGTTTTATGTCAGTGCTCTGTTTGTGTTTCTTGTTTTGTTTATTTATTAAACGTATTCACTCCCTGAACTTGCTTCCCGACTCTCAGTGTACATCTTTACAAGTACGGCGCCCCTGGAGCAAATTAGGCCTAAGTGCCTTGCTCAAGGGCACATCAACAGATTTTTCACCTTGTCGGTTCGGGTATGATGGCTTGATTACCGATTATTACTATAACTGAGCTCTCACAAACTCTCTTCGAAGACGTCTGAAACTTCAACATACATCTGCAATATAGTCAATATCAACTGCACAATATGTGCTCACTGACAACGTCGGTTATGAAAGTGACAAAGTAAAACATTTTCCTTATTGTCTATTTCCTGATTTATACAGTTACGGTTACAGTTACCGTAGCTGATTATGCATCAAAGTATAGGTAAGACACAGTTAAGTTATTCCTACAAAACAAGCGCATTGTTGGATAACAATGGTTAGAAATAAAAAAATAAAGGCAGCATTATGCACCAAAGATACGAACATCAGATTTTCAAGTGCAAAGGGAATTGTAGCTGCCATTTGCCTTCAGGCATTCAGGATTTAGTGAAGTAACATGATGCACTTCAGATGCCTAGTGGAAATATTTAATGGTACAAAATTGTACATTATGGAGTAAATATATGACTACAATACAGCCTTTGTGTGTGTGTGTGTTTGCGTGCAATGTGTAGCTCCCAAACTGAAACAGCTTTGACCTTGAAGGTGACATTTGTCACAAAGAACATTTGATGTGTCTGGATTCTTTTAAATTGGAAATAAACATTCATACTTTCAACATTCAGCACCTGAACAAAGCCACTGGATGTACACGTTTAACTATGATAACAAATCTCTGACTCACCTTTTCTTATCAAGAGTGGTTCACTTGGAAAAAGGCCAAGCTATAACCACATTTCCATGTTAGCACATTATTACTGAAGTTACTGGAGCGTTACTAGATGCCAGGCACTTGAAAATGCATTGTCATCATATCATTTTAGCCCTCATTTGACAGGCTCATGGAGGCTGTCAGAGCATTATTGCTCACCAAGGCTCTCTGTTGACTCTTTCTCCACCACACCACGTCTCCTGTCCTGATCCCATACTGACTGCCACTGTTCCCAGGCAGCTAGCTCAACCATGACCCTGTCTCACAAATGGAGCTGAAAGGAGGTTTTGAATTTCGGTTGTGGAAAAAAGTGTAGCGTAGTGTGGTGTGGGAGTGCTCAGGAGGAGAGTTCCTCTAACTAACCAACGCCACTGAGTCTTTTCTTCCAAGTCCACTTCAGCTTAGCACAGACCGGAATGTGACCGAAGCATGACCTTCCCCTCTTGCACGGGGCTTCAATAGGCACATACAATCACAAATGTTCCCTCTTCTCTCATTTCCCTCCGCTCTCACTTTAGTGAGTTCCTCTATGGTTTTAGCTCTCTCCATCACATTCTACTCCACTCAGTCACTCCCTCATCCTTCTCTCATAACATTCTCTCTTTTCCCCTCCCTGTGTGGTACGGTCATGCTCTGCTGAGCCTCCTCTTATTTGTCAAGGGGTAACAGGTCTTTAGAGCAGAGAGAGAGAGAGAGAGAGAGAGAGAGAGAGAGAGAGAGAGAGAGAGAGAGAGAGAGAGAGAGAGAGAGAGAGAGAGAGAGAGAGAGAGAGAGAGATTTGCTCTCCTGAGGCCGATGCTCCTACAGAATATATAGCTAGCTGAATTCATGCCTTACTACCACTCTCTGGCCTCCTCAGCGGCAGAGTTGACTGGAGCTGGAGAGATAATACATTCCAGAGTTATCTTTATGCAGAGATAACAACACAGCGTTCCGAGACCAATGAGCCCAGACACAGACTTATCACCTCACTAAATTCCCTGGTGAGCCTGGCCAAGTCATCAGACTGCAAGGCAGCAGCAGCATGTTAGCAGCAACCGCTAGTATGGCTGGGACGATACCAGTATCTCAATCTGTTTTCAATGGCAAAAATTAAAACACGAAGCTGACCAACTCTTTGGTCCTTTAAAAACCTGCTGTATGTAAAATATTGTGTGCTATAGTTTGGAAAGTAAATAAATGTGAATCTGGATGACAACATAATGTTTGTTTCCAACATTAGGGCTGTTTTCCTAAAGAAGTTAAATCCGCTTCGTGTTTTGTTTCCTTGTCACTAATGAATATGGCGATACTACAGGTAATCAAATGGCTACAGGTAATCAAATGGCTACCCGGACTATTTGCATTGTGTGCCCCCCCCCCAACCCCTCTTTTACGCTGCTGCTACTCTCTGTTTATCATATATGCATAGTCACTTTAACTATACATTTATGTACATACTACCTCAGTTGGCCCGACCAACCAGTGCTCCCGCACATTGGCTAACCGGGTTATCTGCATTGTGTCCCGCCACCCCACCACCTGCCAACCCCTCTTTTACGCTACTGCTACTCTCTGTTCATCATATATGCATAGTCACTTTAACCATATCTACATGTACATACTACCTCAATCAGCCTGACTAACCGGTGTCTGTATGTAGCCTCGCTACTTTTATAGCCTTGCTACTGTATATAGCCTCGCTACTGTTATTTTTCACTGTCTTTTTACTGTTGTTTTATTTCTTTACTTACCTATTGTTCACCTAATACCTTTTTGCACTATTGGTTAGAGCCTGTAACTAAGCATTTCACTGTAAGGTCTACACCTGTTGTATTTGGTGCACATGACAAATCAACTTTTGATTGATTTGATTTGATACTAGTATCCAGAGGTGTGGACTCAAGTCACATGACTTGGACTCGAGTCAGACTCGAGTCACAAATATGATGACTTGTAACTCGACTTTGACTTTAACACCAATGACTCGTGACTTAACTTGGACTTGAGCCTTTTGACTTGACCTGACTTGATACCCTCCCCAAGCCCAAATATAAAAAATGATGCTATTAAAAAAAGTGTGCAGCACATCAAGTCTTCATTTAACAGATTACAGTTTGATTACAGCCAATCAAATTGTGCCAGCTGAGAACAAGTTGTGCGTGGCAGTGCAGAGGAACATCGCCAGGTGAATTCAGATGGAGCCCTTGGAAAGATGATACCCCAAATTATTATTTTCGGATATAAAGATGATGCAGTATCAACAAAAAACAGATTTCAACTTGCAAAACATGCAGGAAGAATATTACAGACGGAGGCGTAACAATTTCCAACTTTGTTCGACATTTAAAGCTGCACAAAGAACGGTAAGTCGTGGCTAATATAGCCGACAGCTATATAATTTATAACTCTGCTAGTGTAGCATGTAGGTTAACGTAACGTTAAATCAATGAGCCTCCACACAGTCAGTCAGTGCGGGAACGTGATCATTGCACCCAAGATTGAGCTACAACTGGCTAGGCAGTTGGTAGCCTAAATCCTGCCTGATGTTACTACTGTTCCTAAAACCATTGACATACGTTAATGTGTGTGTATGTAAGGTTGGGCGATTGTGTACAAGCCTACATCGCCCGATTGCACCCCATAGTGATCCTCGATAGTCGATCACTATTGGGGGGGAGGGGTCTTTCAAGTGGCTACCCATGTATTTCCGTGGAAATATAACGTTTATTTGGAAAGTAATAAATATATGGATATTTTTAAAAGCATTCATGATTTGCGTAAACGTAATATACTAACTATTACTCTTGTTAAAAATATGAAATGGTATTACATTTGGTAAAGAGCACATTATGACTTGTTTAGGACTCGAAACTCAAAGTTTAGGACTTGAGACTTGACTTGATACTTGTCGGTCTTGACTTGAGACTTGACTCAGACTTGCCTGTCTTGACTTGGGACTTGACTTGGGACTTGAGTGCTAAGACTTGAGACTTTCTTGTGACTTTTAAAACAATGACTTGGTCCCACCTCTGCTAGTATCGTCCCGGCCCTCTAAAGACGTGAGCACAGTGAGAAACTGAGACACACAGACATATGATTCAGTAAGGCAGAAGTCATCTAAACTGATCAGGCTAGATAACGATTCCCATTAAATTAACTAAAACTGCTACTGTGCTCAAAGTAATATTTTGACAGTTTTTATATGCCGTTAAAACTCAATTAATAGCCCAGGCGTTTATTTGCTTCAATCACTGAACACAACCGGCGCTTATTAGAGACAGGTGTCTATTTCCTTAACGCACACAGCTTTTTCTCAATACAATTTTGAAAAGACTACAACTGTCACGTTCTGACCAGTAAAGGGGTTATTTGTTATTGTAGTTTGGTCAGGACGTGGCAGGGGGTGTTTGTTTTATGTGGTTCGGGGTTTGTTGGGTTATGTTATTATGTAAGAGGGGTGTTTGTTTAGAGTGTTCCAGAGTTTTTGGGCTATGTTCTATGTTAGTATATTTCTATGTTTATCTAGTATGTCTAGTTCTATGTTTAGTTAATGGGGTTGACCTTCAATTGGAAGCAGCTGCTCCTAGTTGCTTCTAATTTAAGGTCCTATTTAACCTGTTGGGGATAGGGGGCAGTATTTGCACGGCCCGATAAAAAACGTACCCGATTTAATCTGGTTACTACTCCTGCCCAGTAACTAGAATATGCATATAATTGTTTGATTTGGATAGAAAACACCCTAAAGTTTCTAAAACTGTTTGAATGGTGTCTGTGAGTATAACAGAACTCATTTGGCAGGCCAAAACCTGAGAAGATTCCAAACAGGAAGCGCTCTCTCTGACTATTTCTTGGCCTTCTTGATCATCTCTAACCAAAACAGGGGATCTCTGGCATAACGTGACATTTTCTAACGCTCCCATAGGCTCTCAGAAGGCGCCAGAACGATGAATGGTGACTTTGCTGGCCATGGCTGAAAAACAGTAGCGCATTTGGATAGTGGTCGATCTGAGAACAATGAGACTGAGGCGCATGCACGAGCCGACACCATGTTTTTATTTTTTCGTCTTTGAACGAAAACAGGGTTTCCCGGTCGGAATATTATCGCTTTTTTACGAGAAAAATCGCATAAAAATTGATTTTAAACAGCGTTTGACATGCTTCGAAGTACGGTAATGGAATATTTTGATTTTTTTTGTCACGAAACGCGTCGGGCGCGTCACCCTTCTTTACCCTTCGGATAGTGTCTTGAACGCACGAACAAAACGGCGCTATGGATTATTTGAAACCAAACCAACATTTGTTATTGAAGTAGAAGTCCTGGGAGTGCATTCTGACGAAGAACAGCAAAGGTAATCCAATTTTTCAAATAGTAATTCTGAGTTTGGTGAGTACCACACTTGGTGGGTGTCAAAATAGCTAGCCTGTGATGGCCGGGCTATCTACTCAGAATATTGCAAAATGTGCTTTCACCGAAAAGCTATTTTAAAATCGGACATAGCGATTGCATAAAGGAGTTCTGTATCTATAATTCTTAAAATAATTGTTGTGTTTTTTGTGAACGTTTATCGTGAGTAATTTAGTAAATTCACCGGAAGTGTTCGGTGGGAATGCTAGTCACATGCTAATGTAAAAAGCTGGTTTTTGATATAAATATGAACTTGATTGAACAAAACATGCATGTATTGTATAACATAATGTCCTAGGAGTGTCATCTGACGAAGATCATCAAAGGTTAGTGCTGCATTTAGCTGTGGTTTTGGTTTTTGTGACATTATATGCTAGCTTGAAAAATGGGTGTCTGATTATTTCTGGCTGGGTACTCTGCTGACAATCTAATGTTTTGCTTTCGTTGTAAAGCCTTTTTGAAATCGGACAGTGTGGTTAGATTAACGAGAGTCTTGTCTTTAAAATGGTGTAAAATAGTCATATGTTTGAAAAATTGAAGTAATAGCATTTCTAAGGTATTTGAATATCGCGCCACGGGATTCCACTGGCTGTTGAAGAGGGGTGTTTTTCTGTGGGATGTTGTGGGTAGTTGTCTCCTGTTTTGTGTCTGTGCACCTGACAGGACTGTTTAGTGTTGTTCGTTGTTTTGTATACGTGATTTATTTGTTTTTCCTTCTTTTAAATTAATAAAGAAGATGAGTATACACGTTCCCGCTGCACCTTGGTCCAATCCTTACGACGCCCGTTACAATAACACTGTTTAATGTGACCAGTATAAACATTATAATAACAAATCCATCGCAGATCATACTTGCAAAGACTACGCTGCATATCATACGCCAACAATTTCGCGCTTCAGCACCATTCTCTCACTCGTTGCGCCTTGTATCCCCCGTAGTTGAGCCGACCATGTCAAAACACACTGCTGTCTCATCCTTGGAAATTATGTTGCTCTCCTCTATCTTCTTTTGCGCAATCTTTACATTACTCACTGAAGTTTACTCATAAACAACTCATTTAGACCCAGCGTTTATTCGAAAAAGGCTGAAATGTGTGTCAATGCCTGGCTATTAAAAGGGAGACTGCGTTTAAAAAGGGAGACTGCGTTTATTTGAGACTGCGTTTAATTTAGGTTTTACGGAATGTGGACAACTATAGTATGCATCTTGAGAGGTCTCAAACTTGAATGTCCTGTCTAACATTGAGATGCTATCTTGGAAATCGGTTGTCAGAAAAAGGTCAAGCTCAAACCGGATAGAAACGGCAGTAAAAAAATGGATTAGGCAGAAAAAGGTGGAAAGTAGATATTTTGAGTCAACATGGAAAGCCTGATTTTAGGACAAAACGTATTCCTTCTGAAAATATAGTCATTTAGTGGTAATGCTATAGTAGTGTACCCTACAGTAATGTATCTGCTGGGACAAATTTCTGTAGCTCACTGTATGTTTATACATGAGGAAGTTTGTCCCCCGAAAAACTGTCAGTGGGGTGTCTTCTATCTTGTACAGTTTCTTGTGAGACAGTGTATGGTGCACACAAACACACACACACACACGCACGCCCGGACATACACACAAACACTCAAAAAGGCAACAGACTGATGTCCAAGACGGGAACATAATGTACTGTAATGTGTGTCCTTGATAAATGCTTTATCAAATGACTCCGCTTGTCATGGACACAAAGAGAAACAGCAAGTTGTCAAAAAGGCTGTGTTCATGTCTGCTGCTTCTTCTAGGCCATCTACTCTGTGACACAAAAAAGTAGTATGTCTGTGAAGGATGGCGCTTTAGTGCTCTGCTATAAGTGAAAATGGAGATGAACACATTTTCAAAAGGGAGATTCAGATTAAATTAAAATGACTTGAGCTCTTTCCAACAGTTCTAAGATGAGGTGGCTGGGGGTGAGTGGTCTCACTGACAGAGCAGAGCCCTGTAATGAAGAGGAAAGGCCAACTGATGAGGGAACATTTCATTAGAAGCAGAGTGGACAAATAATGATTTATTACTAAACCTGTATAAATAGCTTCATCGGCAAAGGCTATGATTGCTTGCCTGCCGCAGGCAACGTAGTCATGTTTATTTGACTTTGCCCTGGTGGTCTTATAAACAGCAATACTCTGTAAACAAACTAACAGATATTTCATTTGTTCAACTTAGTGCTTAACAAGGGTGGTGAGAGGCATCACAACAACTTCAAGCACTTTAGCGTCTAAATTGAGTAAAATAAGCTGAATTTAATTTTGTCAGCAAATATTGTCATTAACTTTTTTGGGATGGGGGCAGCATTCAGAATTTTGGATGAAAAGCGTGCCCAAAGTAAACTGCCTGCTACTCAGGCCCAAAAGCTAGGATATGCATATAATTGGTAGATTTGGATAGAAAACACTCCAAAGTTTCTAAAACTGTTAAAAATGTCTGTGAGTATAACATAACTTATGCGGCAGGCAAAACCCTGAGGACAAACCATCCAGGATTTTTTGTTGTTGTTGAGGTGACAGTGTTTTCCATGGGGTTTCTATGTGGATCTAGATTTCCAAGGCACTTGCTTGCAGTTCCTATCGCTTCCACTGGATGTCAACAGTCTTTAGAAATTGGTTGATGTTTTTCTTTTGAGTAATGAAGAAGTATGGCTGTTCAGAACGAGGGTCGAGTCTAGTGTACTGTTGTGGTTGGGGTGCGCGACCTGAAAGCTAGCTCCACTTTGTTTTAGTCCGGTATTGAACACAGTTTATCCCGTCTTAAATTTGATCGATTATTTATGTTAAAAAATACCTAAAGTTGTATTAGGAAAGTTGTTTGAAATGTTTGGATCAAGATTACAGGTAACTTATTAGATATTTTGTAGTCATGTTGCTCGAGTTGGGACCGGTGTTTTTCTGATTCAAACGTGCCAAATAAATGGACATTTTGGAGATATAACGACGGAATTGATCAAACAAAAGGACCATTAATGATGTTTATGGGACATATTGGAGTGCCAACAGAAGAAGATTTTCAAAGGTAAGGCATGAATTATATCGTTATTTCTGAGTTTTGTGTTGCGCCTGGCGGGTTGAATTATGATTGTTGTTTCTTTGATGGGGTGCTGTCCTCAGATAATAGCATGGTTTGCTTTCGCTGAAAAGCCTATTTGAAATCTGACACGGTGGCTAGATTAACAAGAAGTTAAGCTTTAATTTGTTGTATTGCACTTGTGAATGTATGAAAGTTAAATATTTCTAATACTTTCTTTTGAATTTCGCTCTCTGCCATTTCACCGGATGTTGTCGAAACGTTCCGCTAGCGGAACCCCTAGCCGTAAGCAACTACCCACTGGGCACAGACGTCAATTCAACGTATATTCCGCGTTGGTTCAATGTAATTTCATTGAAATGACTTGTAAACAACATTGACTCAACCAGTGTATACTCAGTAGGTATCCTTAAAGATTATATCAAGTAAAATAAAATAAATTGAGATTATGATCAGCAATTATCCCCTTGAAAATAATTTCTGTCATAGATACAATAGAATATCGCAAACATACAGCAGACCCACATGAAGAAAAGCATGGTCAGTGGTTACAAGTTTGTGTTCAGGATGGACATACAGTAGATCAACGTATACAGGGATCCCAGTAAATGTCAGATCAGATGGTCATTTGATTGGCTGATTACAATGGCTTATCAAGTTGTCCTTTCAAACAGTTCTAGTGAAAATCCCTTCTAAAAAAAGTACTCTGCTATATATCTTTACAGTATAAGACCACATTTTACAAAGTGAATGATTAATGTGAAGGGGCACTTGACTGGGCACAGACGAGATGAGGACATTGACGAAGTCTGAAAAGAGAACATGGAGGAATTTCAGCCACTGTCAGTTTAATGCACAAAACAGAACTCATCATGTAGTAGTAACGTGCGACCGCTAATACCCAAGATATGTTGTGAAATTGTCAACCTTGCTTAATCCAAAAGCCTCAATGCCAGG
The DNA here is from genome assembly GCF_901001165.1 of Salmo trutta. Taxonomy (NCBI): domain Eukaryota; kingdom Metazoa; phylum Chordata; class Actinopteri; order Salmoniformes; family Salmonidae; genus Salmo; species Salmo trutta. Next base: position 20,521,240 of record NC_042988.1, on the reverse strand, counting down.
AGAGGCGTGTGCCGATACCCCGGGAGTAAGAAGAACATTAAAACTCCAATCCCTCACCCTGGCAGCTACAGCGGTGTAATTGATTCCTAGGATTTAGATAAATGACAAAGATACAGTTGTGAGCAACTGAGTGGAAGGACTAGAGCCTAGTTGCTAGCGCAGCACTGTCAACAAGGGGGACAGAGTTCATCTATTGTGATTCCTGAGCTGACCGACCAGAGAAAAATACTGCAGCATTGTTATCGGCTAGCGAAAGTGGACAGTGGCTCAAAGGGGTCATTTTCTGTAACCACCAGAGCATACAAGACAGTTTTGACAGCGATTTAAGTCCATGTCCAGACATTGGTAAGTGTAAAATCAAGATAATAAGCACTACAGTGCAAACAAGCTTCCTGCTCTTACGACGCTCCACCACGCTCGAGGACATTCACTTCTGAAACACTTACCCATCGTCAACTCTCCATAGAGGGTAATGACAAGACTAAAACTGATAACGGGACTTTATTTCATTGTGGTGCTGACTGAGAGCCTGAAATCACACAAATTAACAGAATGGTCTGTCCTCTAGTGAGGTTTTATATAATTAACCCAAATGTCACCCATAGTGATTCATACCAGTGTTCAGGAACCTGGGCACTTTCACTCCACCGCAGAGGAATTCCAGCAAATATCCTGCGTGGATCACCTGTCTCGTCCTGATGGGTTTTCAGGGATGGAGCGTAAAGGGGGACGAGGTTTCCCAGTAATGGGCCTGCTGTGAATAATTTAAGCATCCATGGAAACAGAGATGGACATGTGCCTGTGGAAGGAGCAGAGCACTAGAGGAGAGTGATTGAGAACAGGGGCTGCAAGAGCAGAGCTCTAACCTCTCCAGTAAAGCTGAACACACAGACAGTGAAAGAGAAAGAGAGTGCACTACACAGCGCTGACATGCACAGCGTTAATGAATAATGGACGTCTCCCTCTGAGAAACCTCCTACCACGTCCCTCTCTAAAAATAGCCCCTTCTTTTGTCAAGGTGGACAGGGGTAGCAGCACTACTGTCAGAGCCCCACCTCATAGGGAATCACTCTTTGTGGGAGCATCGTTATGGACATGCTAAGTGGGAATACTCTGCTGAACAGGGTGAGGCTGACCTCAGTGTGTAGTAGGTAGGTAGTGGCCTGCTAGATGATGTGTGTGTCTGGTCAGGTCTGGTTAGTGGGAATTTGTTAGAAAGCAGACCTGTCCAGAGGCAGAATTCTGGCCTTGGTATCCTTCTGTGAGTTCACAAAGGGTATCAGCTACAATGACCCCTGGGATCTCAAGACTGGTTATACACTACATGACCAAAAGTATGTGGACACCTGCTCATCGAACATCTCATTCCAAAATAATGGGCATTAATATGGAGTTGGTCCTTCCTTTGCTGCTATAACAACCTCCACTATTCTGGGAGGTTTTCCACTAGATGTTGGAACATTGCTGGGGGGACTTGCTTCCATTCAGCCACAAGAGCATTAGTAAGGTCGGGCACTGATGTTGGGCGTTAGGCCTGGCTCGCAGTCTGCATTCCAATTCATCCCAAAGGTGTTCGATGGAGTTGAGGTCAGGGCTCTGTGCAGGCCAGTCAAGTTCTTCCATACCGATCTTCACAAACCATTTCTGTATGTACCTCGTTTTGTGCATGAGGTCATTGTCATGCTGAAACAGGAAAGGGTCTTCCCCAAACTGTTCCCACAAAGTTAGAAGCACAGAATTGTCTAGAATGTAATTGTATGCTGTAGCGTTAAGATTTCCCTTCACTGGAACTAAGGGGCCTAGCCCGAACCATGAAAAACAGCCCCAGCCTATTATTCCTCCTCCACCAAACTTTACAGTTGGCACTATGCATTCGGGCAGGTAGCGTTCTCCTCGCATCCGCCAAACCCAGATTCATCCGTCAGGACTGCCAGATGGTGAAGCGTGATTCATCACTCCAGGGAATGCGTTTCCACCACTCCAGCCGATGCTTGACATTGCGCATGGTGATCTTACATGCTGACTTCACCGCTCGCATCGAGTGCCCGAGCATTGCAAAATAAATGTAAACATACGTTATTTTATTTTTGTTGCCAAGGGCTAAAATAGAAGTCTGTTCTATTTCTGACGCAGATCGCGCCGCAAGTCCTGCCTCTCCCATCTCCTCATTGGTTTATAGAAGCAGATACCCACATGCCATCTCCTTATTGGTTATACCCACGTGGGTGACTGAAAGACGAACGGAGGTCGGTGGTGGTAATACACGTTATGAAAGTTAGTTGCCAGTCGCCAAAGTCCAAAGAAGAAAAAGCCTGGAAGGAGGAGAGATGACTAGAAACGATTCGGTTGACCGTTTTATGTGTAGATTAATTGTCGGAGTAGAGGACCTTGTGCATTGCAGGTAAAATAACAACTCAACGTTTATATCCCAGGACAAATTAGCTAGCAACAGGAAGCTAGCAAAATAGGACAAATTAGCTAGCAACTGCAAGCTAGCTAGCTAAATTGCCTTAAATGTTTAATGCTTTTCGACCTGTCCCCAAATTAATATAATTGGTTCAGAGTTTGTTTTGATATTTTAACCTGTGTGTCGTGATCGCGTTTGGTGTGGGGGGACAAAATCAATTTTCGCACGATGGCGCACACGGTTAGGGTACGGTGTTATGCTTGTGTGCGGCTGCTCAGCCATGGAAATCCATTTCATTAAGCTCCCAACTAACAGTTGGTGTGCTGACGTTGCTTCCAGAGGGAGTTTGGAACTCGATAGGCGATTTTACGCTCTTCAGCACTCGGCGGTCCAGTTCTGTGAGCTTGTGTGGCCTACCACTTTGCGGCTGAGCCATTGTTGCTCCTAGACGCTTCCACTTCACAATAACAGCACTTACAGTTGACCGGGGCAACTCTAGCAGGGCAGGACTTTTACGAACTGACTTGCTGGAAAGGTGGCATCCTATTAAGGTGCCACGTTGTGGGTCACTGATCTCTTCATTAAGGTCATTCTACTGCTAATGTTTGTCAATGGAGATTGCCTGCATGGCTGTGTGCTCGATTTTATACACATGTCAGCAACAGGTGTGGCTGAAATAGCCAAATCCGATAATTTGAAGGGGTGTCCACATACTTTTGTGTATATATAGTGTACCATGATCTCTGGTTTGATTCTGACGACAGCTGCCCACATGAAGAAAATACTATAGTATACTATGGTATAAATACTATATTATAAACTGGGTGGTTCGAGCCCTGAATGCTGATTGGCTGACAGCCGTGGTATATCAGACCGTATACCACATGTATGACAAAACATGTATTTTTACTGTAATGTAAATACTGTAATAAAAGATAATGTAAATACTGTAATAAAAGATAATATAGTAATTCATGTAGTGTTTTTGCAGATTGTAGTATACTGTAGTATTTACTGTAGTGTTTTTGTGGACTGTAATATACTGTAGTATGTACTATAGTGTTTTTGTTTTATTATCTTTGATACATAGAAGTGGAGGCTTTCTCCTTGAGGAAACATATTGGAGATATACTAAAAGATAACATTTTCCATATCTTGTAGGTAGTAAGGACAAGGGTCTGAATAGATAGTTCAGAGCTTCAGCTCCTTCTTATAACCTGTAAGGAACACAATATATGATCTATACTTGCATGCAGGTTTCTCACTTATGGGTGGCACAAATTGGGATATGGAGAGGGGAATGGGTAGGGTATATGCAAATGAAATACTGTAGTATTTACTATAGTTAAAAAAAAGTGTACACCACAATCCAGATTGAATTATTACAGTACCCTGAAAGCACATGCAAGTAACAGTTAAGTTAAATTGTTTGCCTTGAGTCTTTTGATGTCATTCTCAGAAGTGCGGGTCCTGGGCCTCCCGAGTGGCGCAGCGGTCTAAGGCACTACATCGCAGTGCTGAGGCACCACTACAGCCTCGGGTTCGGTCCCAGGCTATGTCACAGCTGGCTGTGACTGGGAGACCCATGGGGCGGCGCACAATTGGCCCAGCATCGTCCGGGTTAGGGGAGAGTTTGTCCGGACGGAATTTCCTTGTCTCATCGTGCTCTAGCAGGCTGTGCACCTACAAGCTGACTTCAGTCGTCAGTTGAACAGTGTTTCCTCTGACACATTGGTGCGGCTGGCTACCGGGTTAAGCGAGCAGTGTGTCAAGAATAAGTGCGTTCTGGCAGGGTCGTGTTTCGGAGGATGTATGGCTCTCGACCTTCACCTCTCCCGAGACCGTAGGGGAGTTGCAGTGATGAGAGAAGATCGTAACTACCAGTTGGATAACACATTTATTTAATAAAGAAGTGCGGAACATGGCAACATACAATGTACTATATCTATAATCTTCTATGGAGTCATACATTTAGCTTTTTTTGCAATTGTTGTTGTTGTTCTTTTTTAAGTTGAACAAAAGCCTCAACCTGCATTACTAAATGCACGCAATATCAATGGAAAAGTATGTCAGCTCAATGTTCAGCAAAGACTGACATATAATAATGTAAAATGGAGATCTCACATTCAAGCACTTCCATGAAGCTATAACCAAGGATGTAGACATCCTTGATATAAGTGAATCAGCATTAAGGGGCTATGGCTCTTCATACAGGCAGGCTGTTGGCACAGCAGATCATCATCTGCTCTAGCTGCATGCTCTAGACACACCATTCGATTGTCCGTTTCACTAAGCCAGTCAGATGGGTGGGCTAGTAATTAAATCCCAAAGTCTGGAGGTCAGAAATCCACAGAAGGGGATTGAGAATGAGACAGTCTCATAACTGAGAAGAAAAGACAGAAGAGGACTCTGGGAAAGGGAATTTTGTTATTTTACATAAGAATGAAGGGAAAGAATAAAATGATTAGTGGTTTGAGAGACAGAGGGACATAGTCCTGGAGGGGGTAATGATATAATTGCTCTCACAGGAGAGGAGTGTAGAAGGAGTGTAGAAGCCCTCAATGCACAGACACTTCTCTGTATAGTTCATCAGTTGGAGAATACAGCTAGTGACAGGAGGGTAGCTAAAGTGGTAGAGACCTCTGACAATGATTCTACAACAGTATATGAGATATCAGCAGAGTGGGTTCAGGAACAGTGGTTTGAGGTGAATGACGATATAACACATGATTAGTTATAATGCATCAACTCAACCGACCCTAGCCAACCAACTCCTTCCCAGAATCCTTGCTAGCATGCCAACTTTCCTCATTTGAGAGGGAATTCCAGGCACTTACCAGCAGGTCTGCACTGAGGTCCACTTCCTTTCCTTTTAGTGGAAATAATGGTCAGGCAGTAGCTAGAGGTCAGCAGGGGATGATGATGTGACTCAGTCCTGGTCTCTCTGACCTCATGTCAGTCATGGCTAGTGGACTACTCTCTGAGAGCATTATACAGATTTTCAACCATGGTAAAACCCACTGGTGGAGCACAATTATTGGCATCCTGTAACATTCTCTTATATAGTGTATGAGGTCATCTCCACAATGCTGCAGTCATTGGTAACCTACATTAGATATCATTCTATAGAGCAGACTCGCTGAACCTCCACAGTAAAAAGTATAATGACAGTAAAACATTACAGCCCAGTGGAGAGAATCATCCTCCACCAATGCTGAGTGGATCTGCCCTGCCGCCCCGCTGCTTGTTTTTTATGGAAATACCATCAAGTCTGAAACAAAAAGAGGGAGGAAACAAGGCACTTTTTGGAAGTGCCTTTGTGAGCCAAGAAAATACTTAGAGCTACTATTCAAGAAAAATGCTGCTAACACTTTTTGGGGTAGATGAATATGACTTTGTGAAATTAATCATTAGTGTCTCATAAGCCGATTGGCTTTTAGGTGGCATCAGTGGAGGCAGAGGAGGAAATGAATTCATATAAAGGCAGGGAGGTGGGTCTCCTGAGCTGATGGGGTTTATTACTGTGCTGCTGACACACTGCGGTGACAGGCAGGAGACAACACCCACAGATGGGGATGTAATGACAAGAGCTAAGGTCAAGAAACACTAGTAACTATTTCTATAGAAACATGTACAGTATGTCTAGCAAGAGCCATGAACTGTAAAGAATGTTTACAGCGAGTGTATAAGGTGTTATAAGGTTTACAAAACATGTTACCCCATTCAAAATAACTTATCAAAGACATCCAAATAAAGTGAAATGAAGTCAAACGGTCATGAAAATCCTCTGCCAACTAGCCTATATAATTATGAGTCCTTTTACAGGTAGACTTGGAGAAGGCATTCCACACAGAAGTGGTGGCTCAGCGACAGTGCAGTATATAGAAATGTCCTTAACCGCTCCTTAAACCTTGAGTGATACATTGGGGTGTCTGAGGCAGCTTAATTGTGTCTGTGCCAGTGAAAGCAACCCCGGCAGACTGCAGATAAATTAAAAAAGGTCCTTTTTCAAGAACAGTGCTCCTGGCAAAGGGAAGGACGCTCTCAAATTAAACCTCCATGAGAAGTCAACAATAATTCACACACACACAATCTCACACAATCACACACACACACACACACACACACACACACACACACACACACACACACACACACACACACACACACACACACACACAGACACAGACACACACACAGACACACACACACTTTCTCTTGCTCTGTGGGGAAGCCGATACAGAACATGAGCCCAGTATGTATCGGCCAATCAACATTAATCTGGGTTAGAGGTCAAAGGAGTACACAAGCACAGAGCGGTCACATTGGGACCCTTTCCTCCAAGCTGCTTTTCCAGCTGGGTGGCTCAGAGTCACAGGAAGTCATTCTGTTCTACAGAGCAGACAAAATCAAAGTTGGGGAGAGGAAACACTCACAGGCACAATAGGCCTGCACCCTGCCCTCCCTGACTGGAAAACAGCAACCACACATGGCACGTTGTGACGGTCGGTGCTACTGTAAGTGATGTTGTGATTAGGTATTGGTGGTTGGCTTAGTTAGTGAACTCTCTGTAAATCACAGCAGATCTTTATGAGGAGACAGGGAAGAGAAGAGAGGATGATGCCTTAAAAGGTTCTGAGGATAGTGTTTCTGACCTTGGTGACCTTGATACTGATCATTGTGATGATTATGCTCAGCGTGGCTGAGGACCCAGTGCAGGACATGAGTCATTTGACTCTGCATGGGAATGTCCTGCGTAGTGACCTTCTGTTGTTCAGTGTCTCTGGTAGCTCGCCTTCAGCGCTATCTCTTTTCCTGGCTTGCATCATGAGTACCACTGATAATCCTCTTTGACCCAAGATTGAACCCTGAACACTGTTCCTGTTTTCTCTACTCACACACCTCCCCTGTGCTTCTCTATGGGCACAGATACAGCAGATTCCCAAGGACCTCTGGTGAATATCCCATTCCCTAAAGTGAATGGCTCGGACCAGCTCAAATCTCTCAAAAGCTTTTTTTACTGCCTGTGTGTTTGCTGTGACAGCACTGACTGCATTACATCCACAGTCCCTTATTCATGTTCTAACTCTGTAGGAGGGCTGAGGGTTCACTGAGAGCAAAAGTCCTTACTGTATCCAAACTGCTCCTTGTTCTGGATAAGTAAACACATTTGTAAATCAGATACAAATAATTGAAATATCATCAAACATGACAACAGTTGCTGTACTGTACTGACTCTGCAACATTGCTGTCCTTGAATGGAGGTTTGCTTATCTGTCAGTCTGTCACTACCCGTTAAGGCTTCCCCACCCACAGCCACACTGTTGTACAGAGCCCAACACAACCCTGTATCACCTCTCCCTCTCTTCACTAGCAGTGCTCAACAAGCGTCTCTTTCTTCCTCCGGCTTACAAAGGGCCACATTCATGATACAGAGAGAGAGCTTCACACCAGCACGGTTTCTTAAGTGATAAACGGTCAACAAACTGAATGCCAGTTCCATGGTGTGACTACAGTATGTGTGTGTGTGTGTGTGTGTGTGTGTGTGTGTGTGTGTGTGTGTGTGTATTCTTTTTAAGAAACTCAGTCGAGCTTACAACTTACTCTTGATAATAGTAACAGTAGAATGCATGAGGAGCAAATTCCAAATTGTGTGTAGTGCATATGGTATCAGCAGTGTTCCTCTTGTCATGTCAGTCACTGCAGACCTTAGAGAGCTATTTATAACTTGTCAGAAATGTCCAGATCAACCAGCCCATGTCAGCTAATGTGTTTTTAGCTAGGATTTTTAGCCTGTTGATTTTGTTGTAATGTTTGAGTCCCTCAGATATTACATGAACACACATAAGACATGGCAAAATGTGTAGAATTGCAGGAAATTAGCATTAAAACTGCAAAATGTTCTCTTGGCCAACAAGAGAGGTGTGAAAAGTTTGTGCCTGTCATGGACCGTACTTGTGTCCATTGAGGGAACGGCGATGATGGAAGGGGGGCCAGAATGAAAGTTTGGGAACCACTGATTTGAGCTTGGAAGCTCAGGGGTGGGGGAACTCCCATTGTTCATCCGGGTCTCCTGCGCTGCTTATGGTAACTGAAGGCGTGCTGAAAAACAATTCATTCAGCCCCTGGGTTAGCAGGGAGCTCCCTCCCTGGGCTCTGTGGGGACATGAGAGGACTTCTAAACCAGTTTCCTCACTCCCTCCATCCTCCCTGTGACCCGGGCTTACTCCACTGGCACGGCAGCTCCGGTAGGGTGGCAGAGCTGCAGCCTGCCACAACACAACAACAAACACAACACAACAAACCCTTAAACTCCTCTGAACTCCCTCTTTCAAGCCCCTTCTCCCAGATGTCAACAAGGGTTTGACTATTTGTGATGTGAGAAGGATAAACAAAGTTAGATGTGATAGATGTCTGAGCAGTGCTAAAATAAGAAGACCTCTCTTCATGGAGTCTGTCACCTGAGAGAGCCATTAAAATCCTTCTCCCCTGAGGAGAGCTCCTTTGTGGGTGGCTAGCTGATACTACTGTAAATTCTTAAGAGGGCTCTAAAAAGACCAATAAAGGGTTAGAGTGAGTATGGTAAGTAGCAGACTTTGAGCCAGGGGAGGAGGGAGGGGGGCACAGTGAGAATAGCAGGATGAATCCCGTTAGTAGGTAGTGTACTGTATGAGCCCTGGGATTATTTCCTTGGCTCTATTCTATCAGGCCACATGTTTCCATACTGATAAAAAAATGAAATCCATGACAACGCCGGTGCTCAGTCCACTCACAGGCGGCTGGGAGAGGGTCTGGCTAAACATAAGAGATGACTGTCATAAGAGATGTTCTGCTCTGGACAGAGACCACACGGTGCTAGTCTGTGTGTGTGTGTGTGTGTGTGTGTGTGTGTGTGTGTGTGTGTGTGTGTGTGTGTGTGTGCGCGTGTCATTTATTGATATAGAGTTTATTCTGTTAGACAGTATTCTTTTGAACAAAATAATGACAAGATTGTAGGAGGGCTATTTCTATCCTCAAAACAAGTTTTCAAGAAGAATACTTAATTCAGTCAGGAGAGAGGAGAACCTCACTACAAGCACAACCCTGACACCTGCTGAACTCCCACTATATATTAGTCGACAGTCGTATACCTTTGTTGGCATACCCCATATCATTACAGAACATGTAGCATTAGCTTAGTACAAATTGAGATGCAGCTGCATGAGAGGTGATGTCTGTCCATCGATTAGTCAGTCATGTATTTCAGGCTAAATGACTCAGTAGACTGTCATTATTAATAGCTTTGGCATTAATGAGGACATGCTAATGTGATTTCCAGGGCAGGTTAATAATGACTTCCACAGATCTAATTGAGGTCAATATGAAGCATGATTCCTATTCCTGTCAGTATAAAGCCAACATAGAGACAAGCAATGAGGCTCTGGAAGGGGTTGTCTTTACTCAACAGCCAGAGCAGAATGCATACATGATGAAGCCATGACAAGACCCATGTATTTACAATGAAAAATGTAATATGTTATTATTCAAATGAAAACAAAACTACTGAATTAGTCGTTAATTTCTTCATTCTCTCTGGTAACGAAAACAAATACTTGAAATATGTCTCCAAATGCAACATATTTTTTACTTGAAATCCAATACTTTATAAAATCTCTAGAATTAGTCAATAAAAGAAAACACACTGTATTATTACAACTGTAAACCCTGGCATTTATTTTAGGTACTTTAACTTTTGAAAGTCAATTCGTGATTTTATTTTTTTACTTTTAATGTTTCTTCAGAGAAAATATATGCGTAGTGATGTCCTATGTTTCTTTGTTATTGTATTGTAATTTGAAATTGAATAATAATAAAAAATATATATACAGACGTGCTCAAATTTGTTGGTACCCCTCCACAAAAACAAAGAAAGCACAATTTTCTCTGAAATAACTTGAAACTGACAAAAGTAATTGGCATCCACCATTGTTCATTCCATATTTAATAGAAAATCATACTTTGCTTTTGATTTTTTATTCAACATAATATTGTAAATAATAAAACAAATGAAAATGTCATGGACAAAAATGATGGAACTCTTAAGCTAATATTTTGTTGCACAACCTTTAGAGGCAATCACTGCAATCAAACATTTTCTGTAGCTTTCAATGAGACTTCTGCACCTGTTAACAGGTAGTTTGGCCCACTCTTCCTGAGCAAACTGCTCCAGCTGTCTCAGGTTTGATGGGTGCCTTCTCCAGACTGCAAGGTTCAGCTCTTTCCATAGATGTTCGATAGGATACAGATCTCATATAAGGCCACTTCAGAATAGTCCAATGTTTTGTTCTTATCCATTCTTGGGTGCTTTTAGCTGCGTGCTTTGGGTCATTATCCTGTTGGATGACCCATGATCTGCGACTGAGACCTTTCTGACACTGGGCAGTACGTTTTACTCCAGAATGCCTTGATAGTCTTGAGATTTCATTGTGCCCTGCACAGATTCAAGGCACCCTGTGCCAGGCACAGCAAAGCAGCCCCAAATATAACCGAGCCTCCTCCATGTTTCACTGTAGGTATGGTGTTCTTTTCTTTAAAAGCTTCATTTTTTCGTCTGTAAACATAGAGCTGATGTGACTTGCCAAAAAGCTCCAGTTTTGACTCATCTGTCCAAAGGACATTCTCCCAGAAGGATTGTGACTTGTCAATATGCATTTTAGCAAATTCCAGTCTGGCTTTTCTATGTTAGTCTTTCAAAAGTGGAGTCTTCCTGGGTCTTCTTCCATGGAGCCCACTTTTGCTCAAAAAGCGATGGATGGTGCGATCAGAAACTGATGTACCTTCACCTTGGAGATCAGCTTGTATCTCTTTGGCAGTTATCCTTGGTTCTTTTTCTACCATTCGCACTATCCTTATGTTCAATTTGGGATCGATTTTCCTCTTGCGGCCACGACCAGGGAGGTTGGCTTCAGTTCCATGGACCGTAAACTTCTTAATAATATTTGCAACTGTTGTCACAGAAACATCAAGCTGCTTGGAGATGGTCTTGTAGCCTTTACCTTTACCATGCTTGTCTATTATTTTCTTCCTGATCTCAGACAAATCTCTCCTTTGCTTTCTCTGGTCCATGTTCAGTGTGGTGCACACAATGATACCAAACAGCACATTGACTACTTTACTCCATTTAAATAGACTGAATCACTGATTACAAGATTGGAGACGTGTGATACTAATTAAAGAAACCAGTTAGTTTGAAATATCACTATAATCATATTATTTATTATATTTTCTAAGGGGTACCAACAAATGTGTCCAGACCATTTTAGAATCTCTTTGTAGAATAAGCAATCATTCATCTCTTTTCACAGCTTCATTGCTTTATTCTATGACATACCAAAGGCATGCAAGTATGCATGATAAAATAGCTTTTAATTTCATCACTTTTCAGGAGGAATGAAGCATTATTTCAATGAGCTGTAAGGGTACCAACAAATCTGAGCTCGTCTGTATATACACTACCGTTCAAAAGTTTGGGGTCACTTAGAAATGTTCTTGTTTTTGAAAGAAAAACACATTTTTTGTCCACTAAAATAACATCAAATTAATCATAAATACAGTGTAGACATTGTTAATGTTGGATATGACTATTGTAGCTGGAAACGGCAGATTTTGTATGGAATATCTACATAGGCATACAGAGGCCCATTATCAGCAACCATCACTGATGTGTTGCAATGGCAGGTTGTGTTAGCTAATCCAAGTTTATAATTTTAAAAGGCTAATTGATCATTAGAAAACGCTTTTGCAATTATGTTAGCAAAGCTGAACTGTTGTGCTAATTAAAGAAGTAACAAAACTGTCCTTCTTTAGACTAGTTGAGTTTCTGGAGCATCAGCTTTTGTGGGTATGATAACAGGTTCAAAATGGCCAGAAACAAATAACTTTTTTCTGAAACTCGTCAGTCTATTCTTGTTCTGAGAAATGAAGGCCATTCCATGCGAGAAATTGCCAAAAAACTGAAGATCTCGTACAACGCTGTGTACTACTCCCTTCACAGAACAGTGCAAACTGGCTTTAACCAGAATAGAAAGAGGAGTGGGAGGCCCCAGTGCAGAAATGAGCAAGAGGACAAGTACATTAGAGTGTCTAGTTTGAGAAACAGACGCCTCACAAGTCCTCAACTGGCAGCTTCATTAAATAGTACCCGCAAAACACCAGTCTCAACGTCAACAGTGAAGAGGCGACTATGGGATGCTGGCCTTCTAGGCAGAGTTGCAAAGAAAAAGCCATATCTCAGACTGGCCAATAAAAAGATGGGCAAAAGAACACAAACACTGGACAGATAAACTCTGAGTCTGGCTAGCACTGGCAGGAGTATGGGGTAACGTTAGTTACAGCATGGTGAGGGTGAATTAAATTATTCAACATCTTGCTAGATAGCTAGCTAGCAATATCAGCGAAGCCAGCTGCAGCCACATATTGACTACCTAGCAACATGACATCATTTCTCATTTCTGGAGGCAGTGGAAATGCAATTTGAGCTAGCCTACCAAGACCAGCCCAACCTGGGTTGACTTCAAAGTGCCAATGGAAGCTGGGCTTAATGGGCCATATAGCTGGGAGGAAGTCCCTCAGACAGAGAACACAATAACAAGTTCAAAAGTTCAAATGGGTCTCCTTCACACAGAAAGGTGAACCATTGGAGGAGTGGTGTGGGAAGATAGCCTAACCAAATTGATATTACCAGTTTGTCTTGCCTAAACTAAAGTAAAAGTGTGTAAAAGCAATGATGAAGCGGAGCGACACACTGTCAAAAACAGCAGGTTTTTGTCCCTCACACCGTCAGACACTTGGGTGTTAACAAAGTGTGGCAACTTTTTCCTTGACGTGTCCCAGACTTATAATGACAGGCCTTATCAGCAGTCCTCCAGTCCCAGCCTCCTCTGATGTCCTATGTAGCCTCATACAGAGAGACAGAGACACAGTCCAGATCACCTCCTGTGCCCTCTGGCCCTGCACTGAAGGGCAACTCATCTCAGACACAGATTGAAGCTTTGTTCAAGTATCGGATAGACACTGCATAGTACTGTATATGGCCAGATAAACAAAGAGGGGGGTGTCAATAGAAATATATAGAGAGAGAACAAGAGAGGGGGGAAGGATAGATGGAGAGAAAGGGGGAAAGTGCATGTGAGGGGACCGAATGCTCATTGCTCATAGCAAACAACCAAATTGAATGGCTCAATGAACTGAAGCCCATACAAACACTCACTGTCACACACACACAACTCACAGAGCATCCCATAGCCTACACACATGCATACACCCATAAACACAAGAACACACCCACCCATACGCAAACACACTAACCTGCTAACCTGAAGGAAGATAGATAAAGTAAGGAAATCACACTTTGAGGAATCTTACATACAAGACCACAAAGCTGAGTTCACACTGGCAACTGAATCTCAAAACCTCTGTCTTAGCCTACACACAGTCTAGTTTCTAGTCTTAACCATAGCCTTTGGTTCAGTAGGTCCCTACATGGTTAGTGTCAGTGAGATTCACTTCAACAGACCACGGCTTGAGACCACCTCTTACTTTGATCAATTAATTAAAGTATGCAGAGTGTCAAACTCAATTGATGCAACAAAGACCAAACTGTGTTTTATCCAAAACAAGAGCCAGCAGGCCTAAGCAGTAGCCAAGCCAATGACATCATTCTGGCCAGTGTCATCATGTAGTAAGCTGTGCTGGTCCGGAACACAGCACCATTTACCCTCCCTCAAACCATGCATCTCACTTCTGTTACTTAACACGCAAAAAAGTGTAACAGATTGTTATCCGTGTGTTCGAATACCAATTTGATAAAGACATGTTGAATCCCAAATACAGTGATGTATTGTTCTGTGAATGTGAGACTGAAATTCCCCTCCACCAGAATAGCGATGATACAACAGAATAAATCAGTGGAGTAATGTCTGTGGGAGAAGGAACACTGATAGCATTTAGATTTATTTGTGATGACTCACCAACAGTGAATTTAGCACTTGGTATGAATCATTCTATTGGTTATCACCCTGATAACACTGCTAAAGAGGGGGTGTATTTCAAAAGCAGAAATATGTTTTTAATAATGCATGAAACTCCCTGCTAATGGGCACAGTGGAACCGATCAAAGGCCTATCCAGGGGGTGTCAGGCTCCACTGTGCCCACAGGCATACCTTCAGGAGGAGCCATGCACAGAGAAAGTATCAAACAGCAAATTACCCAGCTTTGATTATACTCCTCAGGCTGCACAGAAAACATTATAGAACAAAGTTGCAGGTCTCCTGTGAAAGCAGCTGTTTCACTTGTGGCATCAGCTAGACGGCTACAGCACACAGGGCATATTCACAGACAGACAGAACTATAGAAACCCATCACGACAGCTCTAAGCTGTTCCTCCCCACAAACACAGGAAATGAGTTTGTCAGAGAGGCAAATTGTTTCCAAACAGGTATATGAACCAGTTCACCAAAGGGGGTAGGCAATACAAGGTATAGAGGGAGCTTTATCCCTCACACAGGATTATCAGAATTATCTGTTGAATCATATGCCATTTAGAGCACAGGAGAGAAGGAAATATGTCACTTCTATGCAATGCTGCTCTTCCTCTCACATCTGTTCAGAATTTTTCAGAATCACAGAGTACATCAATTAAAGTCGATTAATGCTGTGTTAGCACATTTAGTATAGATCCAAGGGTAGATAAGTACATCAATAATTGAGAGCTGAATTTAAATTGTACAGACTTAGAGCTGCAAAGAACATAAAGATGCTGTTGCAAATGCCTGGAGAAACCGACGTTCTGTTGTGAAACCAAGGTTCTGTAAGTAAATGAAAAGATCATTTTCTGTATAGCAATAGATATTTCAGACAGTAGTTGTTGCTGTTGTGAGTGGGGAGTGCAAGGCACTGTTGAGACCTGTGGCTCTAGCCTACACTTTGAGTTCGTACAGTTCAATGTGACTGTGTGACAGTGGATGGAGAAGGCACTCTTACCTTCCCTGGGGCTTTGGTCTTGTTATTGTTGTTGCTGCAGGAGGACAAGTTTACATCCTCGTGAACTCGGTCCAGAAGCCAAAGCAGGAACTCCAGGGCGTCATGTTGGGAGTTTCCTCGGAATTGGGATCCATACTTGGATACTATACTCTAGAGAGGGAAAGGAGAGTCACATGGTCAATGATGGAGTCAATGTAAAACTGTATTGTAAACATTGGTGAATTAGTGCGTCTTCAATGGACAGGGAAAACAGATTAGCTGACTGTTGTTTTAAAATCATTACATTGATGTACTATAACCACACAGTATGCTTTTGAAGTAAAGACTTGCCTAAATGCATGAATAACCTTCTGCTGTCCGGATAATCCGAACATTTTGCATAAGAGTGAAAAACTAAAACAGCAGTGGGATAATTCAGATCCAAATCTGACAGCTTGTTAGGATTTGAGATGTGACGGGAATACCCAAATTGCATTACCAAAAGCTATTGTTTTGTTTACTGTCATTCCCGCTTACATAGAAACATGAAACAAACAGTGCGATATTCACTGGCTAACTGAGGTATGTATAGGACCATAAATAATCAATTTCATTTTTTGCCAAATTCTATTAGTTTTTTTCTCAAATTCCGTTTTCTCAGTTTGGTTTTTCAAGGTTTCTGTTTTTCTCCAGTTTCTCACGTTTTCACTCTTAAAATATATTTTGTTGATAGAAAAACAATATTTTATGTTTTAGGTCCACACCAATGCTTAAACCACATCAGGAGACCACTTTTGAGGTCTGGGAAAAATATATTACATTTACATTTTTGGGTGTAGATACCCTTTTATTTATTGCATATCAACACTGTTTGGTTAGCGGTGTTTCTGGAGCACACATGTGATTGCAGAGTTTGCTAAACAAATCGCCACTGGATTGATGCAAATAATCATGATATCAGTCTGCCAGGTAGGTATAGGCTTACAGGTGGGTATCTACCAGAAGATGGATCATTATTAGCATCATTGCTAATGCCTACACAAAAAGTGGTAGACAAACGCGCACACACAGACAGGGGCATTCACATGTTGCCTCTTCAGAAGGTTTAAGGAAAATACGAATCACTGATGCATTTTGTTCATGTCTTCACACCATAGCGCCCTCAAAGCTCATCACTAAGCTAAGAACCCTGAGACAAAACACCTCCCTCTGCAACTGGATCCTGGACTTCCTGACGGGCCGCCCCCAGGTGGTAAAGGTAGGCAACAACATATCTGCCACGCTGATCTTCAACACGGGGGCCCCTCGAGGGTGCGTGCTTAGTCCCCTCCTGTACTCCCTGTTCACCCACGACTGCGCATTCAAGCACGACTCCAACATCATCATTAAGCTTGCAGACCTCACAACAATGGTAGGCCTGATCACCGACAACGATGCGACAGCCTGTAGGGAGGACGTTAGACACCTGGCCGTGTGGTGCCAAGACAACAACCTCTCCCTCAACGTGATCAAGACAAAGGAGATAATCGTGGACTACAGGAAAAGGAGGGTCGAGCACTCCCCCATTCACATCGATGGGGCTGTAGTGGAGCAAGTCGAGAGTTTCAAGTTTCTTGATGTCCACATCACCAACAAACTATCATGGTCCAAGCACACTAAGACAGTCGTGAAGAGGGCACAACAATGCCTATTCCCCTTCAGGAGACTGAAAATATTTGGCATGGGTCCTCAGATCCTCAAAAAGTTCTACAGCTGCACCATCAAGCGCATCCTGGCTGGTTGCATCATCGCCCGGTATGGCAACTGCTCAACCTTCGACCGCAAGGCGCTATGGAGGGTAGTGCGTACGGCCCAGTACATCACTGGGGCCAAGCTTCCTGCCATCCAGGACCTCTATACCAGGGTTGTGTCAGAGGAAGGCCCTAAAATGTTTTAAAGACTCCATCCACCCTAGTCATAGAGTGTTCTCTCTGCTACTGCATGGCAAGCGGTACTGGAGTGCCAATTCTAGATCCAAAAGGATCCTGAACAGCTTCTACCCCAAAGCCATAAGACTGCTGGACAGTTAATTGAATGGCTGGCTACCTGTCACGCCCTGACCTGAGACGTTTTATTTCTCTATTTTGTTAGGTCAGGGTGTGGGGTGGGCATTCTAGGTGTTATATTTCTATGTTGTCTTTTTCTTTGATTGGCCTAGTATGGTTTCCAATCAGAGGCAGCTGTCTATCATTGTCTCTGATTGGGAATCATACTTAGGCAGCCCTTTTTCCCTCCATCAGTGTGGGATCTTGTTGTTGTACAGCTCAGTAAGCCTGCAAAACGTGACGTTCGTTTTTGTTGTTTATTATTTTGATTTAGTGTTCTGAGTTACAATAAAGAAATATGAGCACTTACCACGCTGCACCTTGGTCTCCTCATTACGACGATCGTCACTCTACCTGGACTATTTGCATTGACCCTTCCCCTTTTTATTTTTTATTTACGCTGCTACTACTTGCCGTTTATTATTTATGCATAGTCATTTCACCATTACCTACATGTACATATTACCTCAATGACCTCGACTAACCTGTACCCCCACACATTGACTCTGTACCGGTACCCCCTGTTTATAGCCTCATTATTGTCATTTTAGTGTTTTTTTTACTTTAGTTTATTTTTTTATTTTTTTTAACTCTTATTTTTCTAAAAACTGCATTGTTGGTTAAGGGCTTGTAAGCATTTCACAGTAAGGTCTACACGTGTTGTATTCGGAGCATGTGACAAATACAATTTTATTTGATTTATGATAATCTTGTGCAAATGAATGAATTTTCTAACAAGTTCAATACATTTGGTTGATTTCCTATTAAGTTCAATAAATGTTTTAATATTGTTGAATTCCGTTTTAATGTCTGGAATCCGTGATTCTGTCCGCGTTCTCCAGCATCACAGACTTTATAGGACCCTAGGTGTGTCTGTTTGTCCACCTGTGGCTGCACACAGGATCCCTTCTTGAGGAAGCTCAGCTGTAGGCCTAACTCCTGTAGCACAGTGCACACAGTGGACCCACAGTGGGTCAATCATTGCCTCAAGCCCTATGTCCGTCTCCACAGAATGCAGAACAGAGGGATTCTTGAATTGCAAATTTTCCCTAATGCTCTTTGCGCTTCACTCATCACCCACTGTCTGACACAAAGCTATTTAAGGTCCCGGGCAGAAAATCCTCAAATGCTGCTGAGCCCAATCAGAGCTGACCTTGGATGGGTCCCACTGAACCCCATAATGAGTTCGCTGACTCATATTCAGTTATTCAGAAACATTTGTCTCCACACCACACACACACACACAAAACTATAGTACTAGTGTTACCCAAACTTAACTGACAGATATAAAGACCGTTCTTTTTACATTTAAGAAAGAAACATCAAATGAAATACATCCGTAGATATCACTGTGCCACAAAAAAGTAGGTTGAGGAATACTTAAGCCCACATGGAACACAATGTAAGTTGAAATCTGTGGTTTAAGACTGAGTGGCACACGACTCAATTACGCTGGAATTAACCGGCTGAACCGCAGCTGGCAGCCTGAAGGAGCCTCAGCAGTAATGAGAGATTATGGAGAGAACAGCAGCCTGAAGGAGCCTCAGCAGTAATGAGAGATTATGGAGAGAACAGCAGCCTGAAGGAGCCTCAGCAGTAATGAGAGATTATGGAGAGAACAGCAGCCTGAAGGAGCCTCAGCAGTAATGAGAGATTATGGAGGAGAACAGCAGCCTGAAGGAGCCTCAGCAGTAATGAGAGATATGGAGAGAACAGCAGCCTGAAGGAGCCTCAGCAGTAATGAGAGATTATGGAGAGAACAGCAGCCTGAAGGAGCCTCAGCAGTAATGAGAGATTATGGAGAGAACAGCAGCCTGAAGGAGCCTCAGCAGTAATGAGAGATTATGGAGAGAACAGCAGCCTGAAGGAGCCTCAGCAGTAATGAGAGATTATGAGAGAACAGCAGCCTGAAGGAGCCTCAGCAGTAATGAGAGATTATGGAGAGAACAGCAGCCTGAAGGAGCCTCAGCAGTAATGAGAGATTATGGAGAGAACAGCAGCCTGAAGGAGCCTCAGCAGTAATGAGAGATTATGGAGAGAACAGCAGCCTGAAGGAGGCCTCAGCAGTAATGAGAGATTATGGAGAGAACAGCAGCCTGAAGGAGCCTCAGCAGTAATGAGAGATTATGGAGAGAACAGCAGCCTGAAGGAGCCTCAGCAGTAATGAGAGATTATGGAGAGAACAGCAGCCTGAAGGAGCCTCAGCAGTAATGAGAGATTATGGATTAGAACAGCAGCCTGAAGGAGCCTCAGCAGTAATGAGAGATTATGGAGAGAACAGCAGCCTGACAGGAGCCTCAGCAGTAATGAGAGATTATGGAGAGAACAGCAGCCTGAAGGAGCCTCAGCAGTAATGAGAGATTATGGAGAGAACAGCAGCCTGAAGGAGCCTCAGCAGTAATGAGAGATTATGGAGAGAACAGCAGCCTGAAGGAGCCCTCAGCAGTAATGAGAGATTATGAGAGAACAGCAGCCTGAGGAGCCTCAGCCGTAATGAGAGATTATGGAAAGGAGCCTCGCCAGTTAATGACGAGATTATGGAGAGAACAGCAGCCTGAAGGAGCCTCAGCAGTAATGAGAGATTATGGAGAAGAACAGCAGCCTGAAGGAGCCTCAGCAGTAATGAGAGATTATGGAGAGAACAGCAGCCTGAAGGAGCCTCAGCAGTAATGAGAGAGTATGGAGAGAGAACAGCAAGCCTGAAGGAGCTCAGCAGTAATGAGAGATTATGGAGAGAACAGCAGCCTGAAGGAGCCTCAGCAAGTAATGAGAGATTATGGAGAGAACAGCAGCCTGAAGGAGCCTCAGCAGTAATGAAGAGATTATGGAGAGAACAGCAGCCTGAAGGAGCCTCAGCAGTTAATGAGAGATTATGGAGAGAACAGCAGCCTGAAGGAGCCTCAGCAGTAATGAGAGATTATGGAGAGAAACAGCAGCCTGAAGGAGCCTCAGCAGTAATGAGAGATTATGGAGAGAACAGCAGCCTGAAGGAGCCTCAGCAGTAATGAGAGATTATGGAGAGAACAGCAGCCTGTGATCACTGCCTAATAATCCCTGGTATCTAACAGACATACTGTATGACTCTATCATACAGTACAGTAGATCTCGCTGTCATTGGTACAACCTGTATAATAATACACCGTGTGTGGGAGGTACTGCTTTCTCTACCTATCTTCAAAGTAGTTGCTCAGCTGAACATTGTACAAAGTCAACACACATTCATAAACAGAGAGCAAAGTGATTATTGGGATGTGTCAAAGCAAAATTAGGAGTAGAAGAGAGTAGTCTCCTAATGCTGTCTGAAAGTGTGCCTCTTCCTACAGTGTCTGTTTTTAGTCAGAGACAAAGTCAGGGGAGAGGTATCACACTGTTTAGGTACTTACACACAATTACACAAAATGTGGACAACAAAATTAAAACATCACAATCACAGCGCCATAACTCAGACTGTACAGACAAATCCATTGTCTGGTTGTCCCTGTGCCAGCAGCAAGTCTGTCCCTTTTGTGTCAAGAAAGAACAGCATGACATAATGGCCTCTTGGAGACTGGCAGCACAGTTTAGGGAAACAAGATAGCCTTCATGTAATAGTTTTGCTCATTGTACAGCTTTAACCTACTGTAAATATATTGCATGGAAAGCAATGCACAATTGAGGTAGCAAGATGAAAGACCTATATCGATGTTGTACGACTCGTTTTGTTGTGTTCTACATAGCCTAAGTTAGTCTGAAGGCAGTGTACAGACAATAAAGATTTTAACTCTTGACATACTTTAAATTAACTCTCTAAGGCAGTTTCCAGAAATAAGCTCTATGTGGGCACATAATGCTACAATTACAAGCTGCTGTTACAGTGGCAAATCTCCCATGGTAATTATAGTTATCTTCATCAGTGTCCATGAATGTGGTAATTGCGTCAGATAAATAATTGATACTGTAGATAAGGTATAGTTCTCTCTGTGGTGTCCACAATGGCCCTTTTGACCTAATTACGTATAACTCTGGACTGTGTAATATATGTGTATGATTAATGCTCTGGTTTATGAGGTACCTGACTCTAACTGACAATTAATATGGACCAGTCCCATTAGTCATATAAATATGACCATTGCTAGGGATTTTTACTGTAACAGAAACTACATTAGATGACCTCTGAACCTCTGAATGTTGGTATACACTGCCTCTTTCTCTGTAGTGTCATCATCAAGCAAATTAAGCATGATAATGACTATAGTGGGTGCTGGTACTGTAAAACTCTGCCTGAAAAATAATGTGACATATACTGTATGGGACCCCTAGTTCGGGGAGCGCCCGGGGCGTAGGTGGTGATATAATATACTAGCTTAAACAATATATACTGACAAAAGCACATACTACAGGTCACGGAAAGACCTACAATTTCATTGTTTAAACATTTTTTTGGGGGGGGGGGGGGGGGTAACTGTGAGACCGTCAGTTCTGATGACTTTATACAAGGACATTCTATTCCAAAATAAATGAAAATTCTAAAATAGAATTTCCCACTCCAGAAATGAGCCCAATAACACATAGGTCCATATTATCAGGCAGGTATGTTATTTAGCAATAAGCATTATCACCTAATGTAGCCCACCTGATGCTAACTCTTAGATCTAAACATTAGGCTATCTTGTTGCCAGTTAGGAACATATTAATGACTTGAAGGCCCCCCAAAAAATTCCACTGGCACTCAGCTAACCAAGGATCATGTTACACCTGACCCGTGTTACATTTAGCCCCTATCTTATGCATTCAACGCCATTAGTGAGCTCTGACGAGCTTAAACCATGCTGCTGCTAAAAAATATAATATAGTGCATTTTACACATTTTGGGGATTTGAGAAATAAGTGTAGTAACACTAGAATGCTCTGTGATCCTCCGCTATTTACAGTGGCCATCATAACTGCTTTCAAATGTGGGTTTTCCCGCGACTGTATTAAGAATGTTGTACAATGACTGGGCATCCATATTTCTCTCCCTGTGCAGCACTCGCAATTTGAGTGCTCCTCAAGAGGAATATTACTTTCTCGCATAGAATGCGACAGGCTGAACAATTTAATAGGTAAATTATTCTACTATTGGGTTGTCTGATTTTGTAGTTGCCTACTCATGTTTTTGGTTGTGGAAAATTAAAATGTGGACAACACATTTTTTCATTATATAATTCAAAATTAGGGAGAGGTGTCAAGCCCATAGAGGGCACAGATGCACGTACCCCCACAGATTGTCCTGTTTATATACACTGCTCAAAAAAATAAAGGGAACACTAAAATAACACATCCTAGATCTGAATGAATGAAATAATCTTATTAAATACTTTTTTCTTTACATAGTTGAATGTGCTGACAACAAAATCACACAAAAATAATCAATGGAAATCCAATTTATCAACCCATGGAGGTCTGGATTTGGAGTCACACTCAAAATTAAAGTGGAAAACCACACTACAGGCTGATCCAACTTTGATGTAATGTCCTTAAAACAAGTCAAAATGAGGCTCAGTAGTGTGTGTGGCCTCCACGTGCCTGTATGACCACCCTACAACGCCTGGGCATGCTCCTGATGAGGTGGCGGATGGTCTCCTGAGGGATCTCCTCCCAGACCTGGACTAAAGCATCCGCCAACTCCTGGACAGTCTGTGGTGCAACGTGGCGTTGGTGGATGGAGCGAGACATGATGTCCCAGATGTGCTCAATTGGATTCAGGTCTGGGAAACGGGTGGGCCAGTCCATAGCATTAATGCCTTCCTCTTGCAGGAACTGCTGACACACTCCAGCCACATGAGGTCTAGCATTGTCTTGCATTAGGAGGAACCCAGGGCCAACCGCACCAGCATATGGTCTCACAAGGGGTCTGAGGATCTAAACTCGGTACCTAATGGCAGTCAGGCTACCTCTGGCGAGCACATGGAGGGCTGTGCGGCCCCCCAAAGAAATGCCACCCCACACCATGACTGACCCACAGCCAAACCGGTCATGCTGGAGGATGTTGCAGGCAGCAGAACGTTCTCCACGGTATCTCCAGACTCTGTCACGTCTGTCACATGTGCTCAGTGTGAACCTGCTTTCATCTGTGAAGAGCACAGGGCGCCAGTGGCGAATTTGCCAATCTTGGTGTTCTCTGGCAAATCCCAAACGTCCTGCACGGTGTTGGGCTGTAAGCACAACCCCCACCTGTGGACGTCGGGCCCTCATACCACCCTCATGGAGTCTGTTTCTGACTGTTTGAGCAGACACATGCACATTTGTGGCCTGCTGGAGGTCATTTTGCAGGGCTCTGGCAGTGCTCTTCCTGCTCCTCCTTGCACAAAGGCGGAGGTAGCGGTCCTGCTGCTGGGTTGTTGCCCTCCTACGGCCTCCTCCACATCTCCTGATGTACTGGCCTGTCTCCTGGTAGCGCCTCCATGCTCTGGACACTACGCTGACAGACACAGCAAACCTTCTTGCCACAGCTCGCATTGATGTGCCATCCTGGATGAGCTGCACTACCTGAGCCACTTGTGTGGGTTGTAGAGTCCGTCTCATGCTACCACTAGAGTGAAAGCACCGCCAGCATTCAAAAGTGACCAAAACATCAGCCAGGAAGCATAGGAACTGAGAAGTGGTCTGTGGTCACCACCTGCAGAACCACTCCTTTATTGGGGGTGTCTTGCTAATTGCCTATAATTTCCACCTGTTGTCTATTCCATTTGCACAACAGCATGTGAAATGTATTGTCAATCAGTGTTGCTTCCTAAGTGGCCAGTTTGATTTCACAGAAGTGTGATTGACTTGGAGTTACATTGTGTTGTTTAAGTGTTCCCTTTATTTTTTTGAGCAGTGTATATTATCATTATTATTTAAAAAAAATAATACTACTAGCAACCGAGCAATGTTATGCCCAGATAGGTTCCTAATCTCCCAACCTCATAACTAGCTACCAAGAAGCCATTTCAGGCTATCAATCAAGTTAGAGTAGCTAGCTTGTCTAACTATTTTAGCTGGCATGCCTTTAGAAAAGCAAGCAATTACTATATGTACTGAATAAGACTCACATTACTTTCAATCTTTGACCCACATTTTTGCAGGGATATTTAGTTTCTTTAAAAAAAAAACTGTCAGGAGGATACAGACAGCTCAAGAGGTAACCTATGTTTAGAAATGCAGAAGAATAAACAGTTTTGACGTAGAATTAAGCAAAATTACTATGGTTTTTGATTGCAGCAAAAAGCTGTTTCAGGTGTTTGAAAAATGCTAAATTCTCGAACTTCAGGACAGGGACATATCCCCAATACGGATCACCCCCAAGCCATCCTCGTGTACTTTGTGCCCCCTCAGATTTTGGGGGTACATGACGCCCCTGACCAAAGGTACCGGGTGTCATTTGAATCATAGGTGCCAGGTGTCGGACCTAATATTTACAGAACAAGAACAAGTGTCATTGTTACGGCCGTCGTAGAGAGGGGACCAAAGCACAGCGTGGTAAATGTTCATTATTATTTATTAAACAATGAAACACTAGAACAAAGAAACAAAACGAAAAGCCAAACAGTTCCGTCAGGTAATGAAATACAAAACAGAAAACAACTACCTACAAAACACAGGTGGGAAAAGGCTGCCTAAGTATTGTTCCCAATCAGAGACAACGATAGACAGCTGCCTCTGATTGGAAACCATACCTGGCCAAAACATAGAAATATAAATACATAGAATGCCCACCCCATATCACACCCTGACCTAACTAAACAGAGAAAAACATCTCTCTCAGGTCAGGGCGTGACAGTCATCTCCCTGCGACTTCACTGAGTCACTTAACTTCATATTTAAAGTCCTGAAACCAAAAGCTCTCCCAGATCAGATAGCCTAATCATTAAAAGGCCTACATGGAGACCCCAAATATTGACACTTCCTTGGAAGCCAGAGTCACTGTCACCGTGATGAGTCATCACACAAACATGTCAAAACTCTAAACTGATTTAGCCTTCAATCACGACCAGATAGTCCATCTGCTCTGTAGAGAGGGAGGGAGGACTGAATTCCAGCTCAAGAGGCCTTCATTCCTTCCTTCATTCCTCCCTCCCTCCCTCCCTACCCTCCCTGACCCCTGTCTTCCATGTTATTGAAACCTATATACTAGCTGTTGAGTAACTGTTTGAGTTTCTGTTTTCAAACCTTCTCTGGCCCCTCTATGCAAACATTGAAATCCACCAGGAGGGATTCAGAGAATGCACTAGGACAAACAGATCAGATACTCTTTAAAACACACATCTGATTCTGATCCCAGAGCAGATAGAATGAAGCCCTCAGATCAGAGGACAGTGACAGGTAGGACATGATGAAGGGGAAGTATATATATAAAGTTGCAGGCACAGTACTTAACTTTCGATATAACATTTAAGTAACCCTCCCCCTACAGTGTCAGTCCTGCAAGGTGCTACTGGAATGTGGCTCAGTGCCAGTCATCCTGTTATAGCTACCTTTTTGTTTTATTTTTCTCCTGTCTGCGCCACCAACCTGCCTGAGAGGACACTGGGACAGATCACCATTTAATGGTAACTTTTGCATCCAATTAACCAAGGACCTCTCTTCTGAATTCACTCAAAATACATTTTGTCTGCTTATAATGAGGATTGAAAAGTCATATCTTTCTGTCAAGCTGCCAGTCATTCTCACATTAGAATGACTGGCAATAGTGAATATTAGCCTGTTACTGAACAGCACACATGTGTGCAACCACCAAATTGCTTTTGCTAATACATTGTGTTACATCATAAAGTTTACTTACATTCACTTTCATTTTCTCCTCCAAAATTGTGTTTGTTAATATTTTATGGGATGTGAGGCAAACACTTATCCACCTTTGCTATTCCTTGTCTATGCTATTCACTCTCCTCTTACTCTGGCAGAGGCATGTGGACTGACTGATAATACTGTTTGAGAACTGCTCTGAGATAATTATGAAGTGGGCCATTTAAATTACAGGGTAAGGTTTTTGATTGTTTATAGATGGCTGGTTGTTTTGTCTGATGCTCCCATGGCCTAAGGGCTCAGACAGGGGCCTGGCAGCTATCTGATTATCTCATGGTGCCTGCAGACAGCTGTGGAATTACATAGAAGACAGTTTTAGACGGCCAGACATGAACTCACGACCCTTCTGGTCACAGAGCCACAGCCAAGATGCACGACTGTGTGTGCTTAAACCCAGGAAAGATCTCATCACATGCATTGAGTGTTTTCATTACAGCTATCTTGAGATCTCAACTATCTTGACTACATGAAGCCAGCTCAGATTTTTGTCCTCTCAAAATCTGATAGGAGAGTCCCACAAGATAAGAAGGAAGTGGCTATAGATGGAGAGGAGTTGGCAGGGTGTACAGAGAAGAGTGAGATTGTGAGAAAGAGTTACTTTTTGGAGGAGAGGAATGGTCACACAGAACATTGGGTCAGACAGAAACCAAATAAACTAGTTAGAATTGATTCTCCTCTGTGACCTCTCTGGCAGGAGGTACAGCACTGACTGCAAAATAAAGGTAATACAATCTCTGGGTGGTATTTTAGTCTGGTATTGTGGTGGGGCACTCTCAATCTGCCCCTCATTGACTACCACCCAGACAAAATTTCTCTAACTCCTGACCCCTCCTGTCTCAGCCTCCAGTATTTATGCTGCAGTAGTTTATGTGTCAGGGTATTTCTCCTGTCTTTCCGGTGCCCTGTGTAAATTTAAGTATGCTCTCTCTAATTCTCTCTCTCTTTCTCTCTTTCTTGCTCTCTTTCTTTCTCTCTCTCGGAGGACCTGAGCCCTAGGACCATGCCTCAGGACTACCTGGCCTGATGACTCCTTGCTGACCCCAGTCCACCTGGCCGTGCTGCTGCTCTAGTTTCAACTGGTCTGCCTGCGGCTATGGAACCCTGACCTGCTCACCGGACGTGCTACCTGTCCCAGACCTGCTGTTTTCAACTCTCTAGAGACACAGGAGCGGTAGAGATACTCTGAATGATCGGCTATGAAAAGCCAACTGACATTTACTCCTGAGGTGCTGACCTGTTGCACCCTCGACAACCACTGTGATGATTATTATTTTACCCTGCTGGTCATCTATGAACATTTGAACATCTTGTCCATGTTCTGTTATAATCTCCACCCGGCACAGCCAGAAGAGGACTGGCCACCCCTCATAGCCTGGTTCCTCTCTAGGTTTCTTCCTAGGTTCTGACCTTTCTATGGAGTTGTTTCTAGCCCCCGTGCTTCTACACCTGCATTGCTTGCTGTTTGGCGTCTTAGGCTGGGTTTCTGTGCAGCACTTTGAGATATCAGCTGATGTAAGAAGGGCTTTATAAATACATTTGATTTGATTTGAACTCCTCTACTACCAGTACATTGCGCTGAGCAAGAGGCAAAGTGATTGAGCCCCTGGCTTTGCACAATGCAGGGTGAAGGTGTGCCTCTAGTTATGCTTACACCTCTTCTCCTCACAGATCAATTAGCATTTCCAAGAATAAATCCATTGTGAATGTATTGTCCTACCCCTTATCATCTTCTCTTTATCTGGCCTTGAACTATATAGGAGCTAAGCACTGCAGGCGAGGGAGTGTGGTAATAGTTTTTCCCTCCTCTTTAGCGTGGGCAGGGTGGGAAAGCCTGAGGGGAAACTGATACAGTCACCGCCTCCTGATCCACAACAAGATCCACTCTCAGATCCACACACTCGTATCCACACTCAGATCCTTTAATTGAGAGTGTTCCTCTCAATAAACAGTCTTCTCTATGGCAATGTTGCCTAACTAACATAATGAAGTGTGTCCTATTCAGAAACACTCCAATACTGTAAATGGTAGTGAGTCAGCCAGGTGCTATGCTTATCATCTCAGCGACTGGAATATTAAAGCCCAGCGTTCAAAGCCGCCATACCTGGAAAACACTCAATATAACACACCAGCTTTCAAAAATCTGTTTAGAGTATAGTAAGTCCTTTGTTTATGTTCAAGGTTCTTCTGTGCTGTGAGCGTCTGATGGAACAAAGTGCACTCCAGACAGACACCTGGTAATCCCATGCCCTCAGACTCCAGTGACACACAGTGCCAGCCAGCCACCTCATTAGTAAGTGGTGAACTAAAAGCCACCTGGGTAAAACCACAGACTATAAAAGCACTGTAGAGATGAACTCGAGTTCAGCATAGTAGCTATCAAAACTCGCTGATGCACTGACTTATAAAGTAATCAATCCTGGAGAAAAATAAACAGGTTACCTATAGGCTAATAAATCTTAGGAGCTCCAATGTCATGGATAGTGCTTCAGACAGCATTTTTGGAATATAAAATCAAATCAAGTGTCACATGTTTCGTAAACAACAGGTGTAGACTAACAGTGAAATGATTATTGACCAATATGATAACATTTTCTGTAAATCCCCTCAATATTTTAGGCAAATGTCACACAAATTGTTTATTATCATGTTAGGAATGACAGCAGCATAGTTGTTTTATGTTGCGGTTTCAATCAAGGTGCAATCAAGGTATACAGGGGCAGGGGCAAATGGAAATACAGCAGTCATCTTCACCCCTGGCTCTCTGGTACTTAAAATAGCTTGTCCTGAGTTTATTACATAGTAAGTATATTGTTAGTACACAGGTATAAGAGCAACTAGATTTAATAATAACCAACTATAGCCTACCTTGAATTCCACTGACAGTTGCGGGATGTATTCCAGAGTCCAGAGTGCCCTAACAAGTGATGCCAACTGCTCAGTGACTTCACCTCTGGCATGCTGCGTGTCTTCACTTTTAACAATCCCATTAATTCTCCTTCGACTCAAATCCAATTTGTACCGTTCCAACCCGAGATACTCTGCGAGCAGGTCAGTGTTGCTCAAGCACTGGACCACGGCGTTCATGAAACAGGTGTTCCCGTGATTTTTCAAGCCTAGAACACCTGGAATGTTGCCACCATAGCACCATAAAACCCTTTCTTTCACCGAGCAACGGGAAGAAGCTATCGAATTATTTTTAACAGAATCATCCCCGGCGACCTGGACATCCTCTTTGATATTTCCTGAGTTGGCACTGAGTGTGCAAGGTGTCCCGTCACGAAACCCTCCATCGTCATCCTCTGCGCCCTGAACTGCAACGTCTCCAAAGTGGGTAAAAGTGCCAAAAGTTTTGATAATTTTATTTACAAAACTCCCCACCGACTTCAATGATTTCTTTCGAAAAAGCCGTCCATGTTTCTGTTTGTTTTCCTTGCGCTTTGTTGCCTTTGACGTGGCTTCATCCTTCACTCTGCAGTGTTTATCCATATCTTTATAATACTTTACCGATGTTGGAGAATTCTGGAATTAATTTCGAGGCCAGTGTGACACTTTTCTGCAGAGATTTCCCATCCGGATACCGTGAGGAGGACAGAACACACGCGCACAGAGGTGAAACCATCGCGGAGTCATGGCACATCAACACACATAGACTCCGTGCAGCCGGTAAACGTCAAACAGTTCAACACTTACTGAAACCCTTAATGCTTGTTGACCAAATTACATGAGCTCCATCGATGATCGACATTACCTGCGCCTTTCCTTGCCTCCTACTTGCAGCCTTTAAGGGCATGTACACACGCACTTATCCATCGCTTCGAACTTCGCCTCGAAAGAGGCGTGTATTCATATGCGTAGTGTGTGACTATTCCCTCCCACTTTGATTCTAGTCCCCGTATCATCAAAGTAGTTTATGCTGGCATAGTAGGCTATACAAACGCTGACTCACAAGTTGATGTTTCCAGGTTTAACTTCTATTCTCATGAAAACAATCAGCTTTTCATGGTTGAATGTTGAAACAGTCATATTTTCTTTTTGGCATGTTTTCTCTGTTAATATTAAATATATGGATTAGTCATGGACACGTTTTTGCATTTAGAACACACACATATTAGCCAATCATAAATGGATTAATGATGTGTAGACGTTATTCAAGTAGGTTATGTGGGTTTCCCAATGTTAGGGAACCCCTGCTGTTTCAACCCACTGGCATGAAGGGCAGTGGTGAGGTGCTCACCTGAAGAGAGCAGTAACCAACCATACACAACAAGATAGAAGGATATGATGGAAAATAAGCAGACATATTTCAGTCAGGTTCATCTCAAACGCAAACTTTATGGAGTTTGTTGGTTGGGGGAAAAAAACAGTCCACTATCTTTGCAAAAGCATAAGTGCATTCCTTTTACATTCACAACAATATCATTCGATAAATTGGGGAATGTCCTAGCAGAAATGGAGACCTTGTGAAATAATGTCTTGTTCATCTACACTCAGGCAATGAAATGGGAACACTAATAGGAGTGGGATCTTTAAAGGTCCAATGCAGCCGATTTTATCTCAATATCAAATCATTTCCGGGTAACATTACTGCTGGTGTCACGTCCTGACCAGGTAAAGAGGTCATTTGCCATAGTAAAATGGTCAGGGCATGGCAGGGGGTTGTTTTGTGTGGGTTTTGGGGTTTTCTGTTTCTATGTGGGAGTGTTCTAGTTTTCTATTTCTATGTGTTGTTTTCCATGCTTGGCCGGGTATGGTTTCCAATCAGAGGCAGGTGTCTTTCGTTGTCTCTGATTGGAGGCCATACTTAGGTAGCCTGTTTTCCTTTGGGGTTTGTGGGTAGTTGTTTCCGTTTAGTCTAAGTGTACCTGACGGGACTGTTGTTAGTCGTTTTGCTGTTTTTTGTGTCTTCATTAAAGAATTAAGAATGAGTACTATCCACGCTGCGTCTTGGTCTCCATTCATCGACCCCTGTGACAGAACTACCCACCATAAAAGGACCAAGCAGCGTGAGAGGAGGTACCTGGAGTCATGGACGTGGGAAGAAATCCTAGATGGAAAGGGACCCTGGAGCCAGGCTGGGGAGTACCAGTGCCCGAAGGAGGAACTGGAAGAAGCGAAGAGGGAACGACGGTATTATGAGGCGTTGTATCCTCCAATTGAGGAGGTGAAGAGGCAGCCTCCCCAAAAAATTGGGGGCGGGGGGGGGGGGGGCATAAGGGGAGTTTGGCTAGGTCAGGGGGGAGCCCTGACCTAACTTCCCGGGCATTTCGGAGAGAGCCATGGAGGAAACCAGAACCAGTCGGGGAATCAAGAGCGGAGTACGACACTAGATTCCAGAGAGAGGGAATGGCGGAAAGGGCACGACGGAGCAGGCGCACAGAGGGGCAAGCAATGCAGTATGGAGTAATGCACACTGTCGCCCATATGCACTCACAGTCCGGTGCGGTCGATACAGGCTCCTCAGCGTTGTCGTGCGACAGTTAGCCGGCAGCCAGGTAAAAGTGCGCCGGCTCAACATATCTGGCCTCCAGTGCGGCTCCTCGGCCCAGGATATCCTACGCCTCCTCCACGCACGATACCCCAATTCCTCAGCACAGCCCAGTTCGTCCTGTGCCAGCGATTCGCCCTTGCCGGGCTAGAGCCAGCATTGAGCCAGTACGGGTTATGCTAGCTATAAGCGTCAGACCTCCAGTGAGAATCCAGGGGCCAGTATATCCTACGCCTGCTCCACGCACGGTACCCCGCATACCCCAGCACAGCCCAGTTCGTCCTGTGCCGGCGCTCCGCCCTTGCCGGGCTAGCGTCAGCATCGAGCCAGGACGGGTTGTGCTAGCCGCAAGCACCAGACCTCCAGTAAGCCTCCATGGCCAAGTACGTCCGGTACCGGCTCCGCGCACTCGTCCCACAGTGCGCCCTCCGCTCCTCAGCCCGGAGCCTCCAGCGACGCTCCTCAGCCCGGAGCCTCCAGCGACGCTCCTCAGCCCGGAGTCTCCAGCGACGCTCCTCAGCCCGGAGTCTCCAGCGACGCTCCTCAGCCCGGAGTCTCCAGCGACGCTCTCAGCCCGGGGCCTCCAGCGATGCCGCGCAGCCCAGAGTCTTCTGAAAGGGAGCTACGCCCAGAGCCAGAGCCACCTCAGTAGTGGGAGAATTGGGTAGGGGGGTGTAGCACAGGGACCGTCGTTGACGGTGGCCACCCTCCCTTCCCTTCCTTTAAGTTTGGGGTTGTTTTTGTGGGGTTTTTGTTTTTGAGGTGCATTCGGGGTCTGCACCTTTGGGGGGGGGGGTACTGTCACGTCCTGACCAGTAAAAGGGGTTATTTGTCATTGTAGTTTGGTCAGAGCGTGGCAGGGGGTGTTTGTTTTGTGTGTTTCTGTGTTTTTTGGTTAAAGTTCTATGTTTTCTATGTTTAAATCTAGTTTTCTATTTCTATGTTGGTTTTTGGTAGGACCTCCAATTAGAGGAAGCTGGTTGGCGTTGCCTCTAATTGGAGGCCATATTTAGTTGAGGTTTGTTTCACTTGTGTTTTGTGGGTGGTTATTTACTGTATAGTCTGTGCACCTTATGGGACTGTTTCGTCTTTTGTTATAGTGTTAATTCTAATAAATTAAGAAGATGAGCACTTTACCCGCTGCACCTTGGTCCAATCCTTACGACGCCTATGACAGTATGTTAAATATTACAGGGCTTGATGTGCAGTAAACAAGGATCGTAGAATAGTTGTGTGAAGAACTCTCATTAAACTGCAAAATGCATACAATAACAATGTATAAAGTCCACCCAACAATTTCCAAAAGCGCATGCTCAGTCACGACTTCCGCCGAAGTTGGTGCCTCTCCTTGTTCGGCGGTCGTCGTCGCCGGCTTTTTAGCTGCCACCGATCCACGTTTCTTTTTCCATTTGTTATGTCTTGATTGATCACACCTGGTTCCCATTACGTTATTATTTCCCTATTTAACCCTCTGGTTCTCATTATGTTTTGTGCGTGATAGTTTCCTGGTTTTTGTGTTAGTTTTTTGTGTTAGGGTTTGTTATCCCTGCGTGGAT
The DNA here is from genome assembly GCF_901001165.1 of Salmo trutta. Lineage (NCBI taxonomy): Eukaryota > Metazoa > Chordata > Actinopteri > Salmoniformes > Salmonidae > Salmo > Salmo trutta. The sequence goes on along the minus strand of NC_042988.1, from coordinate 20,487,903 downwards.
TTATTGGCTGATTATTTTCCCGAGTAAAGTACGTTATTTTACTCAGTTCTGTGTCCTGCGCCTGACTCCGTCCTCACCTCTGCACAACTGACACTTGACATGCTCATTATTTTTCAACCAGGATTATAATATGCAGTCTTTCACAATGACCAGTATTCATTATTCAAACTTTTTAATCAATGCAAGTCTGTGTCAAAATCTCTCCTCCTGTTTAAAAAAATGATAAGCAGATGTATTGTGCATGCCAGCATTTATTGGCTGGTAAATCATTTTGGGAGATTTAGAACTAAAGCCTTGACTTTCTCCTAATGAGTCCTTCACAGTATGCAAATAGAAACTGCGACCGTCTATCAAATAGTAAAATGCAGTGGTTAAAACATGGTTGTGTGTGGGAATGAACCATAATCATCTCTGGGGTTGGCAGCTGTCTCCTTAGCTTCTCTGCCTCCCGTTGCAACTGTTATTTGAAGTTATTTTTAGACCACAAATACCACATTTCCCTTTTAAAATACAGGTGCCTTTCTATTTTCCCCTTGTTGAAAAGTGAATTAACCTACAAAGAAGGAGCTCAGGAAAAGTGTAGATGTTACATCCTATGTGATTGTGTGCACCACTTTTCATGAAAAAAGTTGAGATACCTAGTCTATTGATGTAAAGAAATTATGCCAGCAAAAAGTATATTCTATTTATACACAAAACACTCCCCCTCAGTTAAAAATAAAGAGAAAAGTGTGTTTCTTTGAAAGTGCTGCAGTGGGATCCAGAGTCCTGAACCTAAAAAATCTGGTCCAAACTTCCATCATGAAGACATATGGATTGTACTCATGAAATACTCGATTATAATACTATGAAAACCAAGCCTCAAGAGAAATGATCTCTGTGGAATACCTCAAAAGAACAATATTTTATGTGATGTTAGTGTGCTACTCAATGGATTGCTCTGTTACACCAGTGAAATATATATGTTTTAAGTTAAACAAGGAGAGATCATTTTCCAATTAGGATTTCTCTGTGAAGAAGTAAACATCATCCTAGATGAAGTGGGTGACAGAGACCATCTGGTTGCCTGAGTCATAGCTATGCCGTCTGCTATGGGAATAAACAATCCCTTAGCAGAGAATACAATGCACTGTCATTGTCACTGCATTACGCTACTATGACATCTGGCGCTAAAATATGACCAGTGGCAAGGAGAGGGCGCTCACACACGACTCACTGTGCGATCAATCATCCATTGTGTTTCAAATTCCATGGAAATAACTGTAAATAAATACTATGGTAGTCATTAACCCAATCAGAGTTGAATTCTCCCTCAATACTTTAGTCTGTGGCACAAATGAGTCTGACCTCAGTAAATAATCTTCTATATCCTACTGTGGTGGTGGATGTACCTTTCTGTCTGTGCTACTAGTGATGATCTGGTACTCCTCAGGGTGGTAGCAGACACTTCTAACCAGAGTATACACTATCTGCTGCTTCAATTTGTTTCACTATCAGTTTCACTTTTTCACTGTTTCACTGTTAGTAATTGATTCTATTTGTTAAACTATTAGTCCTTTCTTCATATCATTAACATTGTAACCAGATTCTGTTATGAATAAACATGAGCAAAGGCGTGCAATGCTTGTGGTTTTTGAAAACGTTGTTTATCTGGTAGGCCCTAACACAGTGCAGTGGTTTCATGCCCACTAACTAAAGTTATCTATAATAATATCATTTGGTGGGTGCTTATATTTGTCCTATTTCATGCATGTACAAGTGTATATTAATTTGCATGTGTGAATTGGAAATGTGTATTTTTGCATATCTCAACTCTCCTTGAGACACCCTCGGAAAGTGGGGTCACGGCCAGGGTCTGCCATTATCAATGGCGACCCTATTTGTACTTTGTAATGCTCATGGTTCTCTGTCTCCATCATTGTTGTTTATCTTTATCTCTATGGTGCTTTATCTTCTTGATCTTTACCTGTCCCTCCCCTCTCCGCTGGCAATCCTCTTGCAGCCTCTGGTGGTGGCGATGGCTGTCACTCACACCCATGCTGTGGGCGTTGTGCACAGTCATCATCAGCCTGCCAGTCTCAGGAGTGAAGCCACAGATCTTACCATCATTCCAGGCTGAAAGAAAACAACACAAAAAGTCAATGACTGGGAGAAATACAAACATGAATGCGTGACAGAAAGTATTGTTTTTCTTTCATCTGAGTTAAAAATGGCACAACTGTTGTTGCCCAACTAAATCATCACCAGAGGAATGCATTTGCATTTCCAGACAGCAGACACGGCTTATAATAGAAAGCCCTTGAGTTTCTGCTGCTAAGAAATGGAATGGGAAATCCACCACTGATGATGCTCCTGCCGTCAATCATGAATTCCACAGCGTTGCAGCCAGGTCATGTTGGGCACAGTGATATGTAGCACTTCTTTAGAAGTTTCCATATGCCACATCCAGATGTCATTCTCAGAATGTGGCAAAGAGCTCAGATGAGCCACTGTGAGATATACGTCAAGATATATATGTTAAATTAAAGCACTTATTATCAGCCCATAATGAATTGATCTAGCTATTGACCATGACTATGATAAATATCATGCTTTACAATTTCTACTTTGGAGGACACAGGACATGACTTACAGTAAATGATAGTATAGCCCCCTCTACTGGTGTCATTTAAAAAGGCAAATGTGCTTCAAAATGAACAGCCAGTCAAGCAGAATCAGTTCCCTATTTGCATTCAGTAGTGGACTGACCCTGCACACAAATGGAATGTGATGGCGTATATTATGTGACCTTTTAGCCTGTTGTGTCACTCACATCGTTCACGGCGCTGTTATGGCTGGTGGTGGTCAGGTGATGAACTCCTCTTTGAAGTCAGTATTGTTGAAACAGTAGATCTGTGTCACTTCTGTGCCCACAAAGAACTGGTGACCATCACCACAGGGCGCTATGGATGTCACCCCTTTCCAGCTGAACCTTCCTGCCAAAGATTAGAAACCAAAGAATACACATACAGGTAGTATTCATTGAGTAGTACAGTGGTGTATTAGATGCTTTTGGAAGATGCACACAGGATTACTGAAGTGAGAGAATAACTATAAAAGTGAATAGACCTCCATTCCAGACACTTGACTCACTTGATGTGTTTGAAGTTGGATGAGGATCCTGAACAGAGGGAACGTGCCATCTCCTGAGCCAACAATATGTTGCCTGTCTTCATCACAGATTGTGTTCACCCCATGTAGACAACAAGGGGCAATGCATGCTGAGTTCTGAGGTTTGTACTGCAGTCTATCTAACTAAGCCAGATATTAAACTCCTCTTACCGTGTTCCTTTTTTGAAGCCACCTTGCTGAACTTCTGTTTCACTGGGCCACGGCCCATTAAGAAGCTTGGTCTTGAGATTGACTTTCAGGATATCCCCACTAGTACCACAGTAGAAATAGTATAGCTGATCCCAGCCTTCCTCAGGGATCTGTACCATGAAGCAATAGCAAGTTATTCAGGCTGCAAACTGCAGTATGCTGAGGAAATAGCACTCTCACAAATGTATCAGGGCTCTACAGCCTACATTTTTCAACTTAGGTGCACACGTGCTCCTTGTATGAAAGGTCAGCATAGAGCCCTGTGTATAGCCATGTGTTACTGCACTGTATTTTCTGATATTGTAATTTGTATAGAACAAGAAGGCCCGCACTCTGTTTAAGCTCCCAATTCACAGATTTATTGACAACGTTTCGATCCGAAACGGATCTTAGCCGATTTATGACCTGACGAAGATCCATTTCGGATCAAATCATCAATAAATCGGTGAATTGGGAGCTTTAACAGTGGGCCTTCTTCTTCTTTACTAGTATTCTTTATTAGCCCAGCACCTATGTTTTTAAGGATGTGGTATGATCACAAACTCTTCTGATATTGTAATTACCCAAATGCATTTCACAATTGTTTTCAGCTGCCCTGTCTGACATTCAGTGGACCTAATCATGTGGGGAAGATTACATTCCCAAATGGGGAGAGTGTCGCTACAAGAGATTATCAATATCCTTATAGGCCTTTAGTTGTGACATTTCATTAGAATGTGTGCCAAGACAAAAGTATACAAAAATAGCTATTTAAATATACATACTATTCTGCCTATAGAAAGATGTTGTCGCTTGTGTTGGAGTATTGCAGAGTAAGGCAGTGACCACCACTGTGGGCTGAGGCCGGGCTTCCACAAATGGATTCTCTGTTTTCTATATTCCATACCACTATATGGAAATTACAGACACACAGTTATTCAGTTAAAATGTATGAATACGACTATTTGTAACTATTATATTATAACAGAGGATCTGAGTCAAATGTCAGTATTTCACAAAGTTTGACACACTATTGCTATGGCTAGTACCTACCATCATCGTGACCCCCAAGGGTCACCAGGTACTTGACATTGGGGGGAGAAGGCCAATCCTTCCACCTTTGCTAACACCAAATGATATATTAAATTCATAAATGTATGACATACTAAAAGCAAAACTGGTTACGTATGAAGATATGTAGAAAGTGCCTCTCCAATAGAAATCTTTGATCACATTATCGGATCTAACCTATGATGTATATAAACTCTGGATGACTGACGTCATTTTTTAATGACTACAATAGTTTTGACGCATTTATTCTAGTACAGACACCTTAATGCATACTTTAAAATGATATTATGTTAGCTAAACATAAAACTACTAAATAAAAATAAATAACATTTTCCTTAAAGTACTTTTTTTGTACTAATGTTACTGTCCCCACTACAACAAGAAAACACTTAAATACATGTAACTTTGTCCTTTAAACATTTAATTGAAATACTATATAATTCCATTCATTCCTATGGTGGACTGCTCCTACTGGGTCATGCCAATGCCGACGGTGGCTTCAAAGCCTCTCAATGGGCAATACATAGCATTAGCAATCCAGGGTTTATACACACATCATTGGGTCTAACCGTCATCTCGCGCCGAACTACGCATGTGCATCCGTCAGATCAAAAGGCACTCTTTCGATATAAAGTTGTTTTTGACGAAAATGAAAACGTGTCAGTTTGTCACTTTGGAGAGGTTTGAGTAACAACATGTTAACCTGCACAAGAAATTGTCTCGAATCTAGGTCGTGCCTTTACATTTCGAGACAATTAACAAATAGGAAGATTATTTATTTATTTGTTATTTTTTTATTGACTGCTCAAACCACGATCTGGTCTGCGGAGCCTGCTTCACAAGCGTTCCCGGAAGTCTTGGGAAAATGAATGGAGTTTTTGTAGGGTCCACCAGCTATGTGATATTATTCTGGATTTTTTTCTGATCGATTGATGAAGAGATTACTAAAGTCTAGCTAGCTAGCAAGGACGTACCAGTATAACCAATAACTACATCAAGCTCAAGAAGTGAAACATTTTGTGTATCTCCAGCCTACTGGTAAACGTTTACGAAGCACTCTCACTTTTTAGCTTCGACACTGATTGCCAACTTAACTTTTTCATAGCCCTCCAGGTAGCAACGCTTGGCCCAGGAGCACCTCTGTGCATGCGCAGACAAAACATTTGACCCATATTGAGGGAGAGATTACAATGTTTCAAACCTTTCAGTGGACTCAATTTTCTCTCATGATTTTGGCCAATAACTCATGCAGCAGCGCGAAATGTGTGATAAGTTTGACAGAAACGGAATATAATACATTTAATTTATATAGCGCTTTCATTACGCTCCACCATCCAGGCAAGCACACTCTCCTCCGCTTCTCCTTCTATGGCTCCTCCAAGACCCAGAATGAAGCAGGTAATGACATGATATAATACCTTATCCTTATGGCTGAGTTCATAGCTATTCTTATATCACCAGTGGAATGCTCTTCTCTGTTGGAGTTTTGCATAATGTGTTGTGACTCGGTGCCCCTTGACACCTCAATAAAAGTGGTCATGCAAGGGCTGCCACTGTTCAGTGTAGGGGTTTTTATTGGGGTCACATCCATCTCAGATCACTCATCTGTGTGGAAGACACCCATTCATGACCATGTGAGCTGGACCGCAGGCTTCTTTGCCATGATGACAAATGAGGGAATAAAGTAATTATCCTGTCATGGTCATGTATGACCTTTGGCACCTTAATGAAAGAGCGTATTTAGTGAAAAGCTGCAGTTGACCTCTAGAATCACATCGTCAGGAGAAATGTGACCAACTTCGAAGATACAAGACTCACTCTCTCTTTAAAATGTCTCACACCAAAGATTAACTTCCTCTGTCCAAGTATTTGGTATAGCCTAATACACACCTCTTTATGCAGACCTTTTGTGCCAAATGCCTGTGTTGATTTCTTTTTTCCCCCATTTCCTGCAGAGGGCAGTATTTTGAAGGGTGGTTCACTGAATTGTTTTTCATTCGGCAGATTTTACGAACACAGTGTCAGCACAAATCCTAATGAATGAGCTCCCTGACTGACTGACATGGGACTGTGGGCAAAGACAGACCTCAGTGGAAGAAGATTGTTGCTGCAGGTAGCCTAGTGGTTAGAGCGTTGGGCCAGTAACTGAAAGGTTGCTATATTGAATCCCTGAGCTGACAAGGTAAAAATCTGTTGTTCTGCCCCTGACAAGGCAGTTAACCCACTGTTCCTAGGCCATCATTGTAAATAAGAATTTGTTCTTAAGTGACTTGCCTAGTTAAATAAAGGTTCAATTTAAAAAAATGTCCCAACCAGGATGAAGAGCTAAAGACACATATGATTGGTAGTAATGTGTCAGGGACCTTCTCACTGTGATTTTCTGAGTGTCAATTTTAGTGCCCATTGTCTTTATTTTGATAGTACTGGCTGTTAAAGAGAAAGCAATGTTGAGCCATGTCATTTTTTTGTTGCAACAATGACATTTCAGTCCAGAAGATAAAACCTGAGGACAGTCAGAACACAGCAATTCCTGAAGATGGATGTGTAAAAAGACAGAAGAGGTGTAGGACAATAGGACACCATGTCGTCACTGAAATATCTAGATCAACAAAACATAGCTGGATCTTAAACTGATCCCCATATAATTGAAAGTGAACAGACAAATCCGTAATATAGAACCCTTCAAAATGAATTTTGAAACTTAAAAACAGTGGTCTAAAAATCCCAGTGTTGGGTCTCCATGTGCAATGTTGATGTTACAGTACTTGCGCTCTAGTAATCTAAGCTTTTTCCCTCTCTGATACCATTGTTCAAGAGCTATTTGAGGAACAGCATGTTCATTGAATAATAGCCAGGAAAGAGAGGAGACAGGGCTCCCCCATTCTAAGACATTGTAGTTCCCCCTGCATGGGCAGTCCTGAGACCCTCTCCTGGCAGCACTCCAATGTGAACACAGGCCTTATATGCGCCTGATTGGCTCAGCAAGTCTCGGCAGGTGGCTAATTGGATAAGCTTTTAATCTTCACACTATCGCCGCCCTGCTGAATCAGAGGCACAGGGAAGCAGAGATCAGTCCTTTGGTAAAATACTTAGCAAACATTTCAGGGGTGTAATATTCACAATATCCTTATGGACAACAGAAACATGACTACCTAAAGATAACTAACAGGATGCATTCAGATGATAATGATTTCATCTGATTTGGGGACTGCGAGGTATGTTTCAATGTTTCGATTGGAATCAGACATAATTCAAATAACATTAAATTAAGAGATTTAAAATTTCTTTTTTCTAAAAGGACAATGCAGACAAGTGTTGAAGTCTCTGTTATTCTACTTGGATTTCATCAATTTGTGTTTTAACCAAACCACAAATAAACTCTTTCTCATCTGGCCTCAATGGCCCTGCACTGCCTGTAGACTGTCATTCCAGCAGGCTTCTATTACACAGCACAGAAGTGTTTATAAATTATACCCACACAGGCCAAAATAGAGTAATTGATCGCTCCTCCGCTCATATGGGAGCGAGTTGTAATCTTTTTATTATTTTGTCCTGTAAATGCATTTCCAAACAGCCCTCTCCAGTTAGCCATACGTTGTACAGATGTTTCTGTATGAATCTGGAGTCCATTCACACATAGCCTATCACACATAGCATACAACCATGCATTACTGATGAATGTTAAACTATCAATGTTACACAGTGGTGGCTGAACATGTTGGCTAAGGCATGGCATATATCAGGGAAGAGGATACAGGGGGTATCTGTGGGTTCCCATTGGGGTGGTGGTTTGTTGCCAGCTGTTTGAACCACATGTTCAACTTCTCCAGATGGTGGAGATGTCTTTGTGAATGTGTGTGTGTCTGTGTGCGTTTGAATGAGTTAGTGTTTGTTTCAATTGGGCTCATGTGATTTGTCACATGCGCCCAATACAACAGGTGTTGACCTTACAGTGAAGTGCATACTTACAAGCCCTTAACCAACAATGCAGTTAAGAAAAAAAGTGTTCAAAAAGTAGTTACTAAAAATAAACTGAAGTAAAAAATAAATATAACAAAAAGAAAAAATAAGAAAAAAAGAAAAATAACTAATAATTAAGGAGCAGCAATAAAATAATAATAGCAAGGCTATATACAGGGTGTACTAGTACAGAGTCAATGTGCGGGGGTACAGGTTAGTCGAGGTAATTGAGGTAATATGTACAATATGTACATGTAGGTAGAGGTAAAGTGACTATGCATGGATAATAAACAAGCAGTGGCAGCAGCCTAAAAATGGGAGTGGGGGGGCGGACAATGCAAATAGTCCGGGTTGCCATTTGAGTAACTGTTAAGCAGTCTTATGGCTTGGGGGTTGAAGCTGTTAAGGAGCCTTTTGGTCCTAGACTTGGCGCTCTGGTACTGCTTGCCGTGCGGTAGCAGAGAGAACAGTCTATGACTTGGATGACTGGAGTCTTTGACCATTTTTGGGGCCTTCCTCTGACACGCCTAGTATATAGGTCTTGGATGTCAGGAAGCTTGGCCCCAGTAATGTACTGGGCCATACGCACTACTCTCTGTAGCGCCTTACAGTCAGATGCCGAGCAGTTGCCATACCAGGCGGTGATGCAACCAGTCAGGATGCTCTTAGATGGTGCAGCTGTAGGATTTCTGAGGATCTGTGGACCCATACCAAATCTTTTCAGTCTCCTGAGGGGGAAAAGGTGTTGTCGTGCCCTCTTCACAACTATCTCAGTGTGTTTGGCCCATGATAGTTCGTTGGTGATGTGGACACCAAGGTTCTGGAAACTCTCGACCTGCTCCACTTCAGTCCCGTCAATGTTAATTGGGGCCTGTTCGGCCCTCCTTTTCCTATAGTCCACGATCAGCTCCTGTGTCTTGCTCACATTGAGAGAGAGGTTGTTGTTCTGGCACCACACTGCCAGGTCTCTGACCTCCTCCCTATAGGCTGTCTCATCGTTGTCGGTGATCAGGCCTACCCCTGTTGTGTTGTCAGCAAACTTAATGATGGTGTTGGAGTTGTGCCTGGCCACGCAGTCATGGGTGAACAGGGAGTACAGGAGGGGACTAAGCACGGGCCCCAGTGTTGAGGATCAGCGCGGCAGACTTGTTGTTGCCTACCCTTACCACCTGGGGGCGGCCTGTCAGGAAGTCCAGGATCCAGTTGCAGAGGGAGGTGTTTAGTCCCAGGGTCCTTAGCATAGTAATGAGCTTTGTGGGCACTATGGTGTTGAACGCTGAGCTGTAGTCAATGTACAGAATTCTCACATAGGTGTTGTGGCAAACCTCTTCAAAGTTAGGAGCGTTTGTCACAAATTAAGTGGGAAACTGTCACCAAAGTCAGCCCAGAATGAAAGTTCTTTCGAACATGACAGTACCTGTGTGTTTGTTTCGCTGTCCTGGTCCACCCAGGCCGCAGGTAAGGTCAAGGATAGCAGGGTTCGGTACACAAATCTGGTTCTCGGTAGGTCCAGGTCTAAACGCCAACAGGTAAGTCCAAAACAGTCCAGCTCGTACACGGTAAATCCAGCCAATGTAGATTGTCTCTTTCTCTATGGTTCATAGATCCTTCCCGCCCTCTCTCCCTCTTCCTGGTTTTTCTTGACCTTTTATCTGTGGGTCGGCTCCACCTTCTGAGGGTTCCCCTTGCTTCTGGGAATTGTAGTTTTGGCAGTCGGCCATTTTGTGATCTGTAGTTCTTATCGGGGTGGCCATTTTAGTGATCGGGCAGAGCCCGTTTATTAGTTCTGCCCTCACATATCTGCCATTTATCACTCGACCCCCTTCTTTGCCACAGTGTTCCTTTTGTCCATGTGGGAAAGGGTTGTGTGGAGTGCGATTGAGATTGCGTCATCTGTTGATCTGTTGGGGCGGTATGCGAATTGGAGTGAGTCTAGGGTTTCTGGCATGATGGTGTTGATGTGAGCTTTGACCAACCTTCCATCAGAAATGAATGTACTTTTGGTGTACCATAATGCAATGAGGCTGTTGTGCATTGCAGTGCGTTCTGTGTGGTGCATACGTTGGATTTATCAAATGTATGCATCAAATTGTATGTGTAGATTGCTTGACAGAAATGGTAGCAGAAGGTGAATGTTGAACTTTGTTGCACACATATCCAGATGATGCTGCGTACCATTTTGTGCAGTGATGCAGTAGGTGTGATCGAGGCGTAACAAAATGATCCCAGTGACCTGGACATCCTCTGATATATGTGTAAGGTGTCCCTTCCCGAAACCCTCCAACGTAGTCCTCTGAATCCTGCTCTACAACGTTTCCTAACTGCGTAAAAGTGGGCAAAGTTTAGATAATTTAATTTACAAAACTCCCCAAGGACTTAAATGATTTATTTCTGTCACGTCCTGACCATAGTAAGATGTTATTTTCTATGGTAGAGTAGGTCAGGGCGTGACAGGGGGTGTTTTGTGTTTTTCTATGTTTTGTATATCTATGTTTAGGATCTAGTTTTCAATTTCTATGTTGTTGTTTTTTTGGGATGATCTCCAATTAGAGGCAGCTGGTCCTCGTTGTCTCTAATTGGAGATCATACTTAAGTAGGGTTTTTTCCCACCTGTGTTTGTGGGTAGTTGTCTTTTGTTTAGTTTATGTACCTGACAGAACTGTGCGCTTTCGTTTTCTCTTTTTTTGTGTGTGTTTTAAGTTAAAATAAGGACGAGTACGAGTACGCTTTGGTCCCCTCTCTACGACAGCCGTTACAATTTCGAAAAGCCGTCCAGGTTTCTGTATCTTTTCCTTGTATTTGCTGCCTTTGGCGTGGCTTCTTCCTGTTTATCCATATCTTTATAATACTTTGCCGATGTTTGAGAATAATGGAATTCATTTCGAGGCCAATGTGCCACTTTTCTGTAGAGATTTCCCATCCGGATACCGTGAGGAGGACAGAATACATGCGCACAGAGGTGACACCATCTTGGAGCCAAGGCACATCAACACATCAACTCTGTGCAGCCGGTAAACACCCCTCATACATTCCAACACTTACTGAAACCCTTCATGCATACATGTATGTTGTGTAAATTACTACCAGGGACACCTGAAGTCAATATTAAATTAATAAGTATTTATTATTAGCAAGCTGGAGAGATTCCAACAAACTTAATGCACCATAGTACATGTCGGTCGGGAGCTCCCCCGGGACAGTCCCGTTAGTTCTCTTATATACTGCTTACACAGTTAACTTATATTTGCATGATTAACATTATTCGTTATCCATAATTAATTAATCATTAATGTTTGGTTCATGCATGTGAGAGACCAATACCTCACGAGACTTCCTCTTTCCAAGCTAAGACCTTGAAACTGAGAACCCCTTTTGGTCTCAAAATAATGTCCTGGGTGTACTGCCAAATTGCTTATACTGATAGTGAGAATTCCTCCCAGACATGATCAATCAGTCACTTGCATGAACCCAGTCAAATTGGTTATTAGAAAAGCACAAACATAAAACTTTCCTTCACACATATTCAAGAGAGGAGGCTGGCATTGGACCCTATTCCAACTAAACTACTGAAAGAGCTGCTTTCTGTGCTTGGCCCTCCTATGTTGACTGAGCCCTAGGACCATGCCTCAGGACTACCTGGCTTGATGACTCCTTGCTGTCTCCAGTTCACCTGGCCGTGCTGCTGCTCCAGTTCCAACTGTTCTGGAACCCTGACCTGTTCACCGGACGTGCTACCTGTCCCAGACCTGCTGTCCCAGACCTGCTGTCCCAGACCTGCTGGAACCCTGGACCTGTTCACCGGACGTGCAACCTGTCCCAGACCTGCTGTTTTCAACTCTCTAGAGACAACAGGAGCGGTAGAGATACTCTCAAAGATCGGCTATGAAAAAGCCAACTGACACTTACTCTTGTGTTACTGACTTGTTGCACCCTCGACAACTACTATGATTATAATTATTTGACCATGCTGGTCATTTATGAACATTTGAACATCTTGGCCATGTGCTGTTATAATCTCCACCCGGCACAGCCAGAAGAGGACTGGCCACCACTCATAGCCTGGTTCCTGTCTAGGTTTCTTCCTAGGTTTTGGCCTTTTTAGGGAGTTTTTCCTAGCCACCGTGCTTCTACACCTGCATTGCTTGCTGTTTGGGGTTTTAGGCTGGGTTTCTGTACAGCACTTTCAGATATCAGCTGATGTAAGAAGGGCTATATAAATACATTTGATTTGATTGGACACACAGACAGACATCAGTACCATGGACAGCCACATCATATTTAGCTGACGTTGATTGGACTAAATTGTTTTAGGTATATTTTGGTTGTCACTGTATTAGACTAAGCATAGTGGATTTGATGATTTTTAAATATTAAAGTTGAAATGGTGCTGGAATAGTGTAGGCAGCTCCTGTTTTTCTTTGCAACTTACCGTAACTGTCTGTGGTTCAAAATCAATAGTTGTTTACTAGTCCAAAAATGTCGGAAACATGAACTTGCTTGACCATGCTGTAGGTCATAGAACTGTTTGTTAGCCTACTGTGGTAAACTGTGGGGTGTTGGGTTGAGCGTGCAGAGATTAACACAGAGACAGGGAGGTTTTAGTTTACTAGGACATAAAGTAAACATAACAAAGAAAATCATGTAGGTTTGGCTCAGTCCTTCTTCTCAGCTTTTGCTCTGTGTCGGTCTTTCCCCGTCCTTCCTCGCGGTGTGCCACAGTGCTCCTTTTATTTGGCCTCCACGGCTGGTTGGCACTTTCCCCTAATTACCTCCACTTGGAGCTATCCGTGTTGGTGTGCCCAGCTCATGTACTCCCAGCAGAGGGAGCCAACGTCGCATCACGTACCTCCCCTCTATTGCCATCCCCCGGGGTAGACCTCATGGGATACCCCCCCCCCCTTAGCCCTGACTGGGAGGGAGGCATGCTCAGGGCTAGGTTTGCATCCCTCCTGGAGAGGGCGTCCACATTGCCGTGCTGGGCCCCCGATCTGTGGATGACAGAGAAAGAGAATTGTTGTAAGGACAGGAACCAGCGAGTGACACGGTCATTTGTGTCCTTACCTCTTGCCATCCACACAAGGGGGGCATGGTCAGTGATCAGGGTGAACTTCCTACCGAGGAGGTAATACTTGAGGGTGTCCAGTGCCCACTTCACGGCGAGACACTCCTTCTCGATAATCAAGTACTTCTTCTCCCTCGGGAGGAGCTTCCTGCTAACATACATGATTGGGTGCTCCTCGCCTTCCTGCTCTTGGGACAAAATGGCCCCTACCCCTGTGTCAGACGTGTCTGTCTGGACCAGGAGGTTTTTTGAGAAATCCGGGGTGACGAGTACCGGGTGCGAACATAGCGTATCTTCAGGGCCTGGAACGCCGCCTCTGTGTCCTCCGTCCATCGCACCGTCTGGGGTAGTTGTGCCTTCGTTAAGTCTGTGAGGGGAGACGCTATTGCGGCAAAGTTAGGTACAAATCGACTGTAGTAGCCTGCTAACCCCAGGAATGACTTCACCTGCCTCTTGGTTTGGGGGACCAGCCATCCCCTAATGGCAGCGATTCTTTTTTCTTGGGGCTTCACATTTCCCGTCCCGAGCTGATAGCCCAGGTAGTCCACCTCGGCGTAGCCCAGCTTGCACTTGTGGGGGTTCGCAGTCAGACCTGCATCCCTTAGCGCATCCACCACTGCCTGTAACCTACAAAGATGTGACTCCCAACTGTCACTGTGCACAACTATGTCATCCAAATAAGCAGCCGCATACTCACTGTGCGGCCTCAAGACGCGGTCCATGAGTTTCTGAAAGGTCGCTTGTGCCCCTTGGAGCCCAAAAGGAAGAACCTGGTAGTGGTATAGCCCCCCCGGGGTGGAGAAGGCAATCTTCTCCCGAGAGGCTGCTGCCAGCGGCACCTGCCAGTACCCCTTCGTCAGGTCCAAGGTGCTGACATATCTCGCCATCCCCAAGCAGTTGATCAGTTCGTCCACCCAGGGCATGGGGTAGGCATCGAACTTACTGACCTCGTTCAGGCCCCAGAAGTCATTGCAGAAGCGGACGGTTCTGTCCGGTTTCGGAACCAGCACTATATGGCTAGACCACTCACTGTGGGTCTCCTCCGGTAGCCCCATCTCTAACATTGTCATCACTTCCCGCTGGACCACCACCCTCTGGGCTTCTGGTATCCGGTATGGCCGTTTACGCACTTTTTTCTCCTGGACATGTGTGGATATGATGTTCCACGAGATCCGTGCGCCCCGGCACCTCGGAGAACACGGCCGTATTCTGCTGGACCAACTCTCTGAGCTCTTGTCGTTGGGTCGGGCTGAGGTCTTCCCCCATTGCAAATTCGACAGAGGGCGGGCTCTGCTGAGGCCAGGTCCACATTACGCACAGCACCACTCGTGTGTGTGCCATTTCTTCAGCAAGTTCACATGGTAAAGCTGGAGGGGTTTTCTCTGCCCCGTATGGTGGACCTTATAATTGATGTCAACTACCCGCTCAACGATGTCGTAGGGCCCATGCCACATAGCCAGGAATTTACTCTCCGCTGTAAGGATCAGCACCAAGACCTTCTCACCTGGTTGGAACTCTCGTGGTTGGGCCCCCCGGTTGTAGAAACGCTCCTGGGAACGTTGTGCCTGGGCCATGTGCTCTCTCACCATTGGCCAAATCGCTATCATCCTCTCCCTCATCTCCTCCACATGTTCTACTACGCAGCGAAGGGGGGTCGGCTGCTCTTCCCACACCTCCTTGGCTTGGTCCAGCAGTCCGCGGGGCCGACGGCCATACAGGAGCTCAAATGGGGAGAACCCAGTGGATGCTTGGGTACATCGCACACTGAAAACATCAGGTGGGGCAGCAGCTGGTCCCAGTTCCTCCCGTCTCTCTCGATGACCTTCTTCAGCATCTGTTTTAGGGTCTTATTGAAGCGTTCAACTAGCCCGTCCGTTCGTGGATGGTACAAACTGGTCCTCACCTGTTTAATTCGTAATAGATTGCAGACATTTTTCATCACACGAGACATGAATGCGGTGCCCTGGTCCATCAGGATTTCCTGTGGAATACTCAACCAGCTAAATAAATGGAAGAGCTCCCGTGCGATACCTTTTGCTGCCGCCGTGCGTAGCGGGATTGCCTTAGGATACCGGGTGGCGTATTCCACGATTACCAGGATGTATTGGTGTCCCCTCGCGGTCTTCACCAATGGACCCACCAGATCCATTGCCACCTGCTCAAATGCCACTCCTATAATTGGCAAGGGAACCAAAGGATTTCTATAATGTACCCTCAAAGCTGTGATCTGGCACCCCAGGCACCTACGGCAGTAGTCCTACATGGCGTGCTTGACTCCGGGTCAGTGGAACCGGTTCCCGATCCGCTCCCTGGTTTTCTCCATCCCCAGGTGTGCCCCAAGCAGGTGTGTGTGGGCAAGGTGCAACACAGTCCTAACATACTGGCTGGGTATGAGTAACAAGTCTTTTGTCTCCCCATTGTGCTTTACTACCTGATACAATAAATGATGCTTGATGGTGAAGTGGGGGTAGCACCACTCACTTACCCCAGGTAACAGTACACCATCCATCACAATCACCTGGCCCCTAGCGTTCTGGAGATTGGGTTCTTCTAACTGGGCCATCCCAAACTTACCTGTGAGGATTCCCGTGTCGGGAGGTCCGTCTAGGGCCTCCACCTCCATAAATGGGAGCCTGATGTCTTCCTCGCACGGTGGCTCGCTCGCCGGAGTGGGGCCGTCTCCCTCCTCTGGGTCCGACTCGGGCCTGTGGACACCTCTCGTGGCGGGGGGTGGGTACCATCCTTTTTCCTTTTCTTCCTACCTCACATGTGCGCCTCCCCAGGTCCCTCCCCCACAGTGCCTGGAAGAGAGGGCAGTCTCGACCGAGGAGAATGGACACGGGCAGGTTAGGAACAGCTCTCATGCGCATTCCCGAGGACCAAGTTTGAGGAACTCTGAACTTTCTTTAGTAGTTGTAAAAAGGCATTTACAGTACATTCGGAAAGTATTCAGACCCCTTGAATTTTCCCACTTGTTACGTTACAGCCTTATTCTGAAATGGATTTCAAAAAAAGAAACAGGTTTATAGAAATTTTTGCAAATGTATTAAAAGCACGATGAACAGGCAGTGGCTCAGGTGGTTGATGTCCTTGATGATCTTGTTGGCCTCCCTGTGACAGCGGGTGCTGTAGGTGTGCTGTAGTTGTGCTGGAGGGTAGGCGGTGTGCCCCCGGTTATGCGTTGTGCAGACTGCACCACCCTCTGGAGAGCCCTGCGGTTGCAGGTGGTGCAGTTGCTGTACCAGGCGGTGATACAGCCCGACAGGATGCTCTCAATTGTGCATCTGTAAAAATTTGTGAGGGTCTTAGGGGCCCAGACACATTTCTTCAGCCTCCTGAGGTTGAAGAGATGCTGTTGTGCCTTCAACACACTGTCTTTGTGGGTGGATCATTTCAGATTGTAAGTAATATGTACGCTGAGGAACTTGATGTTTGAGTTGGAGGCGTGCATGGCCACTCAGTCATGGGTGAACAGGGAGTACAGGAGGGAGCTGAGCACGCACCCTTGTAGGGCCACAGTGTTGAGGATCAGTGAAGTGGAGATGTTGTTTCCTACCTTCACCACCAGGGGGCAGCCCGTCAGGAAGTCCAGGACCCAATTGCACAGGGCGGGGTTCAGACCCAGGGCCCTGAGCTTAATGATGAGCTTGGAGGGCACTATGGTGTTGAATGCTGAGCTATAGTCAATGAACAGCATTCTTGTGTAGGTATTCCTCTTGTCCAGATGGGATAGGGCAGTGCGATGGCGATTGCATCTTCTGTGGATCTATTTGGGCGGTAAACAAATTGAAGTGGGTCTAGGGTGTCAGGTAAGGTAGAGGTGATATGACCCTTAACTAGCCTCTCAAAGCACTTCATGACAAAAATGAGTGCTACGGGGTGATAGTCATTTAGTTCAGTTACCTTTGCTTTGGGGACAGCAGACTGGGATAGGGAGAGATTGAATATGTCCGTAAACACTCCAGCCAGCTGGTTTGCGCATGTTCTGAGGACGCGGCTAAGGATGCTGTCTGGTCCGGCAGCCTTGCGAGGGTTAATGCGCTTAAATGTCTTACTCACGTCGGCCACGGAGAACGAGAGCCCACAGTCCTTGGGAGCGGGCCGCATCAGTGGCACTGTTATCCTCAAAGCGGGCGAAGAAGGTGTTTAGCTTGTCTGGGAGCCAGACGTTGGTGTCCGCGACGTGGCTGGTTTTCCTATTGTAATTGTCTGTAGACCCTGCCACACGTCTTGTCTGAGCTGTTGAATTGCGACTCCACTTTGTCTCTGTACTGACGTTTTTCCTGTTTGATATCCTTGTGGAGGGAATAACTACACTGTTTGTATTCAACCATATTTCCAATCACATCATCATGGTTAATTGCGGTTTGCGCTTTCAGTTTTGTGTGAATGCTGCAATCTATCCACAGTTTCTGGTTTGGGTAGGTTTTAATAGTCACCATGGGAACATCATCCCCTATACACTTCCTGATTAACTCAGTCACCGTGTTTTTGTAAATGTTAAGGTTATTCTCAGAGGCTACCCGGAACATAGCCCAGTCCGCATGATCAAAACAATCTTGACGCATGGATTCCAATTGGTCAGACCAGCATTGAATAGACCTTAGCACTGGTACTTCCTGTTTGAGTTTCTGCCTATAGTAAGGGAGGGGCAAAATGGAGTCGTGATCTGATTTTGCAGAAGGGAGGGCGTTGCAGGCATCTCGAAAGGGGGAGTAGCAGTGGTCTGGTGTTTTTCAAGAGCGAGTACTACAGTCAATGTGTTGATAGAACTTAGGTAGCGTTTTCCTCAAATTTGCTTTGTTAAAATCCCCAGCTACAATAAATGCGGCCTCCAGTTATGTGGTTGCCAGTTTGCATAAAGTCCAGTGTAGTTCCTTTTGGGCCGTCGTGGTATCGGTTTGAGGCGGAATATACACAGTTGTGACTATAGACAGAGATTTCTCTTGGGAGGTAATACGGTCGGCATTTGATTGTGAAGTGTTCTAGTCGGGTGAACAAAAATATTTGAGTTTCTGTATGTTATAATGAGTAGTTAATCATGAAACCTAAACCACCGCCTTTCTTCTTCCCGGAGAGTTCTTTATTCTTGTCTGCGTTATGAACTGAGAACCCAGCTGGCTGTATGAATGGGGACAGTATATCCTGAGAGAGCCATGATTCAGTGAAACAGAGTATGTTACAGCCCCTGATGTCTCTCTGGAAGGAGAACCTCACCCTGAGCTCGTCTACTTTATTGTCCAGAGACTGAACATTAGCGTTTAATCTACTCGGAAGCGGTGGATGGTGTGCTCGCCTCCTGAGTCGGACTAGAAGTACACTAGGAGCAGCCTCTGAGATAAGTTCAATTGCCCTGGGGGGTAAGAACAAAGGATCCAATTTGGGAAAGTCGTATTGCTGGTGAATTAGCGCCGCTCTGATATCCAAAAGTTATTTCTGTCTGTATGTAATAACACAACAAACGTTCTGGGCTAATGTAAGAAATAACACACAAATAAACAAAATACTGCAAAGTTGCTTCGGAGCTAGAACCAGAGCTGCCATGTCTGTCGGCACTATCATACTCTATCATTAACAAAATTATCCTCTTTCCTAAAACCTTGATCATGACTTTCTACATTAAAGGGGAGGTTAACTTGGCCCCAGACAATCGATCTGGTATTTTTATTTGCTTTAACCCCTGTGACAATAAAATATATTTTAATTTCTTTGTTTTTATAGGTACAGGGTCCAGGAATAGGAATCCTGTCCATCTCAAAGAGTGGGGAACTGGCTCTGTCCATGGCGTCTTTTCTCTCTGGCATCTCAGCCACAGCCTGGATCAACGGCAGCAATGCTAATATGGTGGCGCCACTGCACTACAAAGACCTCATCATCCCTTCCATCACGCCTATCGTTGAGAACGTCACCTTCTCACCGTCTGGCATCCTCGACATCCGAGAGGCCTTACCGGACCCAGAGACTGAGGGGAACCGCGGTTCCGTGATCCCAATAGAACGTTCCAGTTCTAGGTTCCTCTTCACCGCCTCTGAGGACGACAGGAACTGGAACAGCTGTCTCTTCGCCCTACAGGCCGCCGCCTTGCTGAGGCATCATGGGAAAGAGAACTTTGAGATAAGAAAATAAACTTGAACACAAACATTGTGATAGCAAAATGTTTAATCAAGTACTACTAGATAAGCACATGATGTTTCAGCCTAAATTGCCTTTACTCAATAGCAGGGGTTGAAAATGAAATTATTCTTCCAATAGTTGCGTTCTGAACAGAACCTCTATTTATTTTGTTCCGACCAGCAAAATAAAGTTCTGAACCGGTTCGAACCAGAAAAAATAACTGGTTTCTAGAATTCCTTTCGGTTCCTTTTAACTTGTGAAATCAACATTTTTACATTTAGCTTATTAAATTACCACACCAATCAGTGCAGAATCTGCAACTAGAGCAGCTTTCTATGGACCGTGCAAGCTAGTTGTTGGCATGCTTGATGACAGACAAGTGATGAGTGAGATGCGACTGAAATTTTGCTCTGTAGGGGGAGAGCGAGAGAGAGCGGTGGACATGGAGGAGGCTTGAGCAACTGGGCGTCATAATATGACTTGCATTTTATTGTGTCTAGGATATTTGTAGTAGGCTTATAATTAGTTCACTGAATTATATACTAGCTAGATGCTTATGGAGGAGCGGCTAATATGGAGGAACTTTGAGCGTCAGAGTTGTCTCAATGCCGTGATAACTATAGTATTCTTAACTAGCCTAGAAAACTAGCTGGCAGGCAGACACTGAAAGGCAGAGACACCCCTTTGATTTGAACGAAACCTTCCATACATACAATGCCTTCAGAAAGTATTTATACCCCTTGCCTTATTCCACATTTTGTTGTGTTAAAGCCTGAGAAAAAGAAGAAACCTGCACACTCCTCCTGCTACTATCACTGCTCTTTTTCAAGCTTATCAGCCTCGAGGCCTTTGTCAGACCCTGAATTGAAAATTGATTACATTTATTTTTTTTCCCTCACTCATTTACACACTTTAAAAAAAACTTTTGCAAATGTATTGAAAATGAGATGCAGCTATCTCATTTACATAATTATTCACACCTCTGAGTTAATACATGTTAGAACAGTGGTCACCAACCTTTTTTGAACCGAGATGACGTTCAAAATACAGGCTGAGATCTACCGTTTATATATATTTTTAAATCATGACTTAAACATAACCCTATGCAACATTAACCTATTAAAAACAGTTATTTGTGCAGTATGCTATAGGCCCAATACATTATCACTTTGCTGTGCACTCGAGGAAGCAGCAGATACGGTGATCTGAGCAATCTGATTGGCTAGCGGTAGGCCTATAGATGCACTTGATTTACTCTCCGGTTTGTACCTTCAGACACTTGAAATGGTTCAAAATGGAAACACAGTGGTGGACAAAGTACCCAATTGTCATACTTGAGTAAAAGTAAAGATGCCTTAATAGAAAATGACTCAAGTGAAAGTCCCCCAGTAAAATACAACTTCAGTAAAAGTATTTGGTTTTAAATATACTTGAGTATCAAAAGTTAATCAATTACTAAAATATACTTAATAAGAATCAAAAGTAAAAGTATAAATCATTCTAATTTCTTATATTAAGCAAACCATATGGCACAATTTTCTTGTTTTTTTTATTTATTTACGGATAGCCAGGGGCACACTCCAACACTCAGATATAATTTACAAATTAAGCATGTGTGTTTAGTGAGTCTGCCAGAGGCAGTAGGGATGTAGGGATGACCAGGGATGTTCTCTTGATAAGGGTGTGAATTTGGCATTTTTCCTGCCTGCTAAGCATTCGAAATATATACTTTTGGGTGTCAGGGAAAATGTATGGAGTAAAAAGTCTATTTTCTTTAGGAATGTAGTGAAGTAAAAGTTGTAAAAAAATATAAATGTTAATGTACAGATAACAAAAAACTACATAAGTAGTACTTTAATGTATTTTTACTTAAGTACTTAACACCACTGTGGAAACACTTCGTCTACCTGTTGCGCAGGGCAGCTGAATCAATTGCACCTACTGCCAACAGTGCAAGACAAAAAATCAGGAATGCAAGGCTTTATCTTCGTTTTGTTTTTTATAGAAAATGTTTTCCGATCTACTAGGAATGCCTTGGCGATCGACTGTTTGGTGACCACTGTGTTAGAAACACATTTGGCAGCAATTACAGCTGTGAGTCCTTCTGGGTAAGTCTCTAAGGCCCCGATTCCGACCTGAGTTAAGCGCCCATAAATGGAACATAATTCCTTTTTCTCTGCATATTCTGACCTTGAACTTAAGCATGAGAATAGCATGCTTTTCACCCACTATTAGTTAGAGGTCGTGCCATTCATCCACTGCCATCACCTCATGTTTCAGCTTGATAATGCACAGCCCCATGTCGCAAGGATCTGTACACAATTCCTGGAAGCTGAAAATGTCTCCGCTCTTCCATGGCCTGCATACTCACTAGACGTCACCCATTGAGCATGTTAAGGATGCTCTGGATTGACGTGTACGACAGAATTTTCCAGTTCCCGCCAATATCCAGCAACTTCGCACAGCCATTGAAGAGTGGGACAACATTCCACAGGCCACAATCAACAGCCTGATCAACTCTCTACAAAGAAGAGTTGTCGCGCTGCATGAGGCAAATGGTGGTTACACCAGATAGTGACTGGTTTTCTGATCCACGCCCCTATTTATTAGAAACATTCATTCATGCAAAAGTGTTTTGAAACATATACTATTCTTATTTTCAAGAAGTTACTCCAAAATGACTCTACATTATTTACCATTTTGCTTCAATAGGGCACAACATCATCTTCGGGGCGGCAGGGTAGCCTAGTGGTTAGAGCGTTGGGCTAGTACCCGAAAGGTTGCAAGTTTGAATCCCTGAGCTGACAAGGTACAACTCTGTCGTTTTGCCCCTGAACAAGGCAGTTAACCCACTGTTCCTAGGCCGTCATTGAAAATACGAATTTGTTCTTAACTGACTTGCCTAGTTAAATAAAGGTAAAATAAAAAATGTGGAACACAACCAAAATAAACAGCAAATGCATCCAATAATTGTTCATCATTATGGAACTCAGACCACATGTAGCAGGTTAAACCTGGAGCGTAGTGCACGGTTTGCGAGACTGGACCGTTGTCATACAGGTCTGTGATTTGTGAGAATTGGGGTAGAATTATTGTTCAACACCTATTTATTTAAATTTTTTCACATTCCAATATTTTATAGATTGAACTTGAATATGACAACTTTCAGGATGGATCAAACCACAATTTTTGTATTAATCAATATATTTAGTGCGTAAAGACTTTCCAAACAAGTTTGGATTTTTATTCATACAAACTTTCCTAACACTAAAATGTGCCTTAATAATCTACAAAATCAGAGTATTTTTAAATCTACCAGTTGGTGCTGAAATGGAGACACATATACATACAGTGCATTCGGAAAGTATTCAGACCCCTTGACTTTTTCCACATTTTGTTACATTACAGCCTTATTCTAAAATGGATTCAATTTTTTCCCCCCCTCATCAATCTACATACTACCCTCTAATGACAAAGTAAAAAACATTTTATTTTTGCAAATATGTTCAGTCCTCTTTTCCTTTCAACACCAGGTGGTGATGTACGCCAGGGCAGGGCATTTTCTGGAAGTACCCTACATGCCCCACTGCCCGTCAGGCTTCCACCCCGCGTATGGTCAAGTGGGGGTGTTTGGGGGAGAGGCTAAAGCCCACATCAGGCTCAGCTTGACCTGTGGAGGATGTTCCAGGAGTTCTTCAGGAAACACCTGGACAGGAACAACACTGCCCAGAAAGCTACGTTATATACTAGAGGGTAAGACCAGTGTTTCCATCAGGAACATTTGGCACCAGACAACATAACCGGGAAGATTTTAATTTACCCTGTGCATGCAGAGGGTTGCAATTCCATTGAATTGGGGATAGTTTAACCAAAATATGCCACAAGACCTAGAATTGCCTTATGTGTATCCCACAAAAAAGGTTCACTGTTATAAGCTAACTTTTTTGATGAATTTAAGCAAAATTCCCCAAATTCCCGGGCTTAACTTCCCATGTAAAATTTCCGACCCTTTGCAATCCTAGGTTGGTGTCATCTTAATTCACAAACACTAACAGGTACTGAGGGTAGAGATTCTGTTACTTGTTATTTGTGTGATATATTTCTATTTTGGGATAGTTGTTCACTGAAATGCTATCATTAGTTGCTTATGCTACTACAACGTAAATAAATGTCTTGCGCTTTCCGTTATAATGTTAGATCAAATTCACAGGGTAAAGTAATTGATTGTAAAGGATTAGCCAATCAGTGGCTAAAGACCACCCACTTACATTGATTGACATATCCCTTTATTATGAAAAGGCCATGAAATTCGGAAATAGATCATGTGATACAACGCCATTAATGAAGCGATAACTGTTATAATGAAAAAATCCATTGGGAAATACAATGTGTCACTATGAAATAAAATATGGTAACATTTATATAGAAAAGTGACACTATGAAATAAGACAATGACCAGTATTCATTATTCAAACTTTTGAATTAATACAAATTTGTGTCAATCTCTCCTCCTGTTTTTAACATTATAAGCAGATGTATCGTGCACACCATCATTTATTGGCTGGTAAATCATTTGGGGGGATTTTGACTAGAGGTCGACCGATTAATAGGAATGGCCGATTAATTAGGGCCGATTTCAAGTTTTCATAACAATCGGTAATCGGTATTTTTGGCCACCGATTTGCCAAATTTTTTAATGTATTTTTTTAATGTATTTTATTTTTTATTTTTATTATCACATTTTTTAAATTATTATTTAAAAAAAATGTAGACACCTTTATTTAACTAGGCAAGTCAGATTAAGAACACATTCTTATTTTCAATGACGGCCTAGGAACGGGGGTTAACTGCCTTGTTCAGGGGGGATTCGGGGATTCGTTTTTGCAACCTTCTGGTTACAAGTCCAACACTCTTGTAACCAGCTGCCTTACATTGCACTCCACGAGGAGCCTGCATGGCAGGCTGACTACCTGTTACGCGAGGGCAGCAAAAAGCCATGGTAAGTTGCTAGCTAGCATTAAACTTATCTTATAAAAAACGATCAATCTTAACATAATCACTAGTTAACTGCACATGGTTGATGATATTACTAGTTTATCTAATGTGTCCTGCGTTGCATATAATCGATGCGGGGCCTGTTAATTTCTCATCGAATCACAGCCTACTTCGACAAATGGGTGATGATTTAACCATCGCATTTGCTAAAAAAGAACTGTCGTTGCACCAATGTACCTAACCATAAACATCAATGCCTTTCTTTAAAATCAATACACAAGTATATATTTTTAAACCTGCATATTTAGTTAATATTGCCTGCTAACATGAAGGCACCAGCAGGCTCGTAAGCATTCATTCAAACAGCACCTTCGTGCGTTTTGCCAGCAGCTCTTCACAATGCATTGCGCTGTTTATGACTTCAAGCCTGTCAACTCCCAAGATTAGGCTGGTGTAACTGATGTGAAATGGCTAGCTAGTTAGCGGGTGCACGCTAATAGCGTTTCAAACATCACTCGCTCTGAGACTTGGAGTAGTTGTTCCCCTTCCTCTACATGGGTAACGCTGCTTCGAGGGTGACTGTTGTCGATGTGTTCCTGGTTCGAGCCCAGGTAGGAGCGAGGAGAGGGACGGAAGCTATACTGTTACACTGGCAATACTAAAGCGCCTATAAGAACATCCAATAGTCAAAGGTATATGAAATACAAATCGTATAGAGAGAAATGGTCCTATAATTCCTGTAATAACTACAACCTAAAACTTCTTACCTGGGAATATTGAAGACTCATGTTAAAAGGAACCACCAGCTTTCATATGTTCCCACGTTCTGAGCCAGGCACTTAAACGTTAGCTTTCTTACATGACACATATTGCACTTTTACTTTCTTCTCCAACACTTTGTTTTTGCATTATTTAAACCAAATTGAACATGTTTCATTATTTATTTGAGGCTAAATTGATTTGATTTATGTATTATATTAAGCTAAAATAAGTGTTCATTCAGTATTGTTGTAATTGTCATTATTACAAATACATTTTAAAAAATCGTCCGATTAATCGGTATCGGCTTTTTTTGGTCGGTATCGGCGTTGAAAAATCATAATCGGTCGACCTCTAAGTTTGACCTAAGGCCTTGACTTTATTCTAATGAGTCCTTCACAGTATGCAAAAACTACCGTCTATCAAATAGCAACATGCAGTTGCTAAAACATATATTTGTGTGTGTAAGCAATAATCATCTCTGGGGTTGGCAGCTGTCTCCTTCCAGCTTTGGCCTCCCTTTGCAACAGTTTCTTTAAGTTAGATTTAGACCACAAATACCACATTTCCCTTTTAAACCGCAGGTGCCTTTTCATTTTTTCTGTCTTTGCAGTTACACAGAACGTGCTCAGGAAGAGAGGGAAGAATTTAGATTGTATATCCTATGTAATTGTGCCTCAACTTTTCATGAAAAAACACATGCTCCAGTACTGTATAGTTTAGAGATACCTAGTCCTTTGATGTAAAGAAGTGATGCTAGCAAAAAGTACATTCTATTTATACACAGAACACTCCCCCTCAGTTAAAAAGAAAGGGCAAAGTGTTTCTTTTAAAAGTGTTGCAGTTTGATTTACTGGTACTGTAAGGTGAACTTTGATACTTTTAATATAGGTTTCTGCTAAACTAGCATTTATATACCCAATGTCATCAATACATTATGGACTGAATTCATGAAGAACTCTGATTATCAACCCCCAAGGGAAATAATCTCTGTGGAATACCTCAAATAACAAAAATAGATGAAGTTAGTGTGCTCCTCTATGGCTTGCTCTTGTAAAGCAGTGAAATATATATTTTGTTAAGTTGAACATGGAGAGAATTTTCCAATCTGGTTTTCTGTGAAGAAGTAATCATCATCCAAGATGTGGCCCACCGAGACATCTGGTTGCCTGTGTCATAGCTATGCCGTCTGCTTTAGGAACAAACAATCCCTTAGCAGAGAATACAATGCACTGTCATTGTCACAGCATTCCACTACTATGACATCTGGCGCTAAAATATGACCAGTGGCAAGGAGATGGCGCTCACACACGACTCACTGTGCGATCAATCATTCATTGTGTTTCCATGGTAATAACTGTAAATAAATACTATGGTAGTCATTAACCCAATCAGAGTTGAATTCTCCCTCAATACTTTAGTCTGTGGCACAAATGAGTCTGACCTCAGTAAATGCTCTTCTATATCCTACTGTGGTGGTGGATGTACCTTTCTGTCTGTGTCACTAGTGATGATCTGGTACTCCTCAGGGTGGTAGCAGACACTTCTAACCAGAGTATACACTATCTGCTGCTTCAATTTGTTTCACTATCAGTTTCACTTTTTCACTGTTTCACTGTTAGTTTAACAAATAGAATCAATTACTATTAGTCCTTTCTTCATATCATTAACATTGTAACCAGATTCGGTTATGAATAAACATGAGCAAAGGCGTGCAATGCTTGTGGTTTTTGAAAACGTTGTTTATCTGGTAGGCCCTAACACAGTGCAGTGGTTTCATGCCCACTAACTAAAGGTATCTATAATAATATCATTTGGTGGGTGCTTATATTTGTCCTATTTCATGCATGTACAAGTGTATATTAATTTGCATGTGTGAATTGGAAATGTGTATTTTTGCATATCTCAACTCTCCGTGAGACACCCTCGGAAAGTGGGGTCACGGCCAGGGTCTGCCATTATCAACAGCGACCCTATTTGTACTTTGTAATACTCATGGTTCTTTATCTCCATCATTGTTCTTTATCTTTATCTCTATGGTGCTTTATCTCCATCATTGTTGTTTATCTTTATCTCCATGGTGCTTTATCTTCTTGATCTTTACCTGTCCCTCACATCTCCAATGGCAATCCTCTTGCAGCCTCTGGTGGTGGCGATGGCTGTCACTCACACCCATGCTGTGGGCGTTGTGCACAGTCATCATCAGCCTGCCAGTCTCAGGAGTGAAGCCACAGATCTTACCATCATTCCAGGCTGAAAGAAAACAACACAAAAAGTCAATGACTGGGAGAAATACAAACATGAATGCGTGACAGAAAGTATTGTTTTTCTTTCATCTGAGTTAAAAATGGCACAACTGTTGTTGCCCAACTAAATCATCACCAGAGGAATGCATTTGCATTTCCAGACAGCAGACACGGCTTATAATAGAAAGCCCCTGAGTTTCTGCTGCTAAGAAATGGAATGGGAAATCCACCACTGATGATGCTCCTGCCGTCAATCATGAATTCCACAGCGTTGCACCCAGGTCATGTTGGGCACAGTGATATGTATCACTTCTTTAGAGGTTTCCATATGCCACATCCAGATGTCATTCTCAGAACGTGGCAAAGAGCTCAGATGAGCCACTGTGAGATATACGTCAAGACATATATGTTAAATTATAGCACTTATCAGCCCATAATGAATTGATCTAGCTGTTGACCATGACTATGATAAACTTTGGAGGATGTAGTATCTTGCTTCTTAGATTGTTGGCACCGGACACGTAAGTACGTTTTAGAATGTAATTGTCACGTAGAATAACATTACCAGAATGTACCTGGCGTATATTACCGGAGGCTTTTCCGAGCATGGTTACATGGCATACATTTTATCGGATAGCATAAAGCAAACCCTGTATTGAGTCAATACTGCCATCTATTGGAAAACATAATACTTAACATAAATATACCAGGTTACTAAATGATTGTGTAGCCCCCTCTACTGGTGTCAATTGGCTTCAAAATGAACAGCCAGTCAAGCAGAATCAGTTCCCTATTTTCATTCAGTAGTGGACTGACCCTGCACACAAATGGAATGTGATGGTGTATATTATGTGACTTTTTAGCCTGTTGTGTCACTCACATCGTTCACGGTGCTGTTATGGCTGGTGGTGGTCAGGTGATGAACTCCTCTTTGAAGTCAGTATTGTTGAAACAGTAGATCTGTGTCACTTCTGTGCCCACAAAGAACTGGTGACCATCACCACAGGGCGCTATGGATGTCACCCCTTTCCAGCTGAACCTTCCTGCCAAAGATTAGAAACCAAAGAATACACATACAGGTAGTATTCATTGAGTAGTACAGTGGTGTATTAGATGCTTTTGGAAGATGCACACAGGATTACTGAAGTGAGAGAATAACTATAAAAGTGAATAGAACTCCATTCCAGACACTTGATGTGTTTGAAGTTGGATGAGGATCCTGAACAGAGGGAACGTGCCATCTCCTGAGCCGACAATATGTTGCCTGTCTTCATCACAGATTGTGTTCACCCCATGTAGACAACAAGGGGCAATGCATGCTGAGTTCTGAGGTTTGTACTGCAGTCTATCTAACTAAGCCAGATATTAAACTCCTCTTACCGTGTTCCTTTTTTGAAGCCACCTTGCTGAACTTCTGTTTCACTGGGCCACGGCCCATGAAGAAGCTTGGTCTTGAGATTGACTTTCAGGATATCCCCACTGGTGCCACAGTAGAAATAGCTGCCTTCCTCAGGGATCTGTACCGAGAAGCAACAAGTTATTCGGACTGCAAACTGCTGCAGGACTTACTGCAGTATGCTGAGGAAATGACGCTCTCACAAAGGGTCATACTATTCACGTGTTTAAATGTGTCATGGTTCTACAGTGCGACTTAATTTATTTGTGTGTGCCTACATTTTTCAACATAGGTGCACACGTACTCCTTGTATGAAAGGTCAGCACAGAGCCCTGTGTATAGCCATGTGTTCTGATATTATAATTACCCAAATGCATTTCTTAATTGTTTTTTCGGCTGCCCTGTCTGACATTCAGTGTGTGTGATCTTGTGGGGAAGATCAAGTTCCCAAACGCCGAGAGTGTCGCTACAAGATGATCCATATCCTTATAGGCCCATAGCTGTGACATTTCATTAGAAGGTGTGCCAAGCCAAAATTATACAAAAATAGCTCTATTTAGATATACTGCCTATACGAAGATGCTGTCACTTGTGTTGGAGTATTGCAGAGTAAGGCAGTGACCACCACTGTGGGCTGAGGCCAGGCTTCCACAAATGGCTTCTCTGTTTTCTATTTTACACACCACTATATGGAAATTGTAGACACACACAGTTATTCAGTTAAAATGTATGAATACACCTATTTGTAACTACTATATTTTAACAGAGGATCTGAGTCAAATGTCAGTATTTCACAAAGTTTGACAAAACCTGCCATCATCGTGACCCCCAAGGGTCACCAGGTACTTGACATTGAGGGGAGAAGGCCAATCCTTCCACTTAGGCTTTGTGGAGCTGCAGGTGAGCATATATTAATCTCTTGGCAAAGTCCCATATTATAACCTCATCCTGTTCAAAGAATGATAAAGACCAGCTAATTATCTTTTATCACAGTTTTCTGCCCATCCATTTTTCTTTCATCTTTGCATTAGTCCATTACCTTGAAGAACATGAAAGTGACCTGACCATGAGGCAACATACTTTCCACCTTTGGACACAGTGAGACAGGAGACATTGTTGGTGTGGCCATGCATAAACTCCTGTTTCTTTTTTGTCAGGCTTTTGAGGATGATATTGCAGCCCAGTGGATATATAAGGTGCTCTCTGTTAGGGTTGACTTTTACACCAAAGATTACATGACCTGGTAAACAAAAGACACACAGCGTATTTTGGGTATTGTGATTGACTGAGAAAAGTATTGCATCAACTGAAAATTGTGTTGATGGCTAGCTGCTGACTTGTTTTATGTTGGCATTTGGGCATGTCGTTTTGGGAAAACGTAATTTTTTTAGATGAGATCTTCCATTCTAAATCAACTAATATTGTAGCTTTATGACTTTAAATATTTTTTTACCATTTGAATTTTGTGCAACCAGTAGGAGTAGTAACATCAATGATGGGAAGAGCAAAGAGACATTTGAGGTAAATTAGGATTTTCCTGAAATGGTGGCCAGAAATGCTGAAATCTAAGGTCATTAATACTTTCAAAATAATGTATTATTTTGAGGTCAGTTAAATTTCAGGCCAGTCAAGTTCTTCCACACCGATCTCGACAAACCATTTCTACATGAACCTTGCTTTGTGCACTGAGCATTGTCATGCTGAAACAGGAAAGGGCCTTCCCAAAACTGTTGCCACAGAGTTGGAAGCACAGAATCGTCTAGAATGTAATTGTATGCTGTAGCGTTAAGATTTCCCTTCACTGGAACTAAGGGGCCTAGCCCAAACCATGAAAAACAGCCCAGACCATTATTCCTACTCCCCCAAAACTTTACAGTTGGCACTATGCATTCGGGCAGGTAGCATTCTCGTGGCATCCCCCAAACCCAGATTTGTCCGTCGGACTCTAAGATGCTGAAGCTTGATTCATCATTCCAGAGAACGTGTTTCCACTGTTCCAGAGTCCAATGGTGGCAAGCTTTACACCACTCCAGCCGATGCTTGGCATTGCGCATGGAGATCTTAGGCTTGTGTGCGGATGCTCGGCCATGGAAGCCCATTTCATGAAGCTCCCGACGAACAGTTCTTGTGCTATCGTTGCTTCCAGAGGCAGTTTGGAACTCGGTAGTGAGTGTTGCAACCGAGGACAGACTATTTTTATGGGCTACATGCTTCAGCATTTGGCAGTCCCGTTCTGTGAGCTTGTGTAGCCTACCACTTTGTGGCTGAGCCGTTGTTGCTCCTAGATGTTTTTACTTTAAAAAAACAGCACTTACAGTTGACCGGAGCAGCTCTAGCAGGGCAGAAATTTGATGAACTGACTTGTTGGAAAGGTGGTATCCTGTGATGGTGCCACGTTGAAAGTCACTGAGCTCTTCAGTAAGGACATTCTACTGTCAATGTTTGTCTATGGAGATCGCATGGCTTTGCGCTCGATTTTCTACACCTGTCAGCAATGGGTGTGGCTGAAATATATATCTGCACAGTATGTTTGTGTATGGTTCTCATGATTTAGGATTGGGTGTTGAGGGACCACTTGTCACATTGTCCAAGGTGTGTTTGTGTTATGGTAAACAATGCATTTTCTGGCCAGATAAAGATAGTGATACAGCTTTGAAAAAGACCCACCACTGACCAAATGTTTTTGTTTTCCAGTCCAACAGGAGTGCATCCCTGAGGCCATGCGGTGCATGGACCTCCTGTGCCAGTGTGATCCGAGTGCGAGAGTCCAGGTGTAGGGACTACAGCAGATCGAGAATGTGGATGGACAAGTTAGTAACTCATCAAATGTGATACAACATTGTGTAAAACATAGAATTTTGAGATTTGACTATTGTCTTCCCTTTTTCCCATGTTTTAGACATAACATTTACATTTTTTTTACATTTAAGTCATTTAGCAGACGCTCTTATCCAGAGCGACTTACAAATTGGTGCATTCACCTTATGATATCCAGTGGAACAACCACTTTACAATAGTGCATCTAAATCTTTTAGGGGGGGAGGGGGGGTTAGAAGGATTACTTTATCCTATCCCAGGTAAGGCGTGACATGCGGAACATCTTCAGGTGCCCCCTATGAGAAACAGTGCATGATGTTCAACGCCACCCTCGGCAAGGAGATCTGCCGGAAGTGATGGCTCTCCGATCCTTAGATGTACTCTCTCTCTCTCGCTGTCTCTCTAGTTAAGCAGTCCAGAGAATTTTCTTAGGGTTAGTCCTATCAAATTCTACTTACTTCTTATTTGGAGCTCAATGGAAACATTGACTTTTCAGGCACGTCCACCATGACACAGTTACAGAATATTCTCACTGAGGTGCATCTTGTGGGCTCAATGTTTTTCCCATACAAACCACAGAAACTGTTTTGTTCCATGAATGCATCTGTTGTACATGACTAATCAAATGACCTGTGAAGTCAGTTAGACATGTCAGTCCCTTTCAGATGATCCCTCAACCACTGTTGGTCCTGTTGGTCCTCCTTAGTGATCTCACAGCTCATGAACTTTCCTCTTGAGAATCAGAATCAGAAGTACAGTCGTCGCAAGACTTCACCTCTTTCGGGCAAGTAGTACGCTAGACTGTCCTGATCATCTAGTTAAGCATTACAGATAAATCCTCCATCCCAGCAGGAATGTCCCATCCACATAGTGCTAAATACTCATATGATTTTTCAGCTCAGCATTTTTAGGTAAACATTTGCCACCAGTGATGTTCTCTGTGTTGTAAGAACATGGAGTGAATCAACTCGTTGTCCAGTGAGTGAGGGTTGGCTGCATAGTGTTTAGTTTGTAGCCTAGTTGTGGTTCACTTCCACTAGAAGGTCCTTATTATTCCCTCCAGGTGTTTCTTCAGGCTGTTGGGGATGGGCTCAACATTTTTGCCACGCAAACGGCAAAAACGGTTTTGTTCCAATGACTGCACCTGTTGAGCATGACTAATCAAATGACTGACTTGACTTAAGCCCATGGCTCCTGTAAGTAGCATAGGCCAGTTGATGCCATTCTCAGTCATTTCTTCCTGTACATCTCTCCTCCATGTGTTTCTAGGTCAGTGTTTCCCAACCCTGGTCCTCCAGTACCCCAACAGTACACATTTCATTGTAGTCCTGGACAACCACACCTCATTCAACTCATTGAGGGTTTGATGATTAGTTGACAAATTGAATCGGGTGTGCTTGTCCAGGGTTACAATAAAAATGTGTTTTTATATATTCATTCTCGTCAATGACAACATTCTAAAACTGAGTTATGACTCATCTAAGTCTGGTATCCAGGGTAATAAGGTTAATGATTATATAACGTTGATTATGTGGCTCTTTACTTGTAGAATGTTGACAGTTGTGTAGAACACATTGTATTGCTAAGATGCTCAATCTTTACTTAATAGCTACACAGGATACACTTTATTCCTCATGCTGGCCCTGACCAAACCGGTAAGTTGCCCCTCATTACAGCTGCACTCCTCCACATGGCCAGATTTATAGTGGTCTTCTCCCCTTTTAATGCTCATGCTCATCCTCATCCTTGAAAAATACCATAAGGTCTGAAATAGTTGACATACTGTACAAACAATTACCTAGGCTAAGTAAATCAAAATATATTGTTTTTCTACTGCTTTGCTAACTAGCTAGCTATCTAAGGTGTAGTCAGTGGCTAGCTAAGACAGAGAGAAAGGGGACAAGAAGTTCCACACTTTATTCAGTTAATTTCAATATAGCACATGGATTCCACATGGATTGGGCACAGAAGGCCTCTGATGGCTGGGCCAAGGGTGAGCCCTAAGCCAACTCCCCCTGCTTATTATGGGGAGCATATGGAGTGGAGAGCGCCGGAGTATGCGGGATCGCTCCTCGCACTAGCCCTGTGGTGCGTGTCCTTAGTCTGGTGCATCCTAAGCCAGCCCCACGCATCAGGCCTTCCGACGACAGTGCCCCGTCCAGAGCTTCCGGCGACAGTGCCCCGTAGAGAGACGGCCCACAGTCCGGAGCCGAGAGAGACGGCCCACAGTCCGGAGCCGAGAGAGACGGCCCACAGTCCGGAGCCGAGAGACACGGCCCACAGTCCGGAGCCGAGAGAGTCGCCCTACAGTCCGGAATCGGCGCAGCGAGAGTCGCCCTACAGTCCGGAATCGGCGCAGCGAGAGTCGCCCTACAGTCTGGAATTGGCGCAGCCAGAGTCGCCCTACAGTCCGGAATTGGCGCAGCCAGAGTCGCCCTTCAGCCCGAGGTCTCCAGCGACGCGCATCAGCCTGAGGTCTCCAGCGACGCGCATCAGCCTGAGGTCTCCAGCAATGCACATCAGCCCGAGGTCTTCAGCGATGCGCCATAGCCCAGAGACTTCGGGAAGGGTAACATTTAATAATTATTTAGCGGGGGTGGACAGGTTAGGTGGGGGAGTAGGGCCGGAGCCTGAGCCACCTCCATAGTAGGTGGGTTGGGGAGGGGGGGGGGGGGGTACTGTCACGTCCTGACCAGTAAAGGGGTTATTTGTTATTGTAGTTTGGTCAGGACGTGGCAGGGGGTGTTTGTTTTATGTGGTTCGGGGTTTGTTGGGATATGTATTTATGTAAGAGGGGTGTTTGTTTTATGTGTTCCGGGGTTTTTGGGTAATGTTCTCGTTTTGTATTTCTATGGTTTTTCTATGTTGTGTATTTCTTTGTTGGCCTGGTATGGCTCTCAATCAGGAACAGCTGTACATCGTTGTTGCTGATTGGGAGTCATACTTAGGTAGCCCTTTTTTCACCTGTCTTTTGTGGGAAGTTGTTTTTGCACTGCTGTGTGTAGCCTGCATTACTGTTCGTTCGTTCGTTTTCTTGTTTTGTTTGTTTATTTAGTGTTCAATAAAAGTTTAAAATGAGCACTCAACCCGCTGCGCCTTGGTCCACTATATACGACGAGCGTTACATCCGCTGATGAGTCTGTGATACGTAAAACACTAAACAAGAATGGTGTTCATGGGAGGACACCACGGAAGAAGCCACTGCTGTCCAAAAAAAACATTGCTGCACATCTGAAGTTTGTAAAAGAGCATCTGGATGTTCCACAGCGCTACTGGCAAAATATTCTGTGGACAGATGAAAATAAAGTTGAGTTGTTTGGAAGGAACACACAACACTGTGTGGAGAAAAAAAGGCATAGCCCACCAACATCAAAACCTCATCCCAACTGAAAGGTATGGTGGAGGGAGCATCATGGTTTGGAGCTGCTGTTCTGCCTCAGGGCCTGGACAGCTTGCTATCATCAACAGAAAAATGAATTCCCAAGTTTGTCAAGACATTTTGCAGGAGAATGTTAGACTATCTGGCCGCCAATTGAAGCTCAATAGAAGTTGGGTGATGCAGCAGGACAACGACCCAAAACACAGAAGTAAATCAACAACAGAATCAACAGAAGAAAATACACCTTCTGGAGTGGCCCAGTCAGAGCCCTGACCTCAACCCGATTGAGATGCTGTGGCATGACCTCAAGAGAGCGGTTCACACCAGACATCCCAAGAATATTGCTGAACTGAAACAGCTTTGTAAAGAGGAACGGTCCAAAATTCCTCATGACCTTTGTGCAAGTCTGATCCGCAACTACAAAAAATGTTTGGTTGAGGTTATTGCTGCCAAAGGAGGGTCAACCAGATATTAAATCCAAGGGTTCACATACTTTCCCCACCCTGCACTGTGAATGTTTACAGAGTGTGTTCAATAAAGACATTAACATTTATAATTGTTTGTGTGTTGTTAGTTTAAGCAGACTGTGTTTGTCTATTGTTGTGACCTAAATGAAGATCAGATCAATTTTTATGACCAATTTATGCAGAAGTCCAGGTAATCCCTGTCAACGATTCTAGGAGTGGTGGTTGGAGTCAGGCGCAGAGAGCAGAGGTAAAGTATATCGTCTTTATTTTCTCCGGCACAAAACGGTCACGCCAAAACAGAAGGGCGCGTAATAATAATGACCAACCCAAAACACAGGGCAAAACGGTCCGGAGAGAGAAATAAGACGTCAGCCAGCACAAAATACAAAAAATACAAAAGCATCCAAAATACAACCAGCGAAGTAAATATATTCACACGGCCCACCGTCCTGAGTGGACAATAAACAATCCCGCACAAAATCCCAACTGAAAACACACATTAAATAAGTCCCCACTAATGACATACACAAAACAGGTGCGGAACAGACAGACAAAACTAAACGACACAGAAACAACGATCGGTGGCAGCTAATAGGCCGGCGACGACGACCGCCGAGCGCCGCCCGACCGAGGAGGGGCGCCACTTTCGTTGGATCCTGTGACAATCCCAAAGGGTTCACATACTTTTTCTTGCCACTGTATATCAGCAAACAAATACAAAAAGTTCGTTTTGGGTGGAATTTTCCTTTAAGACATTGTCCTCAAGTCTAGGTTGTGCCTTTAGACTTAAAAAATTAACAACTAGGAATAAATGTTCACTTCTCTCATTGACTTCTCAAACCTCGGTCTGGTCTGCAGAGTCTGCTTGGCAAGTGTTCCCGGAAGTCTTGTTATGTTGGACCTCTGGGTTTAGAAAATGTAATAATGCAATAATGGCGTCTTGTTGTTGACACTACCTCCACCATGGTTCGTTGAACAAAGCCTATGGGAAAATGTATGGAGTTTTTGTAGGGTCCACTAGCTATGTGATATTAATCTGGATTTTTTTCTGATCAATTGATGAACAGAGTAATCAGTTCAGAAGAGATGACTAAAGTCTAGCTAGCTAGCAAGGGCGTATCAGTATAAACAGCATCAAGCTCAAGAAGTGAAACATTTTGTGTATCTCCAGCCTACTGGTAAACATTTACGAAGCACTCTCACTTTTTAGCTTCGACACTGATTGCCAACTAAACTTTTTTCATAGCCATCGAGGTAGCAACGGTTGTCCCAGGAGCCTCTGTGCATGCGCAGACAAAACGTTTGACCCATATTTTACCCCATTGTGGGAGAGATTACAATGTTTCAAACCTTTCAATGGACTCAATTTTCTCTCATGATTTTTTTCCAATAACTCATCATGCAAAGTGAACTGTGTGATAAGTTTGACAGAACCTCTAATAATATTATATTTAATTTCTATAGTGCTTTAGATTACGCTCCACCATCCAGGCAAGCACACTCTCCTCTGCTTCTCCTTCCATGGCTCCTCCAAGAACAAGAATGACGCAGGTATGTACATTGGCTGACTTCATAGCTGTCCTTTTTTGTATAATGTGTTGTGACTCAATGCCCCTTGAAGCCTCAACAAAAGTGAGGGTCATGCAAGGGCAGCCACCATTCAGTGTAGGGGTCTTTATTGGGGTCACATCCGGCTCAGACCACCCAGCTGTGTGGAAGACACCCATTCATGACCACGTGAGCTGGAGCGCAGGCTTGTCTTTTCCATGATGACAAATGAGGGAACAAAGTCATAATCCTATGACCTTTGGCACCCTAATGAAAGAGCGTATCTAGTGAAAAGCTGCATTTGACCTCTAGACTCGCATCGTCAGGAGAAATACGAAGAACATCGAAGATACAAGACTCACTCTCTCTTTAGAATGTCTCACACCAAAGATTAAGTATTTGGTATAGCCTAATATGAACCTCTTTATGCATAATAGCCTGAAAGACCTTTTCTGCCAAATGCCAAACTGTCATGATTTCTGTTTACCCCTCATTTCCTGCAGAGGGCAGTGTTTTGAAGGAAATGATGGGTTCACTGAATTGTTTTTCATTCTGCAGATTTTGTGACCTCAGTGTCAGCACAAATCCTGATGAATGAGCTCCTTGCTTGTTATGACTGACATGGGACTGTGGCCAAAGACAGACCCCAGTGGAAGACGATTGTTGCGGCGTTATGTCCCACCCAGGACGAAGAGGACTAGGTAAAGACACTTATGATTGGTAGTAATGGGTTAGGGACCTTTTCACAATGGTCTCACTGTGATTTTGTGTGTCAATTTTAGTGCCCATTGACTCATATCCTCTTATATTTATCCTGTCTTTATTTTGATAAAGACAGGTTTGATATTGTTGAGTCATATTGTTGGATGCAACAATAACATTTCAGTCCAGAAGATAAAACCTGAGGACAGTCAGAACACAGCAATTCCTGAAGATGGATGTGTAAAAAGACAGAAGAGGTGTAGGACAATAGGACACCATGTCGTCACTGAAATATCTAGATCAACAAAACATAGCTGGATCTTAAACTGATCCCCATATAATTGAAAGTGAACAGACAAATCCGTCACACAGAATCCCTCAGTTTTAAGTCAGCCTAAAGAGTGGTCTAAAAAGCACAGTGTGGGGTCTCCGTGTGCAGTGGTGACGTTACTCACGCTCGAGTAATTCAAGCTTTTTCCCCCTCTGATATCATTGTTCAAGAACTATTTGAGGAACAGCATGTTCATTGAAGAATAGCCAGGAAAGAGAGGAGACAGGGCTCCCCCGTTCTAAGACATTGTAGTTCCCCTTGCATGGGCAGCCCTGAGACATTCTCCTCTGTTTGACCCTGCTGATCTGGGCCTGTCCGGCAGCACTCCAGTGTGACCACGGGCTTTAGATGGGCCTGATTGGCTCAGCAGGTCTCGGCAGGTGGCTAATTGGATAAGCTTTTAATCTTCACACTATCGCCGCCCTGCTGGATCAGAGGCACAGGGAGGCAGAGATCAGTCCTTTGGTAAAATACTTAGCAAACATTTCAGAGGTGTAATATTCACAATATCCTTATGGACAACAGAAACATGACTAACTAAAGATAACTAACAGGATTCATTCAGATGATAATGATTTCATTTGATTTGGGGACTGCGAGGTATGTGGGGGGGTTAAAAACCAATATACTATACTGGCATTTTGACCTCATGTAAGCATTTTTTTAATCAATGTTTCGATTGGAATCAGACATAATTCTAATTAAATTAAATTAAGAGATTTTAAAAAATAAAAAATCTGAAAGGACAATGTAGACAAGTGTTGAAGGCTCTGTTATGCTACTTGGATTGCCTCAATTTACATAAAGTCCACATACTGTGACATCCAGTTGTTTTAACCAAACCACAAATAAACTCTTTCTCATCTGGCCTCAATGGCCCTGCACTGCCTGTAGACTGTCATTCCAGCAGGCTTCTATTACACAGCACTAAAGTGTTTATAAATTATACCCACACAGGCCAAAATAGAGTAATTGATCGCTCCTCCGCTCATATGGGAGCGAGTTGTAATCTTTTTATTCTTTTGTCCTGTAAATGCATTTCCAAACAGCCCTCTCCAGTTAGCCATACGTTGTACAGATGTTTCTGTATGAATCTGGAGTCCATTCACACATAGCCTATCACACATAGCATACAACCATGCATTACTGATGAATGTTAAACTATCAATGTTACACAGTGGTGGCTGAACATGTTGGCTAAGGCATGGCATATATCAGGGAAGAGGATACAGGGGGTATCTGTGGGTTCCCATTGGGGTGGTGGTTTGTTGCCAGCTGTTTGAACCACATGTTCAACTTCTCCAGATGGTGGAGATGTCTTTGTGAATGTGTGTGTGTCTGTGTGCGTCTGAATTAGTTAGTGTGTGTCTAGAGGTCTTCTGTTGTAGGACCATCAACTTGTCAACAGTGAGCATCCCCAGAGACCATGATTTATGACATGACAGCAGCCTGGAGTAGTAGAGCATCATTTAGGACATGACAGCAGCCTGGAGTAGTGGACTATCATTTAGGACATGACAGCAGCCTGGAGTAGTAGAGCATCATTTAGGACATGACAGCAGCCTGGAGTAGTAGAGCATCATTTAGGACATGACAACAGCCTGGAGTAGTAAAGCATCATTTAGGACATGACAGCAGCCTGGAGTAGTAGAGCATAATTTAGGACATGACAGCAGCCTGGAGTAGTAGAGCATCATTTAGGACATGACAGCAGCCTGGAGTAGTAGAGCATCATTTAGGACATGACAGCAGCCTGGAGTAGTAAAGCATCATTTAGGACATGACAGCAGCCTGGAGTAGTAGAGCATCATTTAGGACATGACAACAGCCTGGAGTAGTAAAGCATCATTTAGGACATGACAGCAGCCTGGAGTAGTAGAGCATCATTTAGGACATGACAGCAGCCTGGAGTAGTAGAGCATCATTTAGGACATGACAGCAGCCTAGAGTAGTAGAGCATCATTTAGGACATGACAGCAGCCTGGAGTAGTAAAGCATCATTTAGGACATGACAGCAGCCTGGTGTGGTAGAGCATCATT
Organism: Salmo trutta; assembly: GCF_901001165.1. Classification (NCBI taxonomy): domain Eukaryota; kingdom Metazoa; phylum Chordata; class Actinopteri; order Salmoniformes; family Salmonidae; genus Salmo; species Salmo trutta. The sequence goes on along the minus strand of NC_042988.1, from coordinate 20,447,677 downwards.
TAGGACATGACAGCAGCCTGGAGTAGTAGAGCATCATTTAGGACATGACAGCAGCCTGGAGTAGTAGAGTATCATTTAGGACATGACAGCAGCCTGGAGTAGTAGAGCATAATTTAGGACATGACAGCAGCCTGGAGTAGTGGACCATCATTTAGGACATGACAGCAGCCTGGAGCAGTAGAGCATCATTTAGGACATGACAGCAGCCTGGAGTAGTAAAGCATAATTTAGGACATGACAGCAGCCTAGAGTAGTAGAGCATCATTTAGGACATGACAGCAGCCTGGAGTAGTAGAGCATCATTTAGGACATGACAGCAGCCTGGAGTAGTAGAGCATCATTTAGGACATGACAGCAGCCTGGAGTAGTAGAGCATCATTTAGGACATGACAGCAGCCTGGAGTAGTAGAGCATCATTTAGGACATGACAGCAGCCTGGAGTAGTAAAGCATAATTTAGGACATGACAGCAGCCTGGTGTGGTAGAGCATCATTCAGGACACGACAGCAGCCTGGTGTGGTAGAGCATCATTTAGGACACGACAGCAGCCTGGTGTGGTAGAGCATCATTTAGGACACGACAGCAGCCTGGTGTGGTAGAGCATCATTTAGGACACGACAGCAGCCTGGTGTGGTAGAGCATCATTTAGGACACGACAACAGCCTGGTGTGGTAGAGCATCATTTAGGACACGACAACAGCCTGGTGTGGTAGAGCATCATTTAGGACACGACAGCAGCCTGGTGTGGTAGAGCATCATTCAGGACATGACAGTAGCCTGGTGTGGTAGAGCATCATTTAGGACACGACAGTAGCCTGGTGTGGTAGAGCATCATTTAGGACACGACAACAGCCTGGTGTGGTAGAGCATCATTTAGGACACGACAGCAGCCTGGTGTGGTAGAGCATCATTCAGGACATGACAGTAGCCTGGTGTGGTAGAGCATCATTTAGGACACGACAGCAGCCTGGTGTGGTAGAGCATCATTCAGGACACGACAGTAGCCTGGTGTGGTAGAGCATCATTCAGGACATGACAGTAGCCTGGTGTGGTAGAGCATCATTTAGGACACGCCAGTAGCCTGGTGTGATAGAGCATCATTTAGGACACGACAGCAGCCTGGTGTGGTAGAGCATCATTCAGGACATGACAGTAGCCTGGTGTGGTAGAGCATCATTCAGGACATGACAGTAGCCTGGTGTGGTAGAGCATCATTTAGGACACGACAGCAGCCTGGTGTGATAGAGCATCATTTAGGACACGACAGCAGCCTGGTGTGGTAGAGCATCATTCAGGACATGACAGGAGCCTGGTGTGGTAGAGCATCATTTAGGACATGACAGCAGCCTGGTGTGGTAGAGCATCATTCAGGACATGACAGTAGCCTGGTGTGGTAGAGCATCATTTAGGACACGACAGCAGCCTGGTGTGGTAGAGCATCATTCAGGACATGACAGTAGCCTGGTGTGGTAGAGCATCATTTAGGACATGACAGCAGCCTGGTGTGGTAGAGCATCATTCAGGACATGACAGTAGCCTGGTGTGGTAGAGCATCATTTAGGACACGACAGCAGCCTGGTGTGGTAGAGCATCATTCAGGACATGACAGTAGCCTGGTGTGGTAGAGCATGCTGAAAGGATTTAAGATGTAAGTCCCAGGTTCATCAGCTCCCTGCCGACAGAGTAATTAGCTGTTATGACACTAAATAGGGCCTTTCTTCCCTGTGTTTTACAGTAATGATATGAGTAGTGTTTTTCTGCTGATCTAGACTTTGCCAGTGAAAATGGAACTGGGCTTTTCTGTAAGTTTTAACATAACAGGTACACACCACCTACCACAGTGTGCTATTTGAGTGATGAGTAGAACAACAGCGCTCTGTATTTCTTTAGTCTTGTAGGCCTATTCTTTCATTTTACATTCCTGATTTACAAAGCCTCAGGATACCAAAAATAAAATGTGTAATCCTGGTATGACTAGGCTGTGATAACAGCATCTGGCATTGTTCACTTTACTGTTGTTTGCACTTCTCTTACCTTTCGTAGAAAGTGGATCATTTCAACATTGCTTCATGTTATTCTTCTTGTTTTTTACAATAGGAAAGAAAACAGGCTGTTCCAGGAATACTAGGAATTTACCATAGACGATGAACAGGCTGTTACTGAGAATAGAGAATGTCGTTATAAAAAAGAAGCTGCAGGGTGAACATAACACAATCCAAATACATCTGTGTGTTGCACTAGTAGGGACAGGGATTTAAAACGAGTTTCCAAAACGATATGTCATCCTACAAGTGGACCATTATACTCTGGAATACTTAGGCTGGTCATCATTAAATCATTTTTTTGATTTACACAATTTGATTGTCTACCTAGTCTGTGAATACCAGACAACTTTTACAACAATAGCTTTTAGAGAAGCATTTAGAAGTTCTGTTGATGAAATAAGACCTCTGGGCTCAGGCTGTAGGTTTAGCTGCATCTGGCCTGGAGAAATATGGAGGGGAGGCTGGGCCCCTGAAGAGCAGGACACAGGGAAGAACAGGATATGTCATTTAGAATAAATGCTGGGCAGGAGAAGATCTTCACACAGCCGGACCATGACCCTGGGACCTGCCACAACGTGAGTTACACTCAGTCCCCATGTCCTGCAAGTCCTGTCTTTAGGGTGGGAAGGTGGTCTTGGTAGGAATGAGTGATGCTGGACTGGAGGTACTGGAGAAATAAACTGAAACACTGAAGTATCTAAGGAAATGGGTTTGGCTGAACTGGTGAGCAACAGAGCTGTTAACTGTAAGGTCCAATTATTCTGTTATCTGGCTTTTATTAACTGCCTCTGTGTCTAGCTGAGTCCAAGAGTAAGTCAACTGTGCTATTCTGATTCCACACCACCATTTCATTGTAATGTAAGCTTGAAGCCATTTTAAAACATCACTATCTGTCTCACATAACTCAACTCTACAGTGGATAAACTCTCCAAAGTGGTTATATCAGTTCAGAAGTGCTTCATTCTCTGTGAGATTTGCTCTCGTTATTTTTAAACTCCAGAGGTTATATCGATCCATAAATCACCTTACTCACAGTGCCTAAACGTTCTGGCTTCAGCCTGTCTGACAATGGATTTATGACCTGCGGGTGGAGCGGTGAGCGGCGGCCCAATCTCCTCCGGGCCCGCTTCCATCTCCACGGCACTCGTGTACATATTTAGAAAAGTGTGGGGTGGCGGAACAGTGTCGGGTTGTGGGTCAGTCTCAGTGGTGGGATGTTGCAGTCCCTCAGCACCTCTACTGGCAGCATGATGAGATACTAGTGTACTGTAACAGCACAACTCTCTGTGGTCTTTTAGGAGGGAAATACAGTATCTACATGATAAACTCTGGGTCCCTGTCAGCAAGACAGAGACATTTTCATGATTAATCAGAGAGAGGGCTGAGTGATTGTAGAGGCAAGAGTACTGTACTCGGAGTCTCGTTTCGGTTTCACATTTATCCATCTTCTCCAACTATGTGCTTTCGACAAGGTTTGGCAGAGCAATGAAAAAGGCTTGTGTGTACATATCCCTCTTGCCAAGCTTTGACAGAAATCTCTCATATACTGATTGTCTGGCAACAGAGCCTGGACCAGTGATGTCATCCACAGGTCCACAGTCTCTGTCTTTCTCGCCTCCATTGTGTGGAGTTTCAACAGAACAGATTTGGGCTTGTCCTTTGGCTTTTTCTGTTGCTCCTTGTCCAACTGTTCCTCTGTCATTGAGAACAATCTCTTTTGTTTTTCCTCAACCTATAAGCAATGATCGGACAGGATGATGTTTTACTAGTTGGAGATTGAATCGTACCTCTATCCTGATCAGTCATAGACAGGTCTGATGGATGAGGATTTTGAAACTTTCCCCCAGTTGAATGGCAGCCACTGCGGATAGCAGATACCAGGCTCTCACCTCCTCTCGCTCCTCTTCTTGGTTACATCCATTATTGGCAGGTTAGGCTCAGTGGAGGGGCCTTCAGTAGTAGCCAGGGGCTCTGGGAGTTCTGTGGCCCAGATAGTGAATGGACCAGGGTCCCCATCACAGCGGCTGAGGTCAGAGGTTACGGAGGAAGCAAAAGAGTTGTTGGAAAAGAGATGGACAGGGAAAAAGGATCATTGGTCCATCTATCATTCTGGGAGACAGAGCATGTCCTGTGAGTCTGTTGGAGGTTTCAATGCCCTCTCCCTACCACTGCCAGAACATCTGCTAGGTGTCATAGGGTGCAAGGTGTGGACCATTGTAAGGCACAGGCATTTAAATAATCAAGTGATGACAATACATTCATTTTCAATCATTTTTTAACGCCCATTAATTTAAAGTAAATAATTGCTAAGTTATGAATTGTGTGACTGGTTTAGCCATTGAGTAATTTTCACAGTTTTCAGGGATAAATTAAGAAGTTTAAAATATGAATAGTAAAATAGGCACTATATGTATGTCCTGCCTTGAAATACCTTTCCATATGAAATAATTTGCACCCTTAAAAGTTTAAGAGGAGAAGAGATACAACAGTGGCTGCTTGGCTTGTCTTCTTGTGGGTGCCAGTGGCTATTGGTAACTCAGCGTAAGGCAGTTGTTGGCATGGCCGCAGCAGGCTGTGTGCTGTGTGCTGGCTCAGCGAGGGGACAGTGTCCCCAATTTCACGGCAGAGTGAAGGAAGCGTGCTCCCCTGTTTGACTGGGAAGAGGGAGGAGAGGCTGAGGCAGTAGGTCACAGCAGGGAGCCTAATAAACACTATCCAATGGCACCACAGGAGCTCCCTTTATCCCCCAGGAGCAATGGGGATTATTAACCTGTGATCTAGGGGATCGTTCAGACATAGTGGGGAAGTTACTGGAGGAATGTGCTCAAAAAGTTTCTCCATAGTGCAATTCTTGAGCAGTGAGCTATTTTCATATGGTGCAGATGATTTCTGGTCCGAATGAATCATACCCACCAAGCCAAGAAGATGACGTGAGTTATGTCAGTTATGTCTGTCTGTGTGTGTAAGTACGAGTGTTTCCTATCACTGAAGAGGGATCTCTCTTCCTGTGCTGATGGGAAGTTGTTTCAAGTGCTCTCTACCAAAACATTTTCATTGGCTGCAGAGCTTGTGTTCACCACAAACAACCTCTCCCAGCCAGCCTCGGTGTTTCCTCAGCTGGTGGATAACCTCCAATGCCTCACGCATCTCTTCTCTGCCATCCATTTCCCGCTCTCCATCTCCTCCTTTCCCCCCTTTCAACACTTCAAAAGATGGCCAACATCCTATACGCTGGCTCACTCTGTTCCATGATCTCAGGCTGAAGGAAATTCAATTAATATGAAATTAAAGGCATTCCTACCTAATCAAGCACATCAAGCAAATAGCTATTTTAACTTTGATCCAGAAAGTGCTAGATTACGTTAAGACATGCAAAGCTTAGGGTATAGTAACGTCAACAGCAGCCTCCAATTATATGTATGCATTTGTTACAAATCAACAAATAGTGGAGTTAAGGACAAATTAGGTACCAGTAATTTATTTATTGCATATTATTTAAAAAATAGATCCACTTTAATAGATACAGTATGTGGCATATTGAACAGGATCAACCAACAGTCACCTAACTTGTACATAGTATGGGCTTAGAATGTTGGATATGTCCTGTGGCGAATAGTTAAAGACAGGTCTGACCTTAGAGGGGTGAGGTCATGTGTTTTTTACGGCTAACGATAGAGTGGCTCACATCTGTACAGCAGGTTTATCTACCACCCACCTCTGACAGCCTATCATGTAGGCAGCTAGATGTTGATTTACTCCAACTGAATGGGAGCTGACTATTCAAAGGGATATCTGTATCAGTACAGTAATCTCTCAGCCTTTATTCTACTTCAATAGTATCAGGTCACTGATCAACTCCTGGCTCCATGTTCCAAGGCTGACAAAAATGACAGCTTAATTATCACAGTTTTCCTCAAAACGCCTTGATCAACTGATCAAATGGATCAAAACTGATTGACTTTTGTTTGCATTGACAATAGAATATGCTATATGTCTCTCATATGAATAAGACTGGGAGTATATCTAAGACCAACACTATGCAGCATCCTCCAGGTGTCCCAGTTCACCTTGCAGTCCAATGCTGAAGACCCCCCTCAGCTTCAAAGTGGCCATACTAACACAGCTCAATGATTCCTGCTGTTATTGTTTTTATGTTTCACTACTCAGTTATGAGTAGGAATCAGCTACGTGGCGCCGTGAGGAGGGAAGAGAGAGAAAGGCGAGAGAAGGAATGGGGTGACTGGCGGTACTTTGAAGTTCGGCGTTCTCTGAAAAGGGTAGAAATCACCTGCCATAAAGAGGTCCAGAGACATGAGTAAGCACTGAGCTATTTGTTCTGGTGCCCGTGTGGTTATGGGTCTTCAGGGAGGGCTCGCCCTGCCGCCCTGGCCTTTGTGAGATCACATCAGTTTGGATCAGGCAGGCAGGGGTCCAGCCGGAGGTGGAACTAATGACTTCATGTGTTCACAGACACTTCAGAGAGCCAGATGCGGGGAGGGGGGGAAGAGAGACCCTGGAGTTTTCACACCACGTCCCCCAGAGAGGAGAGGGGGCGTGGTCAGGCCTCTCACATGCACATACTGCAGTCATATACAAATCAGTGTATACACACACACACACACACACACACACGGACACACACTCTCACGCACACAACACACATACACATTCAGACCGATCCTTTGTTGCGTCTATGAGGAGAGTGTTTCCACGGTTTCCAGACAGTTTTTCATTGATGTGGAACGTACTCTAATAGGATTCTGGCCCACATCTATCTATTCGATATGATCTGCCTGTCCCAGTAAAAGTCACGTACAGGTTCCAGTGCTCGTGGTCTGCAGTCTTATTGATGCTGTCCTGACCTCAAGGATCTGACATCTTATTTAAAGTGGTTAATGATTCCCATCTTTCAGTGTGTTACAGCTGTCATACCGGTAATCCCCCATTGGAAGGATCACTCCAAGGGAAGTCAATGTCTGGACACTTTGACCTATGATTCTCTTGAGCAAAGTCCATTGAAAGTGGTCAATATTTTCAAAATAGTGCATAACTTCTCCTTGATATAAGAGTAAACAGTGACTCAATGATCTACTCAATTTGGTCTTTGGCTGTTGGATTGGCTGTTGGAAATATCATAATACCTGGACTGGGTGCTTGTGAGGTGTTGTGATGGCTTAGATATAATTTGAAACATGCAGCTTTAATGAATGCCCAAACCAGATAGATGGCCAATAATGGGTCTCACAGCACTGTGATGTATTTCTTGGGTGTGAAGTATTAATTCTGCTTTCATGCAGTTCTTTGTCCACAAACTCCATTGCCTATTAATTTCAAACAAGGCCAGTTTTTCACATATTAGCCTTTAGTTGAATGTTGTTATTTGGGGCTTTGTGTCCAATAAGCGGCGGCTTACAAGAAATACGTGTTAATAGAAACCTTGTAAACTCTAAACAGAAGCGTGAATAACATTCAGTCTTTAAGAACTGGGTTTGGTCACACTGTTACAGACACTGTAAAATATAAACGATGGAGGAAAACAAGGTGTCGTGACTGGAAGGCCAATGAAGGAGTCCAATCTCTTCCTTTTGAGACAATTGCTTCCTGATAGGCATTCAGCAGTGATGCAGTATGTGGTGATGTTGTGAGAATGCCTTTGTGAGTGACCACAGCACACAGAGTTGGAATGGGACTGTCACTCATCCCCATGTTACTCCAATCCAGACCGGAAGGCTGGCAGAGACCAGAGAACACAGATAGAGTGACACCACCCTTTCCTTTTCTCTGTATTACATCCTGGTTCTGTAAGGATCAAAGAGGAGAGGTATCACACACATCCTCAGTCAGCCCAAGAGGGTGATTCTCATTGGAGTCTGGCCACCTCCAAGATGTAGGAAGGGGGTGAGCACCAGTGGAGGCTGATGACTTGAAAATTGAGGAGGGTGGGAGGCCCACGGTATAGGCGCGGAACGCACGGAGACGACAAAGAGTGTTTCAAAAATCGTCAAAGACTAATTATTTGAACCTAAAGCATTTAATAAAGACATTTATAGTACAATATTATGGGGAATGGGAATGAGAGGGCTACACACAGTGTTGGAAAGGGATCACAGCAGTGATTGAACGAGGGTATGAGGCATGAGTTGAGGTGTTCAGAGGCTTGACTTCAGTGCAGGAAAGGACTTGACTGGGAAGACAAAAAACAATAACACACTATACAGTTAGACAAAAATGCTAAGAATGAGTTGTGTTAATATTGCGACAGTTCGTTTCTGGTATCAGAACAAAATAGTCAGCACATAGTATCTTCTGATTTATCTGTACTTTAATTAATGCAAACACGTGTATGGTAAATATGTTGTTCGTATACGGTCTCTCTGTGACACCTCGCAGGGCAAACAGAGAAGAGGACGACACCTCCTTTGTTCTCTCTTTTATTCTCTGACAGAGTTAGTTCCCGCTCAATGCTGGCCTGTCAGAGGGAGGAGGAGCGTGGTTTAAACTTGCTCCTCCTATCGTTGGCGTGCAGGCTGGTCCCAGCCTCGTGACGCACTTCCTGTCGCCGGGTGTCGTTCTTCCTGTCTTCAGCAGTTGATTTATTCGTAGTTTATATACTTATTATTGTAGCATAGCTTCCCCGGTATATTATATAAGTTATGCAAACAAATATCCAGTTCAACCCTAACAGTTGAAATCAAATGTTATGTGTCACATTCGCCGAATACAACAGGTGTAGACCTTACAGTGAAATGCTTACTTACAAGCCCTTAAATGGGACTATAAATACATAATGTTACCAATTATTTTACCCTGAACAAATGGACAGTGTATATACTGTAGGCTGTATGCAGCTGTTCTTATTAGTAGCCTACAGTTGATCAGACTGAAAAATGGTCTCGTTTTCATCCCATACAGCATGTCAGATCTCTAATGTTTAGGTGTAGCCTAGGCTGCTGCAACATTTATGGAAGTAGTTTTTGCTTGTGTCTGTCTGGAGTGATTGGATTATCTTTGCTAAAAAAATACCGGAGGAAAGTGGAAAGCCTATTTGAGCGCGTGCGAAATTATGCGCTGCGTCAACCTCTCTCTTTCATCTAACTTTAAATGAATGATGCGATGGAAGCTATCAAATCATTCTGAATTGATTTCGACATCCCAGAAAAGACAGTCGAAAGTTCCATATGTTCAGCAAGTAAAGCATCGTAACGTGCAACTACCGCTGCAAGCTCCTTGTAGTTGCCCTTGTTAGCGGAACTTTCCCTCTCGTCATATCCTCTAAAAGCCTATACTTGCATGCCCAAAAACACAGTGGTGTTGATAAGCCGCTTGAGAACACCCCTGTTTCTTCTTACTTTCTCGTTGTGTTGCGCTGTTTGAATACGCAGACCTTCAAGATCGATGCGGCTTGCTCCCAGAAGCTTAAATCTGATGTGGGCTTCTGTATGCTCCCTGCTTTTGTTTAGTGGTTTAGCTGAACGATAGATGTTCTGGAGGCTACTGTACCGCCCTTTCGCACAAGGCTCAGACTTTCCATAAAGCAGGCAAGGCCAGCAATACAGGCTGCTTGATGAAAGCCTCCCTGTTAACCAGCTATACTTTTGATCCCAATTGGTATTCAACGCCCTCACCTTTTCATCCTTCTTCGTGAAACTGATCTCAGGCAGAGGTCGACCCTTGGTTTTAATTCGCACAACCCCAATACAACATATTAGGTTAATTCTCTGATCCTAATCCTATGATTGGATGGACAACATGTGAGTTCATACTGCAAAAGCTTTGATTGGTTGGAGGTCGTCATAATTACCATGTAGGTCTGTGGAAGGGCGTGAGGACTATGAGCCTCCTAGATTTTGTGTTGAAGTCAATGTACCCAGAGGAGGACAGAAGCTAGCTGTCCTCCGGCTACAAAATGATGCTACCCCAGAGAGTGCTGTTGAAGTTACAATAGACCTTCATTGCAAAACAGTGTGTTTTAATCAATTATTTGGTGACATATGAATATATTTAGTATAGTTTTATCTAAAAAGGATGAATTAATGTTTCACAATTTGTATTTATATTAAATTTCACTGAGGAGGATGGTTCTTCCTTTCCTCCTCTGAGGAGTCTCCACTGGTGAGCACTAATTAATTCTCTGAGTCAGAAAGGATAGCTGGCTGCTGGATGTAATCACAGACTTAAAGGGGAAAAGAGTGTGAGTGATCTAAGAGCAAAACTAGGCTTTAATGGTTATCATTTAGTTACTAACAATGAGGTGAGAATGAGTCAGGAACAGCCCAGGAGACTGACCCTGAAAAGCCTCTGCATGTAACCCAGCAAAACACGCACACCGTCAATTGGCTGAGTCATCACTTGCCCTCACTATAATGCAGTAGGAAAATGTGTCTAAAGCATGTTAGAAAACGCTCTAAAACACTCCACACCAACTCCTATTACATCACAATCCCATTCTGAATCATGTCTCTACACTAAAGTTTTTCTTTTTTAAATGTCCTTATTTGCATATTTTTGTTGTTGTAAACAGTATCATTCAAACATGGATTTATGGCACAGTGGAAAATGTTTTCAAAACGTTAGTGCAGAGTCTTTATTCAGAATGGGATTCTGATGTACACTTTTAGAAAAAAAGGAGCATTGTAGAATTTTAAAGGGTTCTTCAGCTGTCCTCATCGGAGAACCCATTGAATAACCCTTTTGGTTTCAAGTCGAACCCTCTAGGGTTCCATGTAGATCCCTTTCTACAGAGGGTCGTACGTGGAACCCAGAAGGGTTTTACCTGGAACCAAAAAGGGTTCTCCTATGGGGACAGCCGAAGAACCCTTTTGGAAACCTTTTTTAAAAGAGTGTAATATGAGTTGGTGTGGAGTGTTTTCTAATGTGTTAGACATATTTGCATATTCTATTATAATGAATGGAAAGTCAGCAAAATGTGACAATCAATTGTCTATGCAACGAAACAAAATATATATATTTTAAAAAATGTTGGGGGGGTCAACCCCAAGCACAGAAAGAATGAAAATAAGGCCACGTAAAAATGGGTGAACTTTCCCTTTAGACTTTGAGTTTCTGCATTTCAATCTCAATGATATGATCAAAAGTATTTCTCCATTTAGCGGGAGTTGTTTTACCAGACACAGGGTAATAATATGATGCAGTGACTCAGGTGGAGACAACTAGACACAGCTTATTAAGATGCTGAAAGATTCCCGCCACCCTCTGTGTGATTAGCAGTATATTGGGCTGAGATGCACTGCCACACTCCGTTAGTGGAGCCGTGCCATCAGAGAGATTCAGTTCATCAGCTTGCCTCTTAATTCAAATGTTCTGGATGTTGAGTGCTTGTTATTTTCTCAACAAAACAAATAGGATACCTGTTGATTTATGTGCAGTGTACAGTAAACAGAAAATATACTGCATGGCTTTCTCCGTTGTTTGTGTGTGGGCTGGCATGTGCGTGTGGCAGGTGTCGCACAGTGTCACCCCATGCAGAACCATTGAACTGAAAGGGTTTCAGAGCTGTGGTCTTTCAAGAGGATGGACGGGCTGGTATCTTTGGTCCGACAAATGCAGCCATTTCCCAGGCATGTTTATCACACTCTGTCCTCCATCACAATGGAAAGAAGGAGCTGTGTCCAGATGGGAGCCATCAGTCTATATCCCTCTCTCTATCAGGCATCTCAAACATGACATGTCCAGCACTGGGTGGGACCAGGAATCATTGTGTTGGTTTCCTGACCCTCCCATAGCATTGTAATGACAGGGATTGCCACGACCACAGCTGGCACCACAGGCCTTTCCCTGCATGAGAAGGGATGCTGGCGATCATTGGAGCAAGGTAATAGGCATTTGAGCCATTTGTAAAGATTCCATAACCTTTAACTATTGTAAACTCAGCAAAAAAAGAAATGTCCCTTTTTCAGGACCCTGTCTTTCAAAGATAAATCGTAAAAATCGAAATAACTTCACAGATCTTCATTGTAAAGGGTTTAAACATTGTTTCCCATGCTTGTTCAATGAACCATAAACAACTAATGAACATGCACCTGTGGAACGGTCGTTAAGACACTAACAGCTTATAGACGGTAGACAATTAAGGTCACAGTTATGAAAACTTAGGACACTAATGAGGCCTTTCTACTGACTGAAAAACACAAAAAGAAAGATGCTCAGGGTCCCTGCTCATCTGCGTGAACGTGCCTTAGGCATGCTGCAAGGAGGCATGAGGACTGCAGATGTGGCCAGGGCAATAAATTGCAATGTCTGTACTGTGAGACGCCTAAGACAGCGCTACAGGGAGACCGGGTGGACAGCTGATCGTCCTCGCAGTGGCAGACCACGTGTAGCAACACCTGCACAGGATCGGTACATCTGAACATCACACCTGCGGGACAGGTACAGGACGGCAATAACAACTGCCCGAGTTACACCAGGAATGCACAATCCCTGCATCAGTTCTCAGGCTGTCCGCAATAGGCTGAGAGAGGCTGGACTGAGGGCTTGTAGGCCTGTTGTAAGGCAGGTCCTCACCAGACATCACCGGCAACAACGTCGCCTATGGGCACAAACCCACCGTCGCTGGACCAGACAGGACTGATGAGTCTGGGTTTTGTCTCACCAGGGGTGATGGTCGGATAAGCGTTTATCGTTGAAGGAATGAGCGTTACACCGAGGCCTGTACTCTGGAGTGGGATTGATTTGGAGGTGGAGGGTCCGTCATGGTCTGGGGCGGTGTGTCACAGCATCATCGGACTGAGCTCGTTGTCATTGCAGGCAATCTCAACGCTGTGCGTTACAGGGAAGACATCCTCCTCCCTCATGGTACCCTTCCTGCAGGCTCATCCTGACATGACCCTCCAGCATGACAATGCCACCAGCCATAGTGCTCGTTCTGTGCGTGATTTCCTTCCTGAGCACGTCTGGGACCTGTTGGATTGGAGGGTGAGGGCTAGGGCCATTCCCCCCAGAAATGTCCGGGAACTTGCAGGTGCCTTGGTGGAAGAGTTGGATAACATCTCACAGCAAGAACTGGCAAATCTGGTGCAGTCCATGAGGAGGAGATGCACTGCAGTACTTAATGCAGCTGGTGGCCACACCAGATACTGACTGTTACTTTTGATTTTGACTCCCCCTTTGTTCAGGGACACATTATTCCATTTCTGTTAGTCACATGTCCGTGGAACTTGTTCAGTTTGTCTCAGTTGTTGAATCTTATGTTCATACAAATATTTACATGTTAAGTTTGCTGAAAATAAACGCAGTTGACAGTGAGAGGACGTTTCTTTTTTTGCTGAGTTTATATTCACACTGCTGTAATACTTCAGGAACACATAAAGCATGTTTATTTTTACTAGTAAAGACAACAAAAACATTACTCTTAGGGTTCTATTTTAACAAACCTAACAATGGTCAATCTAAGCGCAGGAGTTAACTATAGGTTCAGGGGTGTGTCATAAATATTTTTGCTATTTTCACTATCACAATCATTGGCGAACTTGCTGGCGTTGGCGCTTAAGGGCTGGGTTTTGATGAATAAACAAGTTGTGGGAGTGTGGAGGCTTGGCCCCTCACTGGCCAATCAGAACGTGCTCCATGGTCGAAATATGTGGTTGCTTCAAATTGTGTATGTACAGTCTTATGTATTGCCTTGGAAACAACTCCAATTCTAAATGGCTTACAGAAACGAAATAACAAAATGTACACCTATCTTTGCTAAATATGTTAACTATCATTCTACGTTGTTCTAAGTAATTGCATGGCTTCAATAGCATTCACACTGATAAAGGGGCTAGGCCTACTGTAAATTGCATTATGGCTGAGCATGGACATACCAAACATTGTCAATAAGCAAGATAAAATTATTGGTAAGCCCTGAAAAGTGACCAAACAATTCTAATAAGATTCTAAACAAAACAACTGTCACGCTGGATAATGATAGGAGACAGGCGCAGGAATACATAATAGGGTATTTTATTTCTCCACCCAAAATAAAGTATGTCATGACAACGACGGGGACGAAGCCCAAAACAAACACGTGTGTATATATATATATATAAACAGGGTTTCAACCCAAACAATAGAGCGAGGTGTAAACCTGTAAATAATACACGGGACGAGACCCGTAATAACACGTAGCACGAACGCCGATACAACAGCTCACAGGTACCAACGGACATGGGACAATAATCGACAAAGACAATGGGGACCAGAGGGCACATGTATACACATACTAATCAGGGGGAATAGGAACCAGGTGTGCGTAATGAGACAAGACAGTCCTGGGTTGGTGGTAATGAATCCAGTTCAGTGACTCCTAGAAGACCAGTGACTTAGACCTCCGTGGGCTGTTGAACGGAATGAGCAGCAGGACGGGGGATCCGTGACAGCAACAACTTGTTTTAAATAGGCTCGGTCACACTTACAGGCACCATAGTTTCTCCCCATGGGCATATAATGTTAAAACATTGCAGAATATGGTTGGTTTACGCACATCCAAACTTTTCACAGTAGCTGGACACAGATCCAATATAAATAGAAAGGGAGAATGTCCACTCACCGTTATACTGCTCCCAAATAGGCCGATCAGATCGCATTCACACATCTCCAGAAGTTGCATTGCAAGCGATCCACGGATATTGTCACCATAATAACAGGAAGGTGAATAAAATATACATTTTAGTCATTTAGCAGACACTCTTATCCAGAGTGACTTACAGTTGTGAATGCATACATTTCATACATTCTTTGTGTTTATTTTTTTGTGCTGCCCCCCATGGGAATTGAACCCACAACGCTGGCGTTGCAAACACCATGCTCTACCAAGTGAGCTACAGGGAATGATCATAAAATCACTAGTTTAAAGAAGACACGCTTTGCTGTTGAACTAGTATTTCTAGGGGACATCTTGGGTTTTGAACATATGAAACAGAAAACAAGACCTTTTTTTTTTACAGGTAAATTCTTAATACCGGTATTCACCGAGGGTTTTTACAAATGCAACCTTTAAGTCAGTTAAGAACAAATTCTTATTTACATTGACGGCCTTCCGGTTATTGGGTTAATTGCCTTGTTCAGAACACAACATTTTATCTTGTCAGCTCGGGGATTTGATCCAGTTACTTTTCAGTCACTGTCCCAACGCTCTAACCACTAGGCTACCTGCCTCCCCAGGTTCTCAGCTCTCATTTCATGATGGGCATGGACACGTAGCCTACATCATGGAGGGGGTTTTACGCACGTCCAAAACAGGACCTGCATGGCTAAAATAATGCAGGCCTGCCTACTGTGCATAGATATAAAGGGAATGGCAGCTCACTGTTTTAGTCCTCTCAAACTTGATATTTGAATAAAGCTTTGGTGATAAATATGTATTTCCAAGCTGTCTCAGGAGCCAAACCATTTATCGACAGTCATGACTACTTCGCTATTGTATTAGGCAGACAAAAAAAAACTTAATTGAGAGGAGGGGAGGATATGCTTGGTTTTAATCAAATAAAACAAAATGGGGAATATACAAGCACCAAAAGCACATTGGGCTACTGTTGTTCCATGCGTATATGGGCAGTGTGGATCACGGCTGGATACAATAGGCTGCATTTCCGCTGTCAAAATTCATGCCATAACCAACTGCGTTACCGCTGAAACTAGTTAGTTAAATAAAGGTTAAATTACATTATTATGATTATTTAAAAAATAAAAAATAAACAGCTTTTGGTTGGTCTTAAATATTCCCATCAGCGCTGCCTGATATTTTACTGTGAATCATGTTTTTAGAACCACATTTCCACCCCGCCTAACTTAGCCCAAGAGAGCTGATATAAGACAGGTAAATTACCGAACCTGGTGTTCGGGCTGGAAAATGCCAGTGCGCCAGTTTTTACATGCCAAAATTACAAACTAATGTGCGTTTGAAACTAGCGCTGCCTTAATGGCAGCAAAAATAGAGCCCTTAAAGTGCACACATACAGTATTAACTTTTTAAAAATGAATTCACAAATCTGGCAACCAGGCAGATCAAAGTTTCTGATGTCCTGGTAGTCTAAGGTCATTTTCCAGAGAAGTGTTTGTTGTGCACTCAGTAAGGGCAAGGGGCTGGAATTGGCCTTCCCCGTGGCTAAGCCTCTTGTCTGACCCAAGCCTTCCTTCTCTGACCCCGTGGAAGATTGCCATCAGAGGTGTTTTTGATGTTGTATTGATGTTTGGCTTTTTTGTCAATGCTGCTTTGATGCCGATGCTGAACTCGTATTGGAACATCACCCAGTGTTCTTGGAGTAGCTGCATTAGAGCTGATGTCCAAAGTGGAGGTGTCTGTTCCTCTTTGATCCTGACTGCTGGTGTCACCAAGCTGACTCTTCAGCTGAAACGTTTAAGGCCTACCGTCACCACAGAGCTCTACCTTCACCACAGAGCTCTACCATCACCACAGAGCTCTACCTTCACCACAGAGCTCTACCTCCACCACAGAGCTCTACCGTCACCACAGAGCTCTACCATCACCACAGAGCTCTACCGTCACCACAGAGCTCTACCGTCACCACAGAGCTCTACCTTCACCACAGAGCTCTACCGTCACCACAGAGCTCTACCTTCACCACAGAGCTCTACCGTCACCACAGAGCTCTGCACTCTTTACTCTATTTCTAAGATAAATCTTTCTCTTACATGAAGAATTAATGCAGTACCTGATGCTCTATTCATTACAGGGACCATGAGGCAGTCAAGTAGTAAAGGAGACTGATTTCCTAGTTCTCCGCAGTGTTCTGCAGTTACAGCTATGTTCCTTCTTAACTGTTTGATGTCTTCCTGTATTAATCCGACAACCAAAAGGCCTGATTTATTAGCATCCTATGAGCACTTTGCTTTGACTGTGCTTTTAGTAGGAAGGAACTACAGGCAGACAGTAATGGAAAAAACAGACCGATGCCCCTAAACATACTGCAACATGGTAAGAGTTTTCTTAGTACAGTTTCTAACATTTTCATTGCATAGTGATTCAATGTGTACAAGGTAATTCTCCACACAGACCATCTTTCCAGATGCTGAGACAGATATCTTCAGCAGTGTCTCAACAATATGTATTGTGGCACATTTACTTTATGGAAATCGTAGGGCAGCACTTTTGGAGGCTTACAAGCATGCTAGAAGCGCTGAACATACCAAGTCACCCTGAGAATATAAGGTTGTCTACCTCACTCTCACTAAATGTACTCCGTGAATCAACTTCAGTATCATCTTCAGGCCTTTCACACCATATATACCCAGAGTTGTACAGTGGTTTCTTTTGGCTCCTCGGTGGTGCAACAGCAAAAGGGAAAAAAGGCAAGGGAAAAAGTGATTGTGAAATGTGGGAGCGAGTGTATTTGGCAGGGCTTGGCTTGTTTGCTCAGTAAACCCCAGGCCTGTGTTTTGCTGAGGGAAATGTCCACATTGTTGGGCCTGGAGACCGTGGTTACAGGCCACCATGGGGCCCAGCCAGGCAGGTCTGGAGAAACAACAAGATGAAGGTCAGCTAATATAGCACTTAATTCCACTTCCTGGTCCCCATGACACCAAGTGAGGGTTTATTTGAAGATCCCAGACCCCAAAGTCACTGTGCACTTTGTTTAGTCAATGAGTATTTTTCGCCTGAGCCAACACTTGCGGATATTAATGTATTCTGATGAAGAGAGGGGGAAAGAGGGGGATTCTGGGCCGGGAACATTCCAATTTCACCCACCATTTTCTGACCCTATTCCCTGTTTTATTTCTGAATGCTCACAGCAGAAAAGCTTAGAAAAGTCTGAATGAGATTTTCACATCAATCAGGTGTCAGAAATAGTGGCAAAATTTTTTGATAATTTCTTCCTAGCTTTGTTTGGGCTCCTCTTGGATAGTCTATTTAAACGGTGGAAGATGAGAACAGCGGTTTACTGTGAGGCAGCTGAAAGGCTTTCCTAGTTGAGCAGATCCTTTCACTACCATTGAGATGTTATTCCACTCATACCTACTTTGGCCCTGACAGTGTGTGTGAATAGACATTAAAAGAGGTAGTTTATGAGCTGATTGTCTTACCCATAATTCACCTCAGGCCTCTGAGAATGGTGAGGGGGTGGCTAAAAAATATAGTATGCACCATCCAAAAGCCAAGTGGCTTAATCCTGTATGGAAATGGTCATGAGAAGAAAGAAAACCAACCCTCTCTATGTGCTCTTGGGTACCCAGGCAGGAATGTAGGCCTCTAGTGGGGCTTCTCCAAGATGCATAAGAAAAGCCTTTGTGCTCCAATCTAGTAAGCCAGAAATACAGCTTTTGAACCATAGGCGTTGAAAGAAAGAGAGAAATAGAGAGGGAGATGGGGGAGAGAGTGATTAAGTGAGTGAAGGGGGGTCTGAGGGTGTTAGTGTCAATTGCTGAGGGTGTAACACGTTTGGAATCCAAGAGGCTATGTGTGTGTGCGTGTTTGTGTGTGTGAGGGATGACATCAAGTGCTTCTTTGAGGCCTCCCTCGATTTAGACTCCATTAAGGTGCTTCGTTCTCTGTTTCACGGAGTCCCATTCTCCCATGCTTAAGCCTCACTGTGAATGAAGGGTGTGAACGATTGAGGGATGGAAGAGGGCCTGGAAAATAGAAACCGGAAAGGTTGTGTATGTGTATTATTTGTAAACTATTGACTGGTGAATAGACTCGTATTACTGTATTGTAGAATTGGAGGCCAGGGCACTGTGTGTTGCAGCATCTTAACCATGTTACTTGTATGTGTACGTGACCTCGTGTGCAAAAGTTCATCAAGGAGACAAGACTAGCCAGTCTTATTTAATGTCTGTGAGTTGATATCTACAAAACATTTGTGCAAAATGAATACAGTAATGTATTTGTGATGGTGTTACTAGTTCCGTTATTAGTTTTTTTTTTATGCTGATCGTAACTTTCTCTGCCATCTTTTCCTATGACCGAAAACGGCTTCTGGACATCAGCACAGCGGTCACTAACCTCGATTTGGATGAAGATTTCAACTTCAATGACTCGGCAGCTCTAAACATTCTGCTTACCAGGCACTAATCCCCGGGACTCGAAAGAGGAAGTGGCGGAGAAAAAGAGGCAGGCGAGGCAGCCTTGTAACGAGATTACGTCACCAAACAAATTGATCGCCATTAGCCTCGTGTTCTGTTCACGAATGTACAGTCACTGGAGAACAAACTCCAGTGTATGGAGTGTTCTCGTCCTAATATTTATGTATTTCTTAATTACATTTATATATTTCTTCATTTCATTCTTTTACTTTTAGATTTTTGTGTATTGTTGTGAATTGTTAGATACTACTGCACTGTTGGAGCTAGGAACACAAGTATTTTGCTACATCCGCAACAACATCTGCTAAATATGTGTATTTGACCAATACAATTGGTCACATACAACAGGACCTGAAGAACTGTAATATCATATGTTTCTCTGAGTCTTGGCTGAATAAGGACATGGATAATACACTGCTCAAAAAAATAAAGGGAACACTTAAACAACACAATGTAACTCCAAGTCAATCACACTTCTGTGAAATCAAACTGTCCACTTAGGAAGCAACACTGATTGACAATAAATTTCACATGCTGTTGTGCAAATGGAATAGACAACAGGTGGAAATTATAGGCAATTAGCAAGACACCCCCAATAAAGGAGTGGTTCTGCAGGTGGGGACCACAGACCACTTCTCAGTTCCTATGCTTCCTGGCTGATGTTTTGGTCACTTTTGAATGCTGGCGGTGCTTTCACTCTAGTGGTAGCATGAGACGGAGTCTACAACCCACACAAGCGGCTCAGGTAGTGCAGCTCATCCAGGATGGCACATCAATGCGAGCTGTGGCAAGAAGGTTTGCTGTGTCTGTCAGCGTAGTGTCCAGAGCATGGAGGCGCTACCAGGAGACAGGCCAGTACATCAGGAGACGTGGAGGAGGCCGTAGGAGGGCAACAACCCAGCAGCAGGACCGCTACCTCCGCCTTTGTGCAAGGAGGAGCAGGAGGAGCACTGCCAGAGCCCTGCAAAATGACCTCCAGCAGGCCACAAATGTGCATGTGTCTGCTCAAACGGTCAGAAACAGACTCCATGAGGGTGGTATGAGGGCCCGACGTCCACAGGTGGGGGTTGTGCTTACAGCCCAACACCGTGCAGGACGTTTGGCATTTGCCAGAGAACACCAAGATTGGCAAATTCGCCACTGGCGCCCTGTGCTCTTCACAGATGAAAGCAGGTTCACACTGAGCACGTGACAGACGTGACAGAGTCTGGAGACGCCGTGGAGAACGTTCTGCTGCCTGCAACATCCTCCAGCATGACCGGTTTGGCGGTGGGTCAGTCATGGTGTGGGGCGGAATTTCTTTGGGGGGCCGCACAGCCCTCCATATGCTCGCCAGAGGTAGCCTGACTGCCATTAGGTACCGAGATGAGATCCTCAGACCCCTTGTGAGACCATATGCTGGTGCGGTTGGCCCTGGGTTCCTCCTAATGCAAGACAATGCTAGACCTCATGTGGCTGGAGTGTGTCAGCAGTTCCTGCAAGAGGAAGGCATTGATGCTATGGACTGGCCCGCCCGTTCCCCAGACCTGAATCCAATTGAGCATATCTGGGACATCATGTCTCGCTCCATCCACCAACGCCACGTTGCACCACAGACTGTCCAGGAGTTGGCGGATGCTTTAGTCCAGGTCTGGGAGGAGATCCCTCAGGAGACCATCCGCCACCTCATCAGGAGCATGCCCAGGCGTTGTAGGGAGGTCATACAGGCACGTGGAGGCCACACACACTACTGAGCCTCATTTTGACTTGTTTGAAGGACATTACATCAAAGTTGGATCAGCCTGTAGTGTGGTTTTCCACTTTCATTTTGAGTGTGACTCCAAATCCAGACCTTCATGGGTTGATAAATTGGATTTCCATTGATTATTTTTGTGTGATTTTGTTGTCAGCACATTCAACTATGTAAAGAAAAAAGTATTTAATAAGATTATTTCTTTCATTCAGATCTAGGATGTGTTGTTTAAGTGTTCCCTTTATTTTTTTGAGCAGTATATATATATATATCTTGCGGGTTTTTCCATGCGTCGTCTAAAAAGGACGGCAGCTCCGGGTAAGGCTAGGGGAGGGTTGTGCTCCTTTGTTAACAGCAGCTGGTGCGAGATCTCTCATGTTAAGGAAGTCTTGAGTTTTTGCTCGTGTGAGTTAGAATAGCTCATGATAAGTTGCAGACCATACTATTTACCGTATATATTTTTCGTAGCTGTCTATTTAATAGCACAAACCGATGCCGGCACTAAGATTGCACTCAATGAGCTGTATAGAGCCATAAGCAAACAAGAAAATGCACATCCAGAGGCGGCACGTCTCGTGGCCAGTGATTTTAATGACAACTGAAATCCGTTTTAACTCATTTTTACCAGCATGTCACCTGTGCAACTAGAGGCAACACAACTCTTGATCACCTTTACTCCACACACAGACACACATAAAAGGCTTTTCCTCACGCTGCCTTTGGCAAATCTGACCATATATATCCTCCTGATTTCTGCTTACAAGTAAAAACTCAAACAGGAAGTACCAGCGATGCACTCAATACGGAAGTGGTCCGATGAAGAGGATTCTAAGCTACAGGACTGTTTCTCTAGCACCCAGACTGGAATATGTTTCCATCCGATAACATTGAGGAGTTTACCACATCAGTCACAGGATTAATTAATAAGTACATATCCCAAATAGAAGCCATGGATTATAGGCAAGAACACTAATCCTGCTACGACCTCTGATGAGCCATCAAACAGGCAAAGCATCAATACAGGACTAAGATCGAATCCTACTATGCCTGCTCTAACACTCATTGGATGTGTCAGGGCTTGCAAACTATCATGGATTACAAAGGGAAACCCAGCCATTGACGTGAGCCTACCAGATTAGCTAAATGCCTTATATACTCACTTCGAGGGAAGCAACACTGAACCATGCATGAGTGGTACCAGCTGTTCCGGACGACTGTGTGGTTTTGCTCTCCGTAGCCGATGTGAGTAAGACATTTAAACAGGTTAACATTCACAAGGCTGCAGGAACGCATACTCAGAGCATGCGCTGATTAGCTGGCAAATGTCTTCACTGACATTTTCAGCCCTCCCTGACCATGTCTTTAATACCTATATGTTTCAACCAGACCACCATAGTCCCTGAATGCCAAGGTAACCTGTCTAAATGACTATCGCCCCGTAGCACTCACATCTGTAGCCATGAAATTCTTTGAAAGGCTGGTCATGACTCACATCAACGCCGTCATCCCAGGATGTCAGTGACCTGGCAGTGTGGCGCCAGGACAACAACCTTCCCTCAAAGTCAGCAAGACAAAGGAGCTGATCGTGGAATACAGAAAATGTATGTCCGAGCATGCCCCCATCCACATCGAACGGTTTGTAGTGGAGCAGGTTATGAGCTTTGAGTTCCTCTGTGTCCACTTCACTAAAGAATGAACATGGTCCACACCAATGTTCCCTCTAAGCTGTGCGTGGGCGCGCAGCTCCCCTGGGACTGCCGTGCAGAAGAAATATCAGCCCATGTAGAGAAGCAAGAGATTCTTTTCTCAACTTTCTAGTTTTCCCCTTTAGTTAATACTATCAACTTTCCCTGTACTGTGGGATTTGCCAATATTAGCCACTTTCAATGCATACCAATACATACCGAAACACAACCAACTGTGCAATACTTAGTATGCAAAACTAACTATGCAAGAGATTTTCTTGTAGGCAGAACGCACCAGAGTAGGATTCTATTGCATTGACAGGCACAACTCCTGCTCTACAGACCAGTGCGCCATAACCAATCAGCTGCAGTATCCCTATATGCAAATAGAACATTGCCATATATTGATCTGTGCCATTCATTTTGAACTGGACTTTTTTTACAGAATGAGTGGTCGCGAGTAGATGTGCTTGTTTTGAGATCAAGGCGAGAGCTGCATGTAGCCATTTGTGCTCATTTGCTCATATTATTTGCTAATAAGTGAGTTATGAGCCCAGTTATAGATAATTTAAAGTCAGCAATGGGGAGTGGTTGCTTCCAAAAAGAGCACAAAGCATGTGCATTTCTAGCCATCTTTGAAAAGCCAGTCAGGTAAAGAGCATTTTTTCTGTCTTAAAGAGGCAGTGTTGTATTTTGAAACAGGCTTAAATAAGCTAAGTAGCCAATAGGCAGAGGGTAGCATAATTTGTCTGATTCTCTGTAATAATGATATGGGAATAATAATTAACTTTATTTTTGTAAAGTGGTTTCTTGCATCAAACAACACATTTTCAGTCACCTCCTTGTCTGAAGGACAAGTGGATTAACAGGTCAATGTCAAGCCCTGCATATTTTTCCCAAAAGTCTCACGGAATGTAGGCCTACGTTGAACACCACACATTGGCTGCTACAGTAGGCTGAATGATAGAACATCTATTTCCATGTTAAAATATTATGGGATGCATTTTCTCCATTGTTTTGATGGTAGGCCACTCTGATAGGCCTACATTATGATCAAATGGCCATAGTAGCCTACTTGGCCAATGTTATAACTGTAACTTGTAGCGGGTACAGCCTCAGTGCTCACAATAAATGTGCGCTAGAAGTTGCACAGAATTTCCTCAACGTTCAAGTTTGTGCTCAGCAGACCTGGAATTTGCTCAGATGACGAATTTTTTTTGAGGGAACATTGTTCCACACACATCAACACAGTTGTGAAGAAGGCACGACAACGCTTTTTCCCCCTCAGGATGTTGAAAAGATTTTTCATGTGCCCTCAGATCCTCAAAAGGTTCTACAGCTACACCTTTGAGAGCATCTTGACTGACTACATCACCGTTTGGTTTGGCAACTGATTGGCATCCGACCGCAAGGCGCTACAAAGGGTAGTGGGTTTCCAGAAACAAAGGCACTGATTGCATCTACTTTTCAGAGAGAAGGGGATCAGAACCCCATGGCTCTGGTTCTACGTGATTTAAACACACCCTAAAGCTTTCTCTCAAATAAAATGTGGAGGCACTCTTCTAAAAAGTTAAATGAAGTCTTCACAGAGTTAAATGAAGTTTCACAGAGTCACTTCCCCTCACAGAGTCACTTCCCCTCAAGAGAGGAGTGGAGCGGAGGGGGAGAAAGGAAGGGCTCTACTAGTGTCAGATTAAACATGGTGGCGCTAGAGGCCCTACTGCCTGCTGAGGGCCCTGGTTGTATCGGGTCTGAGAGTTTCTCACGGCACCTCTTCTCTCCAGGCTAATCCACTCTCCAAGCCTCAGACCTCCCCTCAGCCCTTCACCATCCACCCAACCCCATAGTAATCCCGTCGATGGTTTGCATCTCAAACAGCTTCCGAATGGTGTGCAATGGTGTTGGGTTGTGTAGGTGGGAGGCTGGAGTGTGTATGTGAGTCAGAGTTGTGTGGTAGTTAATCATAACAGTGAAGTGGTACTTCACAAGAGGTGTGAACCAGGAGAATGGGGGTGGGAATCTATTCCTGGATATGATGTGAAAAGTTCAACAGCGATGTGCTCAGACCTTATTTCTACTACCTTCTAATTTACTAATAGCAGGTGGAGGGGTCCTTTGCTTCATTTAGAACCTTGTTTTCATTTTACCTTCGGACATCACTGTCTCCACAGTAACAGAGAAAGGGGAAGCAGATGGTAATTCTATGCCCCTCAAAAGTTTCAAAGTGAAGCCAGGGAGCAAGGAGAGAAATAGAGATGTCAGAGTTTGAAGCATTTGAAGGTCTGATTGTGACAAAAAAGTTGGTCTTAAAAACACGGTCCTCTGGCACTATAACAACCGACGGGGAACTGAAAACATGGATGGTCATGTGATGGGAGGCTCCCCCATTTCCTGTCAGTGGCTGTTGTAGACCAGTGGGGGGCATAGGGACACTGTCCAACCCTGTCCTGTCCTGCTGTCAGTTCGGTCCCTGTCAGACGTGCTGGCGGAAGCCTTTGTTTTCGGAGAAGTCTGCAGCCTGTTAACAGGGAAACAATGGCAGGAGTGTGCCTGGCCCTGGGCTGGATGTTTATGGAATGTACAGGGCTAAAGGCGGGAATCCCACCCTGCTGCAGTCTACTGGAGACTGAAATCATTCCTCCTCCCAATATCACTCCACAGCCCTCTCTCTCTGCGTCCTGGAGTAGAGCCATGTGTTGCTCCAGATCCTCCTGTTCTCACACTGAGAGTGAGACTCACACACACCCAGATCCCTTTTCACCTCATTTCCCATTCCTCCCTATTACACAGTGAAAATAGGGAGAGCACATCATAAAACAGTCTGAACTTTTTAGTCTGAAGTGAAAGAGTTGTTTTGGGTGTTCAGGACTGAACTGTGTTTTTGTGGAGGAGGCCTGGAGCTTGGATAGCAAGAACAGTCATCCTGGCAGCCAGCAAAACCAATAGAAACCAATAGCAGCACATAGAGAAAGGAGCAAGAGGCTTGTTGTGCAACTCCAGACACACCACATCTTTTGTGTGTCTGAATGAGCGTTATGAGTTTACTCTCATCCATAGTGACCTCATCCTCTGTCTTTCTCTCCTCCGTCTTTAAGGCTTGTTAGTTGGGATCTTTTTACGGCCACGTTGGCCAGTCATGTTAGTTGTTGTGGTCCCTTTCACTAATGAAGAGCACAGCCTTTTATAAAGGGGCGGTTGGTTGGATCCTTGGGAGTATTTAGCATTGTGTTTCTCTTGAGTAGGCCTAGCCTATGACCAATCAATCCTACTGTAGTGTTGGTACAAACTCCCATAACAGACAAAAAACTATCTAAGGACTTGAGTTGGGGATGGGTAATTTATATTATGGTTAAAGCAGGGCTACTTTTGGCCGTGAACACATTGTTGAGAATGGAGTTTAGGATGTCATCCAATGACTACAATGCCTCCAC